>NC_136508.1:1710556-2028056 GCF_053919585.1 Euprymna scolopes
TATATATCTATATCTGTATATCTATATCTGTATATCTATATCTATATATCTATATCTGTATATCTATATCTGTATATCTATATCTGTATATCTATATCTATATATCTATATCTATATATCCATATCTGTATATCTATATCTGTATATCTATATCTGTATATCTATATCTATATATCTATATCTGTATATCTATATCTGTATATCTATATCTATATATGTATATCTGTATATCTATATCTGTATATCTATATCTGTATATCTATATCTATATATCTATATCTGTATATCTATATATCTATATCTATATATCTATATCTGTATATCTATACTCCTATAAATTCGTTTTTCTGTTGGATGTATTGATATTCATATTAAAAACCCTCTTTTCTATTTGTATTTATTTGCTTTCCCAAAGCAAAATGTGACACAAGGTTGTTTTTAATGTGGGGTAAAACCAGCTACCCGAAAAAAAGGGGAAAGGGGCACTCTGGTTGGGACTAAAAATAATAATTGTCCCAGTATAAAGGTTTCCCCTCCATTGACGGAGACAAATTACCTTAAATGCAGCATTTGCAGAAAAGATGGTATTTATTTGCTCCCCCACCGAGCAAATTAGGCACAAGGCCAATTTTTAATGTGAGGAGTGAAGGGAGGGGGAAGGGAAAAAGGGGACCAGCTCCCAAGAGGTGGGAAATGGGAGCTGGTTAAAGGTCAGGCATGTGGGGTTGCCCCCACATCTGGTCTTTGCTAGTCATAGCTTGCAGTATCTGCCGGAACAGATGCTACACTTTGATCTCAGCCCGAAGGCCAAGAACAACAGAAAAAAAAGCAAGCCTTATTTAAAAAGAAAATACAATTTTCTTATATATGGGTTGTGGAATTGCATTCATTAGCAAAAGATCTAGCTAATTTGCATATTCTTTTAAACATTAATTTTAATTAATTCCCTATTAGTTGCTTCGGTTTTCTAATGGAATAATCATCCTTAGTTAACTATTACGTATAATTATATTCATACAGATATTCTACATGATAAATCATTGCATAATATTTGGATAAAAAGTTTATAGTAAACACAAAATTGTTTTCATATATATTTATATATACGTTTTTTGTTTAACATATTTTTCTACCAAACTCCTCCTAGAGTTTTTGGTCAACAGACATGAAACTTCATATATAAGGTATTGAAAACTTTATAGTTGGATTTTAGGCCGGAAAAATCGGTGCAAAAGTGTGAAAATTAGAAAAATAAAATTGAAATTTGCCAGGTGAAGGTCGAACGCCGGCATTACGAATGCATAAGTAGTAGGTATTGGTTTATGTTTTAATTTTAAGCCTTGCAGTAAACAGGCAAAATAAATCGTCAGCTGCACGTTTTGGTTTCGATTCCCGGTGATGGCGCATGAGTCTTTTTTAAATAATTTTTAAATCACAAGCATTTCAGCCCGGCGTTGCCCGGGTGTTTTGAGGTGTATATTGAGCAAAAAAAAAAAAAAAAAAAAAAAAATGCGGTCAATTTATAAAAAAAAAAATTGACCCCTATTATAACTCGTTAACAGTTATTGTTTTTGGCTCAAATCTTGTTATTAAGTTAGACCTATGTCCAAGGAACGTATATATAAAATTTCAAGTGTTTAGACAGAAGATTGGTGAAGGAATTTGGTAGAGTTTTCAAAGATCAAATCGTTGAACTTTGGCACCAAATCGTTTAACTTTGAGTATTACACACACACACACACACACACACACACACACACACACATATATATATATATATATATATATATATATATATATATATATATATATATATTAGCGTTGCGCGGGTTTTTGGATGGGTGTGTTTAGCAAAAAAAAAAAAGTGTTAGTAGGAAGGCAGTCTCGAACCCGTACGCGAAGGAGGAAAAGAACGGGGAAAATCGTTACGTTTTAGCTGTCACGACCACCGCCAAACCGGAAGTGACGTAGGTTTTAATTAAGGCTACACAATCGATAGGAGAGGATGACTTTAAAAAATATCGGCGAAAAAAGCTGGAGAAAAGTGCCCAGTTGAAGGTGAAGATATTAATGTTTTAGCAAATTTTCGATATTTGTCGTCTGAAAGGTCGGACTTCAAAACGATACTGATTTTGTAAAAATCCGTCGCCTCTGTGGCAAGTTTAAGGCAAACATACATACATACATATATACATTTACATATTGGTAACTAAAATTTTCGCCATAAAAAAAGCTTGCCCTATCTCTGAATACCCTTTATGTAAAATTTCAAATGTTTAGACCAGAAATTTTCTGAGTAATTTGGTAGAGACCGAAGAGGTAAATTTTTTTTTTTAACTTTGACTCTTGTTATGACCCATGAACATTTATTCTTTTGGGCTCAAATCAAGTTAGATCCGTGTTCAAAGAACCTATAACTAAAATTTCTATTGTTTATGCCCAAAATTGGCGGAGGAGTTTGGTAGGTCAAATTGTTGAACTCAGACACTTAACAGCCGATTTTCTGACCGAAAACGGATTACAAACATTTTCCCAAGTCTCAGTACCCTGTATATCAAATTTCGAGTCTGTAGACTTAAAATTGACAGAGTTATTGCGTAGGAAAATGTACATAGATACACAGACACAAAGACATACAGACACGTTCACTTTTATATATACTAGCATGGGTGCCCGGCGTTGCCCGGGTGTTTGGAGGTGTATGCTGAGCAAAAAAAAAAAAAAAAACAGACAAAAAAAACGGTAAATTTTTTTAAAATTTGACCCCTATTATGACCCCTTAACATTAATTGTTTTGGGCTCAAATCAAGTTATTAAGTTAGATCCATATCCAAGGAACCTATATCTAAAATTACTAGTGTTTAGACCTAAAATTGTCGGAGGAGTTTGGTAGAGTTCTCAAAAGTTAAATCATTGAACTTTGACCCCTTAATAACCAAATTTCTGGCCGAAAAGGGATTACAAAGATTTTCTCAAATCTCAGTATCCTGTATATCAAATTTCGAGTCTGTAGACTTTAAATTGACAGAGTTATTGCGTAGGGAAATGTTCGCAGACAGACACGCAGACACGTTCACTTTTATAGATATATAACAAAAATATATATGGAAACAATTTTTCGTTTACTGAAACGATTTTACGCAAATATTATGCAAGTATAAATCATGTAGAATATCTGCATGAATATAATTACAGGTAATAGTTAACTAAAGATGATCATCCCATAAGAAAACAAAAAAAACTAATAGGGAATTAATTAAAATGAATGTTTAAAAGAATATGCAAATTAGCTAGATCTTTTGCTAGTGAATGCATTTCCACAACCCATATATAAGAAAAATGTATTTTCTTTTTAAATAAATAGAAAAGAGAGTTCGCCTGTCTTTTCTGTTTGCTCCTTTGGCTGTCCCCGACGTTCAAAGACCGGCTGCCGGTCCCTGTTGGGCGGGTGAGCCTTGTTTTTATTTTTCTGCCTCCCCGCGAGGCCACTAACTGTCTTGTTTTTGATTTATTTCAGGTTGTCTCTCTTCCCGACTCGACTTAAATAGCTAACCGGTCTGCGTCTGAGGTGGCTCAGAGTCATATCCAACGGAAACCTCAGCCAGGCCAACCGGCGGCTCTGAGCCGAGAAGAAGACGCAGAGGGGGAGGGTAGCTGGTCCAGGCTCCAGTGCAGACATGCCTAGCCCGGGGTCCGGTTCCCAGAGGGGGCTTCGGCCAAATCTGGGGGCCGGGTCAGGCCTCGAAAAAATTCTACCGCCACGTGGTCCGGGTTCCGCCCCCCCCCCCACCGCCTAACCCGGGTTCTTGCGGTCGTGTCCCCGACACGCCCGCCGGTTCAGGCCCAGTAGACAGACCACTAGGATGGGTTAGTGTTGCTCCCCGCACAAAACCCGGTGTTGTCCCCCGCACCGCTAATCTAGGAGAGTCCGTCGCTTTAGGCAGCGACTCTCACGTAACTAGTCGTACTGCTGTTCCCGGCAGTAATAGTAGTAGCAGTAGATTTAGGCTAGCTGAAAGAGGTGTTCCGACTCGGTGGAATCACCAGAGGAAGAGGGCTTTAACTGTCAGCCCTCCCGCCCATAGGAGAATGGACCCTCTAGGGTCGGGAATTAAACCAGCAACCTCTGGAGATATCTCAATATTGAGAAACACCGACTCGGAGCAGACGTTTTCGAACGAGATGCCTGACGATAGGGAGGACGCCATTAACATGCTAACATTGCTAGATGAACAGCTGAATGCCGCGTGCCAAGCCGACTTAGAATTTAGTAGCAGCGACAGCAGCACAGATGAATACAACAGACAACCGCTATGACAAGCGAGAGAGTCGCGTCAGCGAGAAAGGAAGGGGGCCGCTCAGACTGAAAACAAGAATGGGGCAGTTAGTACCACAGCCACAAAAGAACCGGCACTGACCCCTAAACCGTCGTCCCCAAAGGAGAAACCAGGAGAGTGGCCGACGTTGCCAGGGAGTTCACAAACAATAGACTCATCCGGCTCTATTATTCCCCCGGGACAGAAATCACCACTGTTAACAGTGTCACCGACGATGTCGCCGTCGCCGATAATATAAACACCGCAGATGGCTCCCAGTCGCAACTAAGTCCCGGAGATTACCGCCGGTTATTCGATACAAAATATAAGGATTTGACCGACGGTAATGTTATTAAAGTAGAACCGGCAGCTGTGGAACGACTATCGAAGAGAATAATATTGTTAGTCTCCATAGACACAAAGAAACGAGCGTTAACCGGTGTGCCGAAAGACAACATGGCGAAAATTCTGGGGGAATTAAATATCCCCGCAACCTATATCTGCCATAAAAGCTATGCAGTGTGGGATTTACTACTGCCAAAAGAAGAAGACGCCGTCAAAATATTCAGATCGGAACACACGTGGCGACACATTCGACTTAAGCCGGAATATTTAAGTAAGACGCGGACGAACGTGTCTATTTTGGGAGTCCCCTGTATTCTCGGCCCTGGGCAATTAGGAGCCTTTATGAGTCAATATGGGGACGTAGAGTCCGTCATTTCTGTCCGTGGTCCCCGTAACCTTATGGTAGGGGACTACAACCTAAAAATGCGTGTTGACAAGGAAGGACTACAAAACATCCCCCCCATGCTCAGGTGCGACATATGGTCGATAAGTATTATAGTAGAAGGTCGCAGGCCCCACTGTTGGAATTGTCAACAGCAGGGCCATATGGCACGGGAATGTCCGAAAAGAAACCCACAGACAGTAGTAGTAGTAGCAAAGCCAGCGGCAGTGGTACCAGCAGCCCCTGAGAAGCTAACCGGAGGGGGCAAAGAAGCAACAACGTCGGACGGCTGGACTACAGTGGTAAAGAAGAATGGCAGAACCACCAAGACCCCCTCCACAAGAGAGCAGCCACCTGAGGTACAAGGTCGGCCGGTTCCCACAGTATCGTCAACGGTCTCTTCCACCAACGTTACCACTAAAGAAGTTGTTAGCGGCCAGAAAAGAATGCATCCGGTCTCCTCGTCTGACTCAGAAGGGGAGCACGATAAGGAAACGGATACTGTGGTAGAGTACCAAGTGCCGAAAAAGGAAACTAAAAAGAAGGCGAGAAAAAACAAGGAGGCAGGGTCCCGTTCCCCGTCCCCTATGAATGTAGAGAAGACTGTCTCTACAGTGCAGCCACCCAAAACCCCTACCCTAACCCCATCGGCTGAACCAAAATCCCCATCCCTTTTCGATACCCCCCCAACCGGTGCCCGTTCGTTGTCCCGGGAGAAGCCGGCGACAAAAACCAACAGCGGTAGAAGAGCCGCCTCTGTATCTCCTGTAAGGAGTGAAAAGACGAAAAAGCTCCCCTACCTTCCTGGAAACCGGATTTGCGAAGTAGAACCCCTTCACGCTGACACATATATAACGCAGCGCCATAGGGGTCTGATTAAGCCGCTTAGAGAAATGAAAATGATCGAAGGGAAAAGTGTTACCAACCCTAAAAACTTCTAGTCATGACCTTTGTGCGTCATACAAAAACTGGACGCACGAAGGCCATGTGGAATATGATCGACGATGCCAGGGGGGCGATTCCAGATTTAAAGTTGGTGGAAGAGGGGCATGACTCCCTCAATCAGCTGGCGCCGAGATGCGAAGGTAGGGTTCCTATTTACGTCCACCCTTGTTTGTATAGGGCCCTTAAATTAACGTTTCCCCTGGATGTCGGAGGTATTGCACGAGATGGACGAGTAACGTCCGAGTTGCTTTCGGGCAACCTCGCTCAGTCCTGCAGCACCCTTTCTAGCAAAGACTTTAGGTCGGTGGTTGCGGATATCTAGACACAATGGCCACGTCCTTGAGCTTGTGTAGTTTGAACGTTAGGGGCATGAGGTGCCGAAGCAAAGCCGCTAGTGTACTGAGGGACCTCATGTCGATGAATATAGATGTGGCTGCGTTACAGGAGACTCACTACGTTGACGATCATCGGGTGCTGGAGGGGCATTATGATGTCTTTTCAACATACGGTGATAGTCAAAGTAGGGGGGTTTCTTTGTTAGTTATGCGCACCCTTTCTGCAACGGTTAGCGTTGTTCATGCGGATACTGATGGTAGACTGATCGTGGCCAATGTTGCCATGGCAAATAGAGCGTTTCGAGTCATCGTGGTGTATGCGCCCAATTGTGTACGGGAGCGGGTTTTCTTTTTCCGGCGGTTGGAGGTGTTTCTCGGGGGTTCGGAACGGTTAATACTAGTGAGTGATTGGAATGCCATTCTTGACCCCAGGGTAGATAAGGTGGGTGGGACTAGCGGGATGGATGGGTGTGAAACCAGTCTGTTGGACCTGATGGCTAGATGCGATCTGGTAGGCAGGTATCGGGTGGATCACCCGGGGCGGGAGACGTGGACGTGGCTCTCTAGCAGGCCTTCCGCTTCAAGTACTTACTTGGATCGGTTGTTAGTTAGAAGAGGCAACATAGAATACATATCTTGTCCCACGTTCCACTGGTTAGGCCACTCTGACCACAAACTACTTGTGGCCAGGTTAGACTTAGATAGCAACCCCAAGTTAGCTGGGTACTGGAAGTTAAATACCTCCTTACTGGAGATAGCTGACTTTCGGGAAAGGCTAACTAAACACATAAAGAAGGGATTAGTAGGGGCGGTTACCGGGAGTAAGTGGTGGGTAAACGCCAAATCTAGCATTAGAGACTTCTCTGTCAAATATGGCCAACGCCTCGCGCTAGATAGGGCCAAGGCAGAGAAGCGTCTAGAGGATAGACTATCCCGGGCGGATTCCCTAGAAATAGGTTTAGCTAAGGCAGACCTGAGTCGTTTGGCTAGCGAGCGATTCAGGGCCAGGTAGTTAGGGCTAGAATTAAAAAGATGCTCAACGAAGCTGTGAATGTTGACAAAGCCGAACGAGTCTATTCGCTCGGGCGCAAATCGGATAACTACATTCGTAAAATTCAGAGCCCGGAAGGGGACTCCTTAGTGTCGGCTCAGGGGATTTGCGAGCGGTTTCGAGTGCACTTTGAAGATCTTTTTGCGCAGCTGTCCAGGCTTCGTGTCCAGGAGTTTGGCAACTATTTGGCTGGCTCGCCCCGCCTGGAGGCGGCCCGAGCAGCTGGTTGCGATGATCGGGTTACAGAGTGTGAGGTCGTAGCTGCTATGAAGCAGGTCGCCTATAACAGATCACCAGGACTTGATGGACTGCTCTACGAACTTTACTTGAGGTTGTCGCACATGTTTGTTCCGATTCTGACGGGTGTGTTTAACCACTGGTTTGACACGGGATCTATCCTGAGTCAGGTTACCAAAGGAGTGGTCACACTTCTGAAGAAGAACGACACACATGTTGGGGGGATAGATGATTTTATGCCAATCACGTTGTTGAATACGGATCTAAAAATCCTGGCCCGAGTGCTGGCGAATCGTTTGCAGATTGTTATCGCTGACTTGGTCAAACCGGATCAGAATTACGCTGTGAAGGGAAGATCAATTCAAAATAATTTGCATTTGATACACACAGTCATAGAAAATTTAGAAGACGACACTGAAGCCGCGCTGATTAATTTGGATCAGTCGAAGGCGTTTGATAGGGTGGATCATCGTTTCCTGATGGCTGTTTTAGAGACCGCCGGATTTGGATCCGGCTTCTGCAGATGGATTTCCATTTTGTACGCTTGGCCGACAGCAGTTGTGCAGGTCAATGGGGTGCTGTCGGCGCCGTTCGCGGTTTCTCGGTCGGTGCGACAGGGGTGTTCGTTGTCGCCCTTGCTGTATGTCCTCGCGCTGGAACCATTCCTTAGAAAAGTGAGGACCAGGGTGGCTGGACTGGCCCTGCGCGGAATTGCTCTTCCTGGTGGTGCGCGAGCCAGGGTTTCCACGTTTGCCAATGATGTCACCGTATTTGTTTCGAGCGTCGTTGATATTATTACGGTGATTAAGGCTCTCAAGCGTTATGAACAAGTTACAGGGGCCGTAGTCAATCTCAGCAAATCCGTTGGTCTGAGGTTGGCCGCTTGGCGGGGCTCGAATGCTTTGCCTGGCGCATTTGTCTGGACGGATGGCCCGGTCCGTATTCTGGGTGTTTGGTTTGGACCCGGTCTATGTCTAGATAAGAACTGGTCGGAGGTACAGAGCAAGATCGAAGCGTCTGTGAGGGTTTGGCTTCGAAGGGGATTGTCCCTTAAAGGTAGGGCGGAGGCATGCGCCACTTATGTGTTTCCGCTGATCCTTTACCGATTGGCTGTACTTCCTCTACCTGCGGTCCGCATGGCGGCCTTAACGCGTGCGCTCTTCTTACTGTTGTGGAATGAGCGACGGCCGCTTGTCCGTAGACAGGTCTGCACTCAACGTCTTGAAGATGGGGGCCTGGGGATGCCTGACCTGGCTAGCCACAAAAATGCCGAAAGGTTGGCGTTCCTGGGTAGAACTCTGATTGAGGAGTCTGATTGGGGTCCCGCGGTCGGTGCAGCTTTTCCCGACCTTATCCCCAATCATTTAATTGAATGCCAAAGAAGGCCGAGAGGGCAATCAAGATTCTTCAACGAATGCCGAAATGCGCTTAGAGCGATGCCAGGGTCCTTGGACCTTGCACAGCCTAGAAGGACATTATATCGGGGATTAGTGGTGGGGACCACTTCGGACCCGCTTGGGGATCGGCTGCAGCTGTCGGAGGAGGAAGTTCGCTCTCTATGGAATTGGGCGCCAGGCCGGGGATACCTTAACAATTCCGAATTTTCCCTGACCTGGCGATTGGTTAGAAACGCTCTACCCCTCAATGACATACTGTTTAGAATTGGTATGGTATTTAGTCCCTTTTGTCCACGGTGCGAGGAAGATAGCTTAGAAACCGTAGAACATGCTTTTTATACTTGTTCCAAGCTCCGTGAATTCTGGGAGTATGTTAGTGAGGTCACGGCTTGCATCGTCCCCGATCAGGTGACGATCCTGGATTTAGTATCCGTTGTCTACAACGCAGATCCCTTGTGGCCTAGGGAGGAACGAATGGTGTTCCTAGCGACCTTGGCCGTAGCTAGACTGGTTGTGTGGGTTTCACGCATAGAGATAGGGCGTGGGGGGGAGCCGCCTTCTCATCGGGATCTTATTTTGTATTTTAAACACCTACTTAAAATCAAAATCAGATGCGATAGAAGGAGGTTATCTCGCTCACAGTTTAGTAGGAGGTGGATTCACACCGCTAGTTTATATGCGTTTGTACGAAACAGGCTTGAGTACGTGTTCCCTGCCTAGGCATGGCACACGCTGACCGTAAAAGCAACCCCCAGACCAGATCAAGATAATCCCGTAGTGGATCAGTCCCTTAGCTAGTTGGTATAAATGAGTTCCATGTCTCCAATTTTTATTTTTAGGTGTTAGGATACCTCCAAAGAAGCCCAGTCCTGATTAATTTATTTTAGTCCAAACCCGTCCCGATGTTATTTTTCTTGGAGGTCACCGAATATCCCTTCCCCCCACTTTATTTTGGCCGTAGCTGTGCCCACTCCCTTTTAGGAAGTGCTCCCTTGTTTTCGGCCGATACCGGAAAACAGGAAGCATTTCAAAATTAAATAGGTAAGGGTTGGTCACCGTTTAACGTTTTATTTGGTTCATTTATTTTTTATTACTGTTATTTTTCTTTATTTTGGGGTGTTTTTAAGGCTCTCATTATCCCCGCCCATCATCCGCATATATCATACACATCACAATTTCCATTTTGTCATTATTGCATTGTAAATATAAAGTCATTTTTAAAAAAAAAAAAAAAAAAAAAGGAAAAAGTCATTGTATATAATATTATTGTTATAAAAAAAACAAAAAAAAAAAACTTGTACATATTGTCATCTGGGGCTTTAAGTAGATCCAACTCCTAGAGTGAATGCGGTATTGTGGTGATTGCAACTAGTGATAGGGAATAGACAAGTGGACGACCCCCGACACCCATCTTCCCCCCAACACCCTTTCTGGCCTCATGCCACATTTAAAAAGAATTAGTTGCCTGTTTTATATAATTTTAACCCTAAAATTCTGTAAAATTTGTGATTTTTCTTCTTAAATAAATATTTTAAATAAATAGAAAAGAGGCTTGCCTTTTTTCTGTTGTTCTTGGCCTTCGGGCCGGGATCAAAGTGTAGTATCTGTTCTGCAGATGCTGCACTTAAGATAATTTGTACCAGTCAATGGAGGGGAAACCCTCTATACTGGGACAATTATTATTTTTGGTAACCAGAGTGCCCCCTTTTTGCCTACTTTTAGGGGAGCTGGTTTTTACCCCACATTAAAAACGGCCTTGTGCCTAATTTGCTTTGGTGGGGGAGCAAATAAATACATTAAATAAATAGAAAAGAGGGTTTTTAATATGAATATCGATACACACAAAAGAAAACGAATTCATAGTTGTGTGTATATATATGTGTATATATATATATAAGTGAACGTGTCTGACGTGATGTAATTTCTGGTATCAAGAGCCGGTGCCAGACAGTCAGAGATTGGCACTCGGCCAAGCAGGTCGTGTGCAAACGCCCAACCGTTGAGGAACTGTATTACTCAACTCACTTTGCCTGTAATATATGTGAATACATGTTTCGTTTCTAAAAATCGTGTGTTCCTTACCATTTAACCCCATGACATGTATTTAAAATCTTTTCTTTTTTTTTATTACATTTTCACCCCCAAAATGGCAAATTGTCACTTTGATGTAGGAGGCTACTATCAGAGACCTAAGTTGCAGGGGTACTGTGTAGGAAGTTTAGCAGCAAGACGTCTGTTAACGTTACATTTTAACTTCTGCATGTCAGTAGTGTTGGGGAAGCAGGAAACCGGAAGAGAATTCCAAAATCTTGCAGTTCTGGGGAAGAAGTAAAAGGCTTTCTTACATATAGAGATCTAAACTGTATAGGGGTTGGACTTCGCTGCTTGTCAGATTTGTCAGGGGTATTTTTGACGAGGGGGTACAAGGGCTTGTAGTTCGTCAGAGCATCCACCATTAAAATACTTGTAAAACAGGCAGAGGGATGCAACATTTTGTCGGTGGGACAGGGGCTAAAATTTAGATGACAGTTCGGGACCTATTAGGTGGGCAAGTCTCTTTTGGACCCTGTCCAGGAGCAAGAGACTAGTAGTAGATGCATCAGCCCAAATGTGACAGCAGTATTCCATACATGGGCGAATGGTGGCTTTGTAGAGGTACAGGATACTTTCAAACGTAAGTAACTTTCTTGCACGATAGAGAGAGTCCGCCTTCTTTGTAGCAGCTTTTGCAATGATCTCGATGTATCTATTCCAACTCATGTTTGCTGTGAACGTTAAGTCAAGGTCCTTGAACGAAGTGCTTTCAGGTAAAATATCTCTAGCCATAGTTATTGGTGGTTAGTAAGGTTTCATGTAATTATTAAATGGAAACAAACTTTGTCTTGGCAGCGTTGAACGTTACCATCCACTTTTAACCCCATTCCACTACAGACTGAAGGTCTTCCTCTTGGGTTTCGGCAATTACCTTAGATATGTGCTCATTAGTTTTCCCCACGTGCCTACTACAGAGCGTGGTGTCGTCGGCAAATATACCCATCTCAGAGACAATTTTATCAGGTAGGTCGTTTACGAATATCAGAAGTAATAAAGGTCCAAAGATCGATCTCTGAGTTACACCCGCCTTTATATAAAAAAATTTTGGACGTACGCCCATAGAGGACAACCTGGATTCTTCTCTCATTTAAGAAGGATCTAATTATGCTAAGAATTCGTCCAGTAATACCATAGGATTCTATTTTCATGAGAAGACCATCGTGCCATACCCTGTCAAAAGCCTTAGATATATCTAAGGCTACTACCCCCCTCTGCCTTATCCAGTGCTTGGTATAAACGTTCACAGCTAGAATATTTGCAGTAGAACGGGCTTGCCTAAATCCATACTGGTGGTCTGACTAAAGTTTAGCAGCTGTAAGGTGGTGGGTTAGAGCTTGATTAATAAGGGACTCAAATATTTTGGTGAAAAGAGGGAGGAGGCTAATTGGGCGATAGTTTAATGGGTCAGTTTTTGTAAACTGGTACCACAGAAGCAGTTTTCCAGCAGGCAGGAAAGGAAAATTCGTTAAGTTTTAATTTCTCTTCATAATGTTGTGAAAGTGAGTGGAGTGAACGTACTTATTCAAGAATGTCATTGTTTTGTTCTGTTTGGAGTTAATTCGAAGCAACTTAAATCTGAAAAAAAACCCAACATATCCTAGGGCCACCGTATATATATATATATATATATATATATATATATATATATATATATATATATATATATATATATATATATATATATAATGAAAATTACAATTGAATTTACCAAAATGATTCAAGATGGTAAAATTAAAGTAAATTATAATATTATAAAGCAGTAGAATTATTCATACTTCATAAAGCATAGAATTATTCATACTTTATAAAGCAGTAGAATTATTCATACTTTATAAAGCAGTAGAATTATTCATACTTTATAAAGCAGTAGAATTATCCATACTTTATAAAGCAGTAGAATTATTCATACTTTTTAAAGCAGTTGAATTATTCATACTTTATAAAGCAGTAGAATTATTCATACTTTATAAAGCAATAGAATTATTCATACCTTATAAAGCATAGAATTATTCATACTTTATAAAGCAATAGAATTATTCATACTTTATAAAGCATATAATTATTCATACTTTATAAAGCAGTAGAATTATTCATACTTTATAAAGCAGTAGAATTATTCATACTTTATAAAGCAATAGAATTATTCATACTTTTTAAATCAGTAGAATTATTCATACTTTATAAAGCAGTAGAATTATTCATACTTTATAAAGCTGTAGAATTATTCATACTTTATAAAGCAGTAGAATTATTCATACTTTATAAAGCAGTAGAATTATTCATACTTTATAAAGCAGTAGAATTATTCATACTTTATAAAGCAGTAGAATTATTCATACTTTATAAAGCAGTAGAAATAATTCATACTTTATAAAGCAGTAGAATTATTCATACTTTATGAAGCAGTAGAATTATTCATAAATTATAAAGCAGTAGAATTATTCACACTTTATAAAGCAATAGACTTATTCATACTTTATAAAGCAGTAGAATTATTAATGCTTTTTAAAGCAGTAGAATTATTCATACTTTATAAAGTAGTAGAATTATTCATACTTTATAAAGCAGTAGAATTATTCATACTTTATAAAGCAGTAGAATTGTTCATACTTTATAAAGCAGTAGAATTATTCATACTTTATAAAGCATAGAATTATTCATGCTTTATAAAGCAGTAGAATTATTCATACTTTATTAAGCATAGAATTATTTATACTTTATAAAGCAGTAGAATTATTCATACTTTATAAAGCAGTAGAATTATTCATACTTTATAAAGCAGTAGAATTATTCATACTTTATAAAGCAGTAGAATTATTCATACTTTATAAAGCATAGAATAAAAATTTTTCGCACGAATTCAATGTAAGTCTTCAATTTCAGACTGCAAATCAGGCATTTTATAAAGCATATAATTATTCATACTTTATAAAGCATAGAATTATTCATACTTTATAAAGCAGTAGAATTATTCATACTTTATAAAGCAGTAGAATTATTCTTACTTTATAAAGCAGTAGAATTATTCATACTTTATAAAGCAGTAGAATTATTCATACTTTATAAAGCATAGAATTATTCATACTTTATAAAGCAGTAGAATTATTCATACTTTATAAAGCAGTAGAATTATTCATACTTTATAAAGCAGTAGAATTATTCATACTTTATAAAGCAGTAGAATTATTCATACTTTATAAAGCAGTAGAATTATTCATACTTTATAAAGAATAGAATTATTCATTCTTTATAAAGCAGTAGAATTATTCATACTTTATAAAGCAGTAGAATTATTCATACTTTATAAAGCAGTAGAATTATTCATACTTTATAAAGCAGTAGAATTATTCATACTTTATAAAGCAGTAGAATTAGTTATACTTTATAAAGCAGTAGAAGTATTCATACTTTATAAAGCAGTAGAATTATTCATACTTTATAAAGCAGTAGAATTATTCATACTTTATAAAGCAGTAGAATTAGTTATACTTTATAAAGCAGTAGAAGTATTCATACTTTATAAAGCAGTAGAATTATTCATACTTTATAAAGCAGTAGAATTATTCATACTTTATAAAGCATAGAATAAATTTTTTTCGCACGAATTAAATGTAAGTCTTCAATTTCAGACTGCGCCATAGGTAAGAGTTCTAAATAATAATAATAACAATAATAATAATAATAATAATAATAATAATAATAATAATAACAACAACAACAACAACAATAATAATAATAATAATAATAATAATAATAATAATAATAATAATAATAATAATAATAATAATACCGGTTCTAAATGACACTATTCTGAAGTTCGATCCATCAGCACGAGAGATATTAAGAATACAATGACAAATTACTGGTCACTTGTGGCGGAACGAGAGCAAGCTTCGTCTGAAAAACAAATTTCACAGTTCCTTACAGATTGCGACAATATGCAATGTTATTACATATCATTTTTGCTGTTCAAATTTGTTATCACTTGAGAAATGCGAAATATTTTAAAAAAATAGTTTAGAACAATATCTTGAGTAGACATTTTTGTTAAACATTTACTTATTTTACTTATTTTGTTTAAAGATACATTTTTCTTTTAGTTTGATAAATTCAGTTGGGATTAAAACCACCGTTTAGAACTGAATCTAAAAAAATATAAACCATTAAGTGTTTTCATATTATAGATTCGCTCTTAAACCCGATTGTGTGAAGGGGAAGTAATTTTGCATTCACATTAACACACGCAAAAAGCGTTCGAATTCCAGTTCTATTTTGCAATTACATTACCCCTATTTCACTGCTGGACAAACATACGTTGTTTACGCAAGCCTTGTAAAAATAAAACGAAGATAGGTTTGCTTTTACGGCATATCAACCTTTTTCTTTTTGGTTATTTAATAACTAGTTCCGTCGGGTTGGTTTTTTGTTTGTTGTGGGTTTTAACTTATTCGGTAAATTAAGTCAACTTTTTCGGATCATTAGGTGATGTGTTTTTTTTTTTGGGGGGGGGGTAAAGTTGGATTGAGTTAAAATTATATTCTTTTGTATAAATTTACTTTTTTTTCAGAAATGTTAATATTTTGTTATTAGCATTTTTAAATGTAAAAGGTTTGTTGTATTCTTCTCATTCTTACTTTTAAAGTTCAGTTTGTTTTTTCTGATTTTTGTTTAATAGTCTGATATTTTTTATTGTAATTTTTGGATGATGAATTATTTGCAATAGCATCTGCAAGCATGTTGACCATGTCGTCCTTTTTGGGATTATTTTGTTATTGTTTATACAAAGGTGGTTAAGAGGGAAACTGGTGTTTTTTCTTGCTATTTTCTGAAGAATATTCCATATGATTTTATCTTTGATGTTATTGATTTGGGACAAATTTCTTCCATGATTCCCATTTGGCTTCTTTTATTGTTTGGCGCGCTTTAGCTTTGCGTATTTTAAGGATGTTTAATTAAATGAGTAGTTGCTTGATTGTTGAAATGTCTTAATGCAACACATCGTAGTCTGATAGCCTTTTTGCAGTCATCCTTAAACTAGGGCCGATTATACTCAGTTGATAATTTTGTTTTAGGTATGCATTCTTCAGCTATTGAGATGATGGTCTCTGTAGAGTAAGTGATCGGGTAGAAGTTTGTGTTTGCATAATAATTTAAATTTAAATTTAATTTAAATATGCATAGGTTGTTGTTGTTGTTGTTGTTGTTGATATTATTTTCTATAATGATTCCTTTTCTGTCTGTGCCTGAGCATCCCCAACTAGCATTATGACTGTTAAAGGCATCTAATAATAAGAATGGGCGAGAGAGTTGGTTGATAAGTTTTTCTATCCCTGTTTCATCTATGGGATCGTTCGGCGGTAGGTAGATGGAGCAGATTGTGACCGTTCTATGTATGATGGTGGTTGTGATGGCAATTGCTTGTAAGTTAGTTTGTCTATTTGTTTATTTATTTGTAAGTTAGTAAGTTTTGTTTTTATTTTTTTAATTTGTAAGTTAGTTTGTATATTTGTTTATTTATTTGTTTTGTTATGGAGAATGGGTGTTCCTCTAGAAGCTCTATTTGCATTATTTGTTGTGTAATTGTAATCAGTGAAGCTATAGAGATTGATATTTTCAGATGGTTTTAAAAAGGTCTCTTGTACACATATTATTGTATTATTGGAAGTAGAAGTAATTAATTCCGGTTGGCTGCAATTCCATTGGATTATTTTATTGGGCATAGTTTAATTTTATGCATTTGATTTCCTTTTGCCTTATTGAGAATCGGAGTGGTTGTTTTCTACTATTTAGTTATGGGGTGGTTGGAGGTTCTGTAATCTATTTCCATTGTTTCCAAGATTTAAAATTTATTCTGGTCTGTAGTTCTTGTTTTTGACGTGGAGCGGGATCTTTTTTTTTTTTTTTTTTAGATTTTTCATTTATTTTCTGGTTGGTGGGCGAGAGATTTGATTTTTCATTTATTTTCTGGTTGGTGGGCGAGAGATTTGATTTTTCATTTATTTTCTGGTTGGTGGGCGAGAGATTTGATTTTTCATTTATTTTCTGGTTGGTGGGCGAGAGATTTGATTTTTCATTTATTTTCTGGTTGGTGGGCGAGAGATTTGATTTTTCATTTATTTTCTGGTTGGTGGGCGAGAGATTTGATTTTTCATTTATTTTCTGGTTGGTGGGCGAGAGATTTGATTTTTCATTTATTTTCTGGTTGGTGGGCGAGAGATTTGATTTTTCATTTATTTTCTGGTTGGTGGGCGAGAGATTTGATTTTTCATTTATTTTCTGGTTGGTGGACGAGAGATTTGATTTTTCATTTATTTTCTGGTTGGTGGGCGAGAGATTTGATTTTTCATTTATTTTCTGGTTGGTGGGCGAGAGATTTGATTTTTCATTTATTTTCTGGTTGGTGGACGAGAGATTTGATTTTTCATTTATTTTCTGGTTGGTGGGCGAGAGATTTGATTTTTCATTTATTTTCTGGTTGGTGGGCGAGAGATTTCCAAGGTGTACAAGGCAATTGTTCATTTGGTTTTTGGATATTATTAGTTTCCGTGGGTTTTTTATTGGAAACTTGTGTTCGGTTTATGAAGTCTGGTGGGATTTTACTTTCGGCTGTTAAGGATTTATTTTCAAGCTTGAGTCGACAGTAGTTGCCGTAAAGTAGGCCTCAATGCCTCAACTAGTTCTTGAAGTTACTTTATTAGGCTTGTAGATCTTCTTTAGTTCTGTGTTTTCTGTTGTTTTTGGTTGCACCCCTGTACAATCATGGAGGCTGATTCAATGATCTTTCTGGCTTTGTTAAAGCTTATGTTTTTTGTATATTTTAATTCATTTATTCTTTTTCCTTTGGTCCAATTTTGGCAAAAAGGGGAGTATGCTGGATGGGTCTCACCACAGTTTTGAGCATTTTATTTTTCCGTGGCATTTCGGTTCCTGGTGTTCATTACAGCTACATTTTGGGCATACTGTTTTTCTGCTACAATATTCCTTGTAGTGATCGAACTTTTGGCAGTTTAGGCAGCGAAGTGGTCAGGGCATATATGTTCTTACTTTAATGTTAATATCCAATTTTGCTTTCAGTTAGTGGAGTAGGAGTATTGAAGGTTAATATGTATATATTTGTTTTTATTGTTTGTTCATTTCTTTTTATTGTAATTCTTTTGCTGTCTATAATTTTTTAGTTTTTTTAGGTTTATTTTTATTTCTTCTTAAGCAGCTGCTTAATTCTGGACATTTGATGACTCCTTTTGAAGTGTTCAGGGTTTTGCGAGGGTAGGGTTTAATGTTTATATGCTGTCACTTTGTCCATGTTAAATTTTTTTCTGCTCTATTTTTAGAAGATATTTGTACATTTTTTCAATTATTTTATTTGCTTTGTGTTTATGTTTTCGTTTATAACTTTTATTCAATTATGAATGTAGACATTTTGGTTATTTGTGTATTGTATTGCGATTCTAAGATTATACATTCAGGAAAGTTTATATTTTCATCTTCATCGCTTTCTGTATTTGAATCTGGAATGGTGTCTTTTGAATTTTTTTGGAAGTCATTTGAAGTGTTATTTTCTTTCATCATCTTACCCCCCACCCTCCTCAGAGCTCTATATTGGGAGATGGTTGGGGGAAACCCATTCGCCCAAGCATCTCAAAGGATATAAGGATGATATACTCAAATAGTGAGTGTAGTTGCTTGTGACGAGTTCCCTATTTCCTTGGTCTCAGCAAGGTATAATAAAAGGATTTGGTGTCTAGTCCTTGCCATCGCTTTCTAATATCAGTATATGTTTTTTTTTGTATATGTGTTTGTGTGTGAAATATTTGTATTTCTCTTTTTGTGAGAGTTTACGATTATTAGGGCTTGTCATGGCTAGCCGGTTTATTGGGTTGGGTCTCTCCACCGCCCGTGTAGTCGAAGGGGAAAAATGGAGGGTTGCAAACTCACGGCTATTTGAATCTGAGTCGTGAGGTGCTCAGTCACAAGGATTTTGTTCTAAAGTATTACGGGTCAAAGCCTATGGTCAAGAGGTGGCTCCTTGAGGGACTTTTATCCTCTGCAGGGGACAGTCGGTGTATCCTAGAGCCTCACTGGACGGATCTTTTACTGTGTAAAGTTTTTTTCAAGTTCTTCAAGGATTTCTTTGTGATGCTTGTTTTAATCATTTTGTTTCATAATACATCAATTTTGTTTAATAATACATCAATTTTGTTTAATAATACATCAATTTTGTTTCATAATACATCAATTTTGTTTAATAATACATCAATTTTGTTTCATAATAACCTTTGGGTTATTCATGTTGTCATTTTGTAGAAGTTTTTATTCTTCCATCGCAAGTTTGTAGTGTTTTATTTGATTGTTTTATAGGGATTTTTGTCGTTTTTGTTCCTTGCCTTGCAGAACATAAACGAGTTTTTTTAATGAGAGAGGGAAAAGGGTTACAGTATTAATGTTTGGTACGTTTTAAGTTAGTAAATCAGTCAGGAAGTGGGAGAGGTATAAAGAGAAGGAGAGGATGGGAAAAGGTGGAGGGTAAAGGTGGGTCGTTGTTTTTGGTTTTGGTTTTGCAGAACATAAGTTCTGTGTAAGGAAGTAGAAAAACAAAAGGCATTAATGTTAGGTGCATTTCGTATAAGGAAGCCAGACAGTCTAGTCAATCGGACGAAGAAAATACTTGAAACACTCGTTATAAGAAAAAATACTTGAAACACTCGTTATAAGAAAAAAATACTTGAAACACTCGTAATAAGAAAAAATACTTGAAACACTCGGTATAAGAAAAAATACTTGAAACACTCGTTATAAGAAAAAAATACTTGAAACACTCGTTATAAGAAAAAATACTTGAAACACTCGGTACAAGAAAAAATACTTGAAACACTCGTTATAAGAAAAAAATACTTGAAACACTATTTATAAGAAAAAATACTTGAAACACTAGTTATAAGAAAAAATACTTGAAACACTCGTTATAAGAAAAAATACTTGAAAAACTCGTTATAAGAAAAAATACTTGAAACACTCGTTATAAGAAAAATACTTGAAACACTAGTTATAAGAAAAAATACTTGAAACACTCGTAATAAGAAAAAATACTTGAAACACTCGTAATAAGAAAAAATACTTGAAACACTAGTTATAAGAAAAAATACTTGAAACACTAGTTATAAGAAAAAATACTTGAAACACTCGTTATAAGAAAAAATACTTGAAACACTCGTAATAAGAAAAAATACTTGAAACACTCGTAATAAGAAAAAATACTTGAAACACTCGTAATAAGAAAAAATACTTGAAACACTCGTAATAAGAAAAAATACTTGAAACACTAGTTATAAGAAAAAATACTTGAAACACTCGTTATAAGAAAAAAATACTTGAAACACTCGTAATAAGAAAAAATACTTGAAACACTCGTAATAAGAAAAAATACTTGAAACACTAGTTATAAGAAAAAATACTTGAAACACTCGTTATAAGAAAAAATACTTGAAACACTCGTAATAAGAAAAAATACTTGAAACACTCGTAATAAGAAAAAATACTTGAAAAACTCGTAATAAGAAAAAATACTTGAAACACTCGTTATAAGAAAAAATACTTGAAACACTCGTAATAAGAAAAAATACTTGAAACACTAGTAATAAGAAAAATACTTGAAACACTCGTAATAAGAAAAATGCTTGAAACACTAGTTATAAGAAAAAATACTTGAAACACTCGTAATAAGAAAAAATACTTGAAACACTCGTAATAAGAAGAAATACTTGAAACACTCGTAATAAAAAAAAATACTTGAAACACTCGTAATAAGAAAAAATACTTGAAACACTAGTTATAAGAACAAATACTTGAAACACTCGTTATAAGAAACAAATACTTGAAACACTCGTAATAAGAAAAAATACTTGAAACACTAGTTATAAGAAAAAATACTTGAAACACTCGTTATAAGAAAAAATACTTGAAACACTCGTAATAAGAAAAAATACTTGAAACACTCGTAATAAGAAAAAATACTTGAAACACTCGTAATAAGGAAAAATACTTGAAACACTCGTTATAAGAAAAAATACTTGAAACACTCGTAATAAGAAAAAATACCTGAAACACTCGTAATAAGAAAAAATACTTGAAACACTCGGTATAAGAAAAAATACTTGAAACACTCGTAATAAGAAAAAATACTTGAAACACTCGTAATAAGAAAAAATACTTGAAACACTCGTTATAAGAAAAAATACTTGAAACACTCGTAATAAGAAAAAATACTTGAAACACTCGTAATAAGAAAAAATACTTGAAACACTCGTAATAAGAAAAAATACTTGAAACACTAGTTATAAGAAAAAATACTTGAAACACTCGTAATAAGAAAAAATACTTGAAACACTCGTAATAAGAAAAAATACTTGAAACATTCGTTATAAGAAAAAATACTTGAAACACTCGGTATAAGAAAAAATACTTGAAACACTCGTTATAAGAAAAAATACTTGAAACACTCGTAATAAGAAAAAATACTTGAAACACTCGTAATAAGAATAAATACTTGAAACACTCGTTATAAGAAAAAATACTTGAAACACTCGTTATAAGAAAAAATACTTGAAACACTAGTTATAAGAAAAAATACTTGAAACACTCGTTAAAAGAAAAAATACTTGAAACACTCGTTATAAGAAAAAATACTTGAAACACTCGTTATAAGAAAAATACTTGAAACATTAGTTATAAGAAAAAATACTTGAAACACTCGTAATAAGAAAAAATACTTGAAACACTCGTAATAAGAAAAAATACTTGAAACACTCGTAATAAGAAAAAATACTTGAAACACTAGTTATAAGAAAAAATACTTGAAACACTCGTTATAAGAAAAAATACTTGAAACACTCGTAATAAGAAAAAATACTTGAAACACTCGTAATAAGAAAAAATACTTGAAACACTCGTAATAAGAAAAAATACTTGAAACACTCGTAATAAGAAAAAATACTGTAAACACTAGTTATAAGAAAAAATACTTGAAACACTCGTTATAAGAAAAAAATACTTGAAACACTCGTAATAAGAAAAAATACTTGAAACACTCGTTATAAGAAAAAATACTTGAAACACTAGTTATAAGAAAAAATACTTGAAACACTCGTTATAAGAAAAATACTTGAAACACTCGTAATAAGAAAAAATACTTGAAACACTCGTAATAAGAAAAAATACTTGAAACACTCGTAATAAGAAAAAATACTTGAAACACTCGTAATAAGAAAAAATACTTGAAACACTCGTTATAAGAAAAAATACTTGAAACACTCGTAATAAGAAAAAATACTTGAAACACTCGTAATAAGAAAAAATACTTGAAACACTCGTAATAAGAAAAAATACTTGAAACACTCGTTATAAGAAAATATACTTGAAACACTCGTAATAAGAAAAAATACTTGAAACACTCGTAATAAGAAAAAATACTTGAAACACTCGTAATAAAAAAAAATACTTGAAACACTCGTAATAAGAAAAAATACTTGAAACACTAGTTATAAGAAAAAATACTTGAAACACTCGTTATAAGAAAAAAATACCTGAAACACTCGTAATAAGAAAAAATACTTGAAACACTGTAATAAGAAAAAATACTTGAAACACTAGTTATAAGAAAAAATACTTGAAACACTCGTTATAAGAAAAAATACTTGAAACACTCGTAATAAGAAAAAATACTTGAAACACTCGTAATAAGAAAAAATACTTGAAACACTCGTAATAAGAACAAATACTTGAAACACTCGTTATAAGAAAAAATACTTGAAACACTCGTAATAAGAAAAAATACTTGAAACACTCGTAATAAGAAAATATACTTGAAACACTCGGTATAAGAAAAAATACTTGAAACACTCGTAATAAGAAAAAATACTTGAAACACTCGTAATAAGAAAAAATACTTGAAACACTAGTTATAAGAAAAAATACTTGAAACACTCGTAATAAGAAAAAATACTTGAAACACTCGTAATAAGAAAAAATACTTGAAACACTCGTAATAAGAAAAAATACTTGAAACACTAGTTATAAGAAAAAATACTTGAAACACTCGTAATAAGAAAAAATACTTGAAACACTCGTAATAAGAAAAATACTTGAAACACTCGTTATAAGAAAAAATACTTAAAACACTCGTAATAAGAAAAAATACTTGAAACACTCGTAATAAGAAACAATACTTGAAACACTCGGTATAAGAAAAAATACTTGAAACACTCGTAATAAGAAAAAATACTTGAAACACTCGTAATAAGAAAAAATACTTGAAACACTAGTTATAAGAAAAAATACTTGAAACACTCGTAATAAGAAAAAATACTTGAAACACTCGTAATAAGAAAAAATACTTGAAACACTCGGTATAAGAAAAAATACTTGAAACACTCGTAATAAGAAAAAATACTTGAAACACTCGTTATAAGAAAAAATACTTGAAACACTAGTTATAAGAAAAAATACTTGAAACACTCGTAATAAGAAAAAATACTTGAAACACTCGTAATAAGAAAAAATACTTGAAACACTCGTAATAAGAAAAAATACTTGAAACACTCGTAATAAGAAAAAATACTTGAAACACTCGTAATAAGAAAAAATACTTGAAACACAATCGTAATAAGAAAAAATACTTGAAACACTCGTAATAAGAAAAAATACTTGAAACACTAGTTATAAGAAAAAATACTTGAAACACTCGTTATAAGAAAAAAATACTTGAAACACTCGTAATAAGAAAAAATACTTGAAACACTCGTAATAAGAAAAAATACTTGAAACACTAGTTATAAGAAAAAATACTTGAAACACTCGTTATAAGAAAAAATACTTGAAACACTCGTAATAAGAAAAAATACTTGAAACACTCGTAATAAGAAAAAATACTTGAAACACTCGTAATAAGAAAAAATACTTGAAACACTCGTTATAAGAAAAAATACTTGAAACACTCGTAATAAGAAAAAATACTTGAAACACTCGTAATAAGAAAAAATACTTGAAACACTCGGTATAAGAAAAAATACTTGAAACACTCGTAATAAGAAAAAATACTTGAAACACTCGTAATAAGAAAAAATACTTGAAACACTAGTTATAAGAAAAAATACTTGAAACACTCGTTATAAGAAAAAATACTTGAAACACTCGTAATAAGAAAAAATACTTGAAACACTCGTAATAAGAAAAAATACTTGAAACACTCGTAATAAGAAAAAATACTTGAAACACTCGTAATAAGAAAAAATACTTGAAACACTCGTTATAAGAAAAAATACTTGAAACACTCGTAATAAGAAAAAATACTTGAAACACTCGTAATAAGAAAAAATACTTGAAACACTCGTAATAAGAAAAAATACTTGAAACACTAGTTATAAGAAAAAATACTTGAAACACTCGTAATAAGAAAAAATACTTGAAACACTCGTAATAAGTAAAAATACTTGAAACACTCGTTATAAGAAAAAATACTTGAAACACTAGTTATAAGAAAAAATACTTGAAACACTCGTAATAAGAAAAAATACTTGAAACACTCGGTATAAGAAAAAATACTTGAAACACTCGTAATAAGAAAAAATACTTGAAACACTCGTAATAAGAAAAAATACTTGAAACACTAGTTATAAGAAAAAATACTTGAAACACTCGTAATAAGAAAAAATACTTGAAACACTCGGTATAAGAAAAAATACTTGAAACACTCGTAATAAGAAAAAATACTTGAAACACTCGTAATAAGAAAAAATACTTGAAACACTAGTTATAAGAAAAAATACTTGAAACACTCGTAATAAGAAAAAATACTTGAAACACTCGTAATAAGAAAAAATACTTGAAACACTCGTAATAAGAAAAAATACTTGAAACACTCGTAATAAGAAAAAATACTTGAAACACTCGTAATAAGAAAAAATACTTGAAACACTCGTAATAAGAAAAAATACTTGAAACACTCGTAATAAGAAAAAATACTTGAAACACTCGTAATAAGAAAAAATACTTGAAACACTCGTAATAAGAAAACATACTTGAAACACTCGTAATAAGAAAAAATACTTGAAACACTCGTAATAAGAAAAAATACTTGAAACACTCGTAATAAGAAAAAATACTTGAAACACTCGTAATAAGAAAAAATACTTGAAACACTCGTAATAAGAAAAAATACTTGAAACACTCGTAATAAGAAAAAATCATTGAAACACTCGTAATAAGAAAAAATACTTGAAACACTCGTAATAAGAAAAAATACTTGAAACACTCGTAATAAGAAAAAATACTTGAAACGCTCGTAATAAGAAAAAATACTTGAAACACCCGTTATAAGAAAAAATACTTGAAACACTCGTTATAAGAAAAAATACTTGAAACACTCGTAATAAGAAAAAATACTTGAAAAACTCGTTATAAGAAAAAATACTTGAAACACTCGTTATAAGAAAAAATACTTGAAACACTCGTTATAAGAAAAAATACTTGAAACACTCGTTATAAGAAAAAATACTTGAAACACTCGTTATAAGAAAAAATACTTGAAACACTCGTTATAAGAAAAAATACTTGAAACACTCGTAATAAGAAAAAATACTTGAAACACTCGTTATAAGAAAAAATACTTGAAACACTCGTTATAAGAAAAAATACTTGAAACACTCGTTATAAGAAAAAATACTTGAAACACTCGTTATAAGAAAAAATACTTGAAACACTCGTTATAAGAAAAAATACTTGAAACACTCGTTATAAGAAAAAATACTTGAAACACTCGTTATAAGAAAAAATACTTGAAACACTCGTTATAAGAAAAAATACTTGAAACACTCGTAATAAGAAAAAATACTTGAAACACTCGTAATAAGAAAAAATACTTGAAACACTCGTTATAAGAAAAAATACTTGAAACACTCGTAATAAGAAAAAATACTTGAAACACTCGTTATAAGAAAAAATACTTGAAACACTCGTTATAAGAAAAAATACTTGAAACACTCGTTATAAGAAAAAATACTTGAAACACTCGTTATAAGAAAAATACTTGAAACACTCGTTATAAGAAAAAATACTTGAAACACTCGTTATAAGAAAAAATACTTGAAACACTCGTTATAAGAAAAAATACTTGAAACACTCGTTATAAGAAAAAATACTTGAAACACTCGTTATAAGAAAAAATACTTGAAACACTCGTTATAAGAAAAAATACTTTAAAAACTCGTTATAAGAAAAATACTTGAAACACTCGTTATAAGAAAAAATACTTGAAACACTCGTTATAAGAAAAAATACTTGAAACACTCGTTATAAGAAAAAATACTTGAAACACTCGTTATAAGAAAAAATACTTGAAACACTCGTTATAAGAAAAAATACTTGAAACACTCGTTATAAGAAAAAATACTTGAAACACTCGTTATAAGAAAAAATACTTGAAACACTCGTAATAAGAAAAAATACTTGAAACACTCGTTATAAGAAAAAATACTTGAAACACTCGTTATAAGAAAAAATACTTGAAACACTCGTTATAAGAAAAAATACTTGAAACACTCGTTATAAGAAAAAATACTTGAAACACTCGTTATAAGAAAAAATACTTGAAACACTCGTTATAAGAAAAATACTTGAAACACTCGTTATAAGAAAAAATACTTGAAACACTCGTTATAAGAAAAAATACTTGAAACACTCGTTATAAGAAAAAATACTTGAAACACTCGTTATAAGAAAAAATACTTGAAACACTCGTTATAAGAAAAAATACTTGAAACACTCGTTATAAGAAAAAATACTTGAAACACTCGTTATAAGAAAAAATACTTGAAACACTCGTTATAAGAAAAAATACTTGAAACACTCGTTATAAGAAAAAATACTTGAAACACTCGTTATAAGAAAAAATACTTGAAACACTCGTTATAAGAAAAAATACTTGAAACACTCGTTATAAGAAAAAATACTTGAAACACTCGTTATAAGAAAAAATACTTGAAACACTCGTTATAAGAAAAAATACTTGAAACACTCGTTATAAGAAAAAATACTTGAAACACTCGTAATAAGAAAAAATACTGTAAACACTCTTTATAAGAAAAAATACTTGAAACACTCGTTATAAGAAAAAATACTTGAAACACTCGTTATAAGAAAAAATACTTGAAACACTCGTTATAAGAAAAAATACTTGAAACACTCGTTATAAGAAAAAATACTTGAAACACTCGTTATAAGTAAAAATACTTGAAACACTCGTTATAAGAAAAAATACTTGAAACACTCGTTATAAGTAAAAATACTTGAAACACTCGTTATAAGAAAAATACTTGAAACACTCGTAATAAGAAAAAATACTTGAAACACTCGTTATAAGAAAAATACTTGAAATACTTGACGACAGCATGATGAGAAATGACCACAGTGAAGAGGAATATCACACGAAAAAGACATTGTTGGTATTTAATTGCTTCATTTAATACATTTTATAATTGAATATAATTCTATAGACACACTTTTGTATGATTTTTATGGATAATTGTGTAGTAAAATCTGATTTGTAGTTTTTCATATTCTCAACATAATATTCTCCACATGATATTGTCAACATGATATTCTCAACATGATATTCTAAACATGATATTCTCAACATGATATTCTCAACATGATATTCTCAATATGATATTCTCCACATGATATTCTCAACATGATATTCTCAACATGATATTCTCAACATGATATTCTCAACATGATATTCTCCACATGATATTCTCAACATGATATTCTCAATATGATATTCCCCACATGATATTCTCAACATGATATTCTCAACATGATATTCTCAACATGATATTCTCAACATGATATTCTCAACATTATATTCTCAACATGATATTCTCAACATGATATTCTCAACATGATATTCTCAACATGATATTCTTAATATGATATTCCCCACATGATATTCTCAACATGATATTCTCAACATGATATTCTCAACATTATATTCTCAACATGATATTCTCAACATGATATTCTCAACATGATATTCTCAACATGATATTCTTAAAATGATATTCTCCACATGATATTCTCAACATGATATTCTCAACATAATATTCTCCACATGATATACTCAACATGATATTCTCAACATGATATTCTCCACATGATTTTCTCAACATGATATTCTCAACATTATATTCTCCACATGATATTCTCCACATGATATTCTCCACATGATATTCTCAACATGAAATTCTCAACATGATATTCTCCAAATGATATTCTGATCATGATATTCTCAACATGATATTCTCAACATGATATTCTCAACATGATATTCTCAACATGATATTCTCCAGATGATATTCTCCACATGATATTCTCACATGATATTCTCAACATGATATTCTCCAAATGATATTCTCCACATGATATACTCCACATGATATCCTCCACAGGATATTCTCAACATGATATTCTCCACATGATATTCTCCACATGATATTCTCAACATGATATTCTCAACATGATATTCTCAACATGATATTCTCAACATGATATTCTCAACATGATATTCTCCAGATGATATTCTCAACATGATATTCTGCACATGATATTCTCAACATGATATTCTCAACATGATATTCTCAACATGATATTCTCAACATGATATTTTCCAGATGATATTCTCCACATGATGGTCTCCAGATGATATTCTCAACATGATATTCTCCACATTATATTCTCAACATGATATTCTCCACATGATATTCTCAACATGATATTCTCAACATGATATTCTCCACATGATATTCTCCAGATGATGTTCTCCACATGATATTCTCAACAGTAAATTCTCCAGATGATATTCTCCACATGATATTCTCAACATGATATTCTCAACATGATATTCTCCACATGATATTCTCACCATGATATCTCAACATGATATTCTCAACATGATATTCTCCAGATGATATTCTCCAGATGATATTCGCAACATGATATTCTCAACATGATATTCTCCAGATGATATTCTCAACATGATATTCTCTCCATGAAATTCTACACATGATATTGTCAACATGATATTCTCCAGATTATATTCTCCGCATGATATTCTCAACATGATATTCTCAACATGATATTCTCAACATGATATTCTCAACATGATATTCTCAACATGATATTCTCAACATGATATTCTCCAACTGATATTCTCAACATGATATTCTCAACATGATATTCTCAACGTGATATTCTCAACATGATATTCTCCACATGATATTCTCACCATGATATTCTCACCATGATATTCTCAACATGATATTCTCCACATGATATTCTCAACATGATATTTTCCACATAATAATCTCCACACGATATTCTCCAGATGATATTCTCAACATGATATTCTCCACATGATATTCTCAACATGATATTCTCAACATGATATTCTCAACATGATATTCTCAACATGATATTCTCCAGTTGATATTCTCAACATGATATTCTCAACATGATATTCTCAACATGATATTCTCAACATGATATTCTCCACATGATATTCTCAGCATGATATTCTCCACATGATATTCTCCACATATATTCTCCAGATGGTATTCTCAACATGATATTCTCAACATGATATTCTCAACAAATTATTCTTAACATGATATTCTACACATGATATTCTCAACATGATATTCTCAACATGATATTCTCAAAATGATATTCTCCACATGATATTCTCAACATGATATTATCAACATGATATTCTCCACATGATATTCTCAACATGATATTCTCAACATGATATTCTCAACATGATATTCTCAACATGATATTCTCGACATAATATTCTCCACATGATGTTCTCAACATGATATTCTCCAAATGATATTCTCAACATGATATTCTCAACATGATATTCTCAACATGATATTCTCCACATGATATTCTCCACATGATATTCTCCACATGATATTCTCAACATGATATTCTCTACATGATATTCTCAACATGATATTCTCAACATGGCATTCTCCACATGATATTCTCCACATGATATTCTCCAGATGATATTCTCAACATGATATTCTCAACATGATATTCTCAACATGATATTCTCAACATGATATTCTCAACATGATATTCTCAACATTATATTCTCCACATGATATTCTCCACATGATATTCTCCACATGATATTCTCAACATCATATTCTCCACATGATATTCTCAACATGGTATTCTCAACATGATATTCTCAACATGATATTCTCCACATGATATTCTCAACATGATATTCTCAACATGATATTCTCAACATGATATTCTCCACATGATATTCTCCAGATGATATTCTCAACATGATATTCTCCACATGATATTCTCAACATGATATTCTTAACATGATATTCTCAACGTGATATTCTCAACATGATATTCTCAACATGATATTCTCACCATTATATTCTCACCATGATATTCTCAACATGATATTCTCCACATGATATTCTCAACATGATATTCTCAACATGATATTCTCACCATGATATTCTCCACGTGATATTCTCCACATGATATTCTCCACATGATATTCTCCACATGATATTCTCAACATGATATTCTCAACATGATATTCTCAACATGATATTCTCAACATGATACTCTCCACATAATATTCTCCACACGATATTTTCAACATGATATTCTCAACATAATATTCTCAACATGATTATCTCAAGATGATATTCTCAAGATGATATTCTCCAGATGATATTATCAACATGATATTCTCCAGATGATATTCTCAACATGATATTCTCAACATGATATTCTCTACATGATATTCTAAACATGATATTCTCCACATGATATTCTCAGCATGATATTCTCCACATGATATTCTCCACATATATTCTCCAGATGATATTCTCAACATGATATTCTCAACATGATATTCTCAACATAATATTCTTAACATGATATTCTAAACATGATATTCTCAACATGATATTCTCAACATGATATTCTCAACATGATATTTTCCACATGGTATTCTCAACATGATATTCTCAACATGATATTCTCCACATGATATTCTCCACATGATATTCTCCACATGATATTCTCAACATGATATTCTCTACATGATATTCTCAACATGATATTCTCAACATGACATTCTCCACATGATATTCTCCACATGATATTCTCCAGATGATATTCTCAACATGATATTCTCCAGATGATATTCTCAACATGATATTCTCAACATGATATTCTCAACATGATATTCTCCACATGATATTCTCCACATGATATTCTCCACATGATATTCTCAACATGATATTCTTCACATGGTATTCTCAACATGATATTCTCAACATGATATTCTCCACATGATATTCTCAACATGATATTCTCCACATAATATTCTCCACATGATATTCTCCAGATGATATTCTCAACAGGATATTCTCCACATGATATTCTCAACATGATATTCTTAACATGATATTCTCAACGTGATATTCTCAACATGATATTCTCAACATGATATTCTCACCATGATATTCTCACCATGATATTCTCAACATGATATTCTCCACATGATATTCTCAACATGATATTCTCAACATGATATTCTCAACATGATATTCTCCACGTGATATTCTCAACATGATATTCTCCACATGATATTCTCCACATGATATTCTCAACATGATATTCTCAACATTATATTCTCAACATGATATTCTCAACATTATACTCTTCGTATAATATTCTCCACACGATATTCTCAACATGATATTCTAAACATGATATTCTCAACATGATATTCTCAAGATGATATTCTCAACATGATATTCTCAACATGATATTCTCCAGATGATATTCTCCCGATGATATTCTCAACATGATATTCTCAACATGATATTCTCCACATGATATTCTCAACATGATATTCTCCACATGATATTCTCAGCATGATATTCTCCACATGATATTCTCCACATATATTCTCCAGATGATATTCTCAACATGATATTCTCAACATGATATTCTAAACATAATATTCTTAACATGATATTCTAAACATGATATTCTCAACATGATATTCTCAACATGATATTCTCAACATGATATTTTCCACATGGTATTCTCAACATGATATTCTCAACATGATATTCTCCACATGATATTCTGAACATGATATTCTCCACATGATATTCTCAACATGATATTCTCAACATGATATTTTCGACATAATATTCTCCACATGATATTCTCAACATGATATTCTCCACATGATATTCTCCACATGATATTCTCAACATGATATTCTCAACATGATATTCTCAACATGATATTCTCCACATCATATTCTCCAGATGATATTCTCAACATGATATTCTCACCATGATATTCTCAACATGATATTCTCCACATGATATTCTCCACATGAAATTCTCCACATGATATTCTCAACATGATATTCTCTACATGATATTCTCAACATGACATACTCAACATGATATTCTCCACATGATATTCTCCACATGATATTCTCCAGATGATATTCTCAACATGATATTCTCAACATGCATTTCTCAACATGATATTCTCAACATGATATTCTCAACATGATATTCTCCACATGATGTTCTCCACATGATATTCTCAACATGATATTCTCCACATAATATTCTCCACATGATATTCTCAACATGATATTCTAAACATGATATTCTCAACATGATATTCTCCACATGATATTCTCAACATGATATTCTTAATATGATATTCTCAACGTGATATTCTCCACATGATATTCTCAACATGATATTCTCACCATGATATTCTCACCATGATATTCTCAACATGATATTCTCTACATGATATTCTCAACATGATATTCTCAACATGATATTCTCAACATGATATTCTCCACGTGATATTCTCCACATGATATTCTCCACATGATATTCTCCACATGATATTCTCAACATGATATTCTCAACATGATATTCTCCACATGATATTCTCAACATGATACTCTCCACATAATATTCTCCACCCGATATTTTCAACATGATATTCTCAACATGATATTCTCAACATGATATTCTCAAGATTATATTCTCGACATGATATTCTCAACATGATATTCTCAACATGATATTCTCCAGATGATATTCTCAACATGATATTCTCAACATGATATTCTCCACATGATATTCTCAACATGATATTCTCCACATGATATTCTCAGCATGATATTCTCCACATGATATTCTCCACATATATTCTCCAGATCATATTCTCAACATGATATTCTCAACATAATATTCTTAACATGATATTCTAAACATGATATTCTCAACATGATATTCTCAACATTATATTCTCAACATGATATTTTCCACATGGTATTCTCAACATGATATTCTCAACATGATATTCTCCACATGATATTCTCAACATGATATTCTCCACATGATATTCTCAACATGATATTCTCCACATGATATTCTCCACATGATATTCTCCACATGATATTCTCAACATGATATTCTCTACATGATATTCTCAACATGATATTCTCAACATGACATTCTCCACATGATATTCTCCACATGATATTCTCCACATGATATTCTCAACATGATATTCTCCAGATGATATTCTCAACATGATATTCTCAACATGATATTCTCAACATGATATACTCCACATGATATTCTCCACATGATATTCTCCACATGATATTCTCAACATGATATTCTCCACATTATATTCTCCACATGATATTCTAAACATGATATTCTTAACATGATATTCTCAACATGATATTCTCCACATGATATTCTCAACATGATATTCTTAACATGATATTCTCAACGTGATATTCTCAACCGTATATTCTCAACATGATATTCTCAACATGATATTCTCACCATGATATTCTCAACATGATATTCTCCATATGATATTCTCAACATGATATTCTCAACATGATATTCTCAACATGATATTCTCCACGTGATATTCTCAACATTATATTGTCCACATGATATTCTCCACATGATATTCTCAACATGATATTCTCAACATGATATTCTCAACATGATATTCTCAACATGATACTCTCCACATAATATTCTCCACACGATATTTTCAACATGATATTCGCAACATGATATTCTCAAAATGATATTCTCAAGATGATATTCTCAACATGATATTCTCAACATGATATTCTCAACATGATATTCTCCAGATGATATTCTCAACATGATATTCTCAACATGATATTCTCCACATGATATTCTCAACATGATATTCTCCACATGATATTCTAAGCATGATATTCTCCACATGATATTCTCCACATATATTCTGCAGATGATATTCTCAACATGATATTCTCAACATAATATTCTTAACATCATATTCTAAACATGATATTCTCCACATGATATTCTCAACATGATATTCTCAACATGATATTCTCAACATGATATTTTCCACATGGTATTCTCAACATGATATTCTCAACATGATATTCTCCACATGATATTCTCAACATGATATTCTCCACATGATATTCTCAACATGATATTCTCCACATTATATTCTCCACATGATATTCTCCACATGATATTCTCAACATGATATTCTCTACATGATATTCTCAACATGATATTCTCAACATGACATTCTCCACATGATATTCTCCACATGATATTCTCCGGATGATATTCTCAACATGATATTCTCCACATGATATTCTCAACATGATATTCTCAACATGATATTCTCAACATGATATTCTCCACATGATATTCTCAACATGATATTCTCCACATGATATTCTCCACATGATATTCTCAACATGATATTCTCTACATGATATTCTCAACATGATATTCTCAACATGCCATTCTCCACATGATTTTCTCCACATGATATTCTCCAGATGATATTCTCAACATGATATTCTCCAGATGATATTCTCCAGATGATATTCTCAACATGATATTCTCAACATGATATTCTCCACATGATATTCTCCACATGATATTCTCAACATGATATTCTCCACATTATATTCTCCACATGATATTCTCAACATGATATTCTTAACATGATATTCTCAACAGGATATTCTCCACATGATATTCTCAACATGATATTCTTAACATGATATTCTCAACGTGATATTCTCAACATGATATTCTCAACATGATATTCTCCACATGATATTCTCCACATGATATTCTCCACATGATATTCTCCACATGATATTCTCAACATGGTATTCTCAACATGATATTCTCAACATGATATTCTCAACATGATATTCTCCACATAATATTCTCCACATGATATTCTCAACATGATATTCTCAACATGATATTTTCAACATGATATTCTCAACATGATATTCTCCACATGATATTCTCCCCATTATATGCTCAACATGATATCCTCCACATGATATTCTCCACATGATATTCTCAACATGATATTCTCCGCATTATATTCTCCACATGATATTCTCCACATGATATTCTCAGCATGATATTCTCAACATGATATTCTCAACATGATATTCTCCACATGATATTCTCAACATGATATGCTCAACATGATATTCTCAACATGATATTCTCGACATGATATCCTCCACATGACATTCTCAACATGATATTCTCCACATGATATTCTCCACATTATATTCTCAACATGATATTCTCCACGTGATATTCTCCACATGATATTCTCCACATTATATTCTACACATGATATTCTCAACATGATATTCTCAACATGATATTCTTCACATGATATTCTCAATATGATATTCTCCACATGATATTTTCAACATGATATTCTCCACATGATATTCTCAACATGGTATTCTCAACATGATATTCTCAACATGATATTCTCAACATGATATTCTCCACATGATAGTCTCCACATGATATTCTCAACATGATATTGTCAACATGATATTCTCCACATGATATTCTCAACATGATATTCTTCACATGATATTCTCAACATGATATTCTCAACATGATATTCTCCACATAATATTCTCCACATGATATTCTCAACATGATATTCTCAACATGATATTTTCAACATGATATTCTCAACATGATATTCTCCACATGATATTCTCCCCATTATATGCTCAACATGATATCCTCCACATGATATTCTACACATGATATTCTCAACATGATATTCTCCGCATTATATTCTCCACATGATATTCTCCACATGATATTCTCAGCATGATATTCTCAACATGATATTCTCAACATGATATTCTCCACATGATATTCTCAACATGATATGCTCAACATGATATTCTCAACATGATATTCTCGACATGATATCCTCCACATGACATTCTCAACATGATATTCTCCACATGATATTCTCCACATTATATTCTCAACATGATATTCTCCACGTGATATTCTCCACATGATATTCTCCACATTATATTCTACACATGATATTCTCAACATTATATTCTCAACATGATATTCTTCACATGATATTCTCAATATGATATTCTCCACATGATATTTTCAACATGATATTCTCCACATGATATTCTCAACATGGTATTCTCAACATGATATTCTCAACATGATATTCTCAACATGATATTCTCCACATGATAGTCTCCACATGATATTCTCAACATGATATTGTCAACATGATATTCTCCACATGATATTCTCAACATGATATTCTTCACATGATATTCTCACCATGATATTCTCACCATGATTTTCTCCACATGATATTCTCACCAGGATTTCCTTCCATACGATATTCTCCAGATGATTGTCTCCACATGATATTCTCAACATGATATTCTCCACATGATATTCTCAACATGATATTCTCCACATGATATTCTCAACATGATATTCTTCACATGATATTCTCCTCATGATATTCTCACCATGATTTTCTCCACATGATATTCTCCACATGATATTCTCCACATAATATCCTCAACATGATATTCTCAACATGATATACTCCAGATGATTTTCTCCACATGATATTCACAACTTTATATTCTCCACATGATATTCTCCACATGATATTCTCCACATGATATTCTCAACATGATATTCTCCACATGATATTCTCCACATGATATTCTTCTCATGATATTCTCACCATGATTTTCTCCACATGATATTCTCCACATGATATTCTCAACATGATATTCTCAACATGATATTCTCGACATGATATTCTCCACATTGTTTTCTCAACATGATATTCTCAACATGATATTCTCAACATGATATTCTCACCATGTTATTCTCACCATGATTTTCTCCACATGATATTCTCCATATTATATTCTCAACATGATATTCTCAACATGATATTCACCACATGATTTTGGTCACATGATATTCTCACCATGATTCTCACCACATGATATTCTCAACATGATATTCTCCACATGATATTCTCAACATGATATTCTCCACATATTCTCCACATGATATTCTCAACATGATATTCTCAACATGATATTCTCAACATGATATTCTCCACATGATATTCTCAACATGATATTCTCACATGATAATCTCACCATGATTTTCTCCACATGATATTCTCCAGATGATATTCTCAACATGATATTCTCAACATGATATTCTCAACATGATATTCTCCACATGTATTCTCCACATGATATTCTCCACATGTATTCTCCACATGATATTCTCCAGATGATATTCTCAACATGATTTTCTCAAGATTATATTCTCGCCATTATATTCTCAACATGATATTCTCCACATGATATTCTCAACATGATATTCTCAACATGATATTCTCAACATGATATTCTCCACATGATATTCTCCACATGTATTCTCCACATGATATTCTCCAGATGATATTCTCAACATGATATTCTCAAGATTATATTCTCGCCATTATATTCTCAACATGATATTCTCCACATGATATTCTCAACATGATATTCTCAACATGATATTCTGCGCATTATGTTCTCACCATGATATTCTCCACATGATATTCTCAACATGATATTCTCAACATGATATTCTCAACATGATATTCTCCACATGAAATTCTCCACATGATATGCTCAACATGATATTCTCAACATGATATTCTCCACATGATATTCTCAACATGATATTCTCAACATGATATTCTCCACATGGTATTCTCCACATGATATTCTCAACATGATATTCTCCACATGATATTCTCACCATGATTTTCTCCACATGATATTCTCCACATGATATTCTCAACATGATATTCTTCACATTATATTCTCCACATGATATTCTCCACATGATATTCTCAACATGATATTCTCAACATGATATTCTCAACATGATTTTCTAAACATTATATTCTCCTCATGATATTCTCACCAATGTTTTGCTCCACATGATATTCTCCACATTATATTCTCCACATGATATTCTCCACATGATATTCTCCACATGATATTCTCAACATGATATTCTCAACAGGATATTCTCAACATGATATTCTCAACATGATATTCTCCACATTATATTCTCCACATGATATTCTCAACATGATATTCTCCACATGATATTCTCCACATGATATTCTCAACATGATATTCTCCACATGATATTCTCCACATGATATTCTCAACATGAAATTCTCCGCATTATATTCTCCACATGATATTCTCCACACGATATTCTCAACATGATATTCTCAACATGATATTCTCAACATGATATTCTCCACATGATATTCTCCACATGATATGCTCAACATGATATTCTCAACATGATATTCTCCACATGATATTCTCCACATGATATTCTCAACATGATATTCTCAACATGATATTCTCAACATGATATTCTCCACATGATATTCTCCACATGATATTCTCAACATGATACTCTTCGTATAATATTCTCCACACGATATTCTCGACATGATATTCTCAACATGATATTCTCAACATGATATTCTCCACATGATATTCTCCACATGATATTCTCCACATGATATTCTCAACATGATATTCTCCACATGATATTCTCAACATGATATTCTCAACATGATATTCTCAACATGATATTCTCAACATGATATTCTCAACATGATATTCTCCACATGATTTTCTAAACATGATATTCTCAACATGATATTCTCAACATGATATTCTCCACATGATATTCTCCACATGATATTCTCAACATGATATTCTCCACATGATTTTCTCCACATGATATTCTCACCATGATTTTCACCACATGATATTCTCAACATGATATTCTAAACATGATATTCTCCACATGATATTCTCCACATGATATTCTCAACATGATATTCTTCATATGATTGTCCCAACATGATATTCTCAACATGATATTCTCAACATGATGTTCTCCACATGATATTCTCTACATGATATTCTCAACATGATATTCTCAACATGATATTCTCAACATGATATTCTCCACATGATTTTCTCCACATGATATTCTCACCATGATTTTCACCATATGATATTCTCAACATGATATTCTCAACATGATATTCTCCACATGATATTCTCCACATGATATTCTCAACATGATATTCTCCGCATTATATTCTCCACATGATATTCTCCACATGATATTCTCAACATGATATTCTCAACATGATATTTTCAACATGATATTCTCAACATGATATTCTCCTCAGGATATTCTCCAGATGATATTCTCAACATGATATTCTCAACATGATATTCTCCACATGATATTCTTCACATGATATTCTCAACATGATATTCTCCACATTATATTCTCAACATGATATTCTCACCATGATGTTCGCCACATGATATACTCCAGATGATATTCTCAACATGATATTCTCAACATGATATTCTCCACATGGTATTCACCACATGATATTCTCAACATGATATTCTCCACATGATATTCTCACCATGATTTTCTCCACATGATACTCTCACCATGATATTCTCAACATGATATTCTTCACATTATATTCTCCACATGATATTCTCCACATGATATTCTCAACATGATATTCTCAACATGATATTCTCAACATGATTTTCTCAACATGATATTCTCCTCATGATATTCTCACCAATGTTTTGCTCCACATGATATTCTCCACATGATATTCTCAACATGATATTCTCCACATGATATTCTCCACATGATATTCTCCACATGATATTCTCCACATGATATTCTCAACATGATATTCTCAACAGGATATTCTCAACATGATATTCTCAACATGATATTCTCCACATGATATTCTCAACATTATATTCTCCACATGATATTCTCCACATGATATTCTCAACATGATATTCTCAACATGATATTCTCAACATGATATTCTCAACATGATATTCTCAACATGAAATTCTCCGCATTATATTCTCCACATGATATTCTCCACACGATATTCTCAACATGATATTCTTAACATGATATTCTCAACATGATATTCTCCACATGATATTCTCCACATGATATGCTCAACATGATATTCTCAACATGATATTCTCAACATGATATTCTCCACATGGTATTCTCAACATGATATTCTCCACATGATATTCTCCACATGATATTCTCAACATGATATTCTCAACATGATATTCTCAACATGATATTCTCAACATGATATTCTCCACATGATATTCTCAACATGATATTCTCCACATGATATTCTCCACATGATATTCTCAACATCATATTCTCAACATGATATTCTCAACATGATATTCTCCACATGATATTCTCCACATGATATTCTCAACATGATATTCTCCACATGATATTCTCAACATGATATTCTCAACATGATATTCTCAACATGATATTCTCAACATGATATTCTCCACATGATTTTCTCAACATGATATTCTCAACATGATATTCTCAACATGATATTCTCCACATGATATTCTCCACATGATATTCTCAACATGATATTCTCCACATGATATTCTCAACATGATATTCTCAACATGATATTCTCAACATGATATTCTCAACATGATATTCTCAACATGATATTCTCCACATGATTTTCTCAACATGATATTCTCCACATTATTTTCACCACATGATATTCTCAACATGATATTCTCAACATGATATTCTCCACATGATATTCTCCCCATGATATTCTCAACATGATATTCTCCACATTATATTCTCCACATTATATTCTCCACATGATATTCTCAACATGATATTCTCAACATGATATTTTCAACATGATATTCTCAACATGATATTCTCCTCAGGATATTCTCCAGATGATATTCTCAACATGATATTCTCAACATGATATTCTCCACATGATATTCTCCACATGATATTCTCAACATGATATTCTCCACATTATATTCTCAACATGATATTCTCACCATGATGTTCTCCACATGATATTCTCCAGATGATATTCTCAACATGATATTCTCAACATGATATTCTCCACATGGTATTCTCCACATGATATTCTCAACATGATATTCTCCACATGATATTCTCACCATGATTTTCTCCACATGATACTCTCACCATGATATTCTAAACATGATATTCTTCACATTATATTCTCCACATGATATTCTCCACATGATATTCTCAACATGATATTCTCAACATGATATTCTCAACATGATTTTCTCAACATGATATTCTCCTCATGATATTCTCACCAATGTTTTGCTCCACATGATATTCTCAACATGATATTCTCAACATGATATTCTCCACATGATATTCTCCACATGATATTCTCCACATGATATTCTCCACATCATATTCTCCACATGATATTCTCAACATGATATTCTCAACAGGATATTCTCAACATGATATTCTCAACATGATATTCTCCACATGATATTCTCCACATGATATTCTCCACATGATATTCTCAACATGATATTCTCCACATGATATTCTCAACATGATATTCTCAACATGATATTCTCAACATGATATTCTCCACATGATATTCTCAACATGAAATTCTCCGCATTATATTCTCCACATGATATTCTCCACACGATATTCTCAACATGATATTTTTAACATGATATTCTCAACATGATATTCTCAACATGATATTCTCCACATGATATGCTCAACATGATATTCTCAACATGATATTCTCAACATGATATTCTCCACATGATATTCTCAACATGATATTCTCAACATGATATTCTCCACATGATATTCTCCACATGATATTCTCAACATGATATTCTCAACATGATATTCTCAACATGATATTCTCACCATGATTTTCTCCACATGATATTCTCCAGATGATATTCTCAACATGATATTCTCCACATGATATTCTCCACATGATATTCTCAACATGATATTCTCAACATGATATTCTCAACATGATATTCTCACCATGATTTTCTCCACATGATATTCTCCAGATGATATTCTCAACATTATATTCTCCACATGATATTCTCCACATGATATTCTCAACATGATATTCTCAACATAATATTCTCAACATGATATTCTCACCATGATTTTCTCCACATGATATTCTCCAGATGATATTCTCCACATGATATTCTCCACATGATATTCTGAACATGATATTCTCGACATGATATTCTCAACAGGATATTCTCAACATGATATTCTCCACATGATATTCTCTACATGATATTCTCAACATGATATTCTCAACATGATATTCCCCAGATGATATTCTCAACATGATATTCTCCACATAATGTTCTTCACATTATATTCTCAACATGATATTCTCAAAATGATATTCTCAACATGATATTCTCCACATGATATTCTCCACATGATATTCTCCACATGATATTCTCCACATGATATTCTCAACATGATATACTCCACATGATATTCTCCACATGATATTCTCAACATGATATTTTCCACATGGTATTCTTCACATGATATTCTCAACATGATATTCTCCACATGATATTCTCACCATGATTTTCTCCACATGATATTCTCCACATGATATTCTCAACATGATATTCTTCACATTATATTCTCCACATGATATTTTCCACATGATATTCTCAACATGATATTCTCAACATGATATTCTCAACATGATTTTCTCAACATTATATTCTCCTCATAATATTCTCACCAATGTTTTGCTCCACATGATATTCTCCACATGATATTCTCCACATGATATTCTCCACATGATATTCTCAACATGATATTCTCAACAGGATATTCTCAACATGATATTCTCAACATGATATTCTCCACATGATATTCTCCACATGATATTCTCAACATGATATTCTCAACATTATATTCTCCACATGATATTCTCCACATGATATTCTCAACATGAAATTCTCCGCATTATATTCTCCACATGATATTCTCCACACGATATTCTCAACATGATATTCTCCACATGATATTCTCCACATGATATTCTCCACATGATATTCTCAACATGATATTCTCCACATGGTATTCTCAACATGATATTCTCCACATGATATTCTCCACATGATATTCTCAACATGATATTCTCAACATGATATTCTCAACATGATATTCTCCACATGATATTCTCCACATGATATTCTCAACATGATACTCTTCGTATAATATTCTCCACACGATATTCTCGACATGATATTCTCAACATGATATTCTCAACATGATATTCTCCACATGATATTCTCCATATGATATTCTCCACATGATATTCTCAACATGATATTCTCCACATGATATTCTAAACATGATATTCTCAACATGATATTCTCAACATGATATTCTCAACATGATATTCTCAACATGATATTCTCCACATGATTTTCTAAACATGATATTCTCAACATGATATTCTCAACATGATATTCTCCACATGATATTCTCCACATGATATTCTCAACATGATATTCTCCACATGATTTTCTCCACATGATATTCTCACCATGATTTTCACCACATGATATTCTCAACATGATATTCTAAACATGATATTCTCCACATGATATTCTCAACATGATATTCTCAACATGATATTCTCCACATGATTTTCCCAACATGATATTCTCAACATGATATTCTCAACATGATATTCTCCACATGATATTCTCAACATGATATTCTCAACATGATATTCTCAACATGATATTAGCAACATGATATTCTCCACATGATTTTCTCCACATGATATTCTCACCATGATTTTCACCACATGATATTCTCAACATGATATTCTCAACATGATATTCTCCACATGATATTCTCCACATGATATTCTCAACATGATATTCTCCACATTATATTCTCCACATGATATTCTCCACATGATATTCTCAACATGATATTCTCCAAATGATATTTTCAACATGATTTTCTCAACATGATATTCTCCTCAGGATATTCTCCAGATGATATTCTCAACATGATATTCTCAACATGATATTCTCCACATGATATTCTCCACATGATATTCTCAACATGATATTCTCCACATTATATTCTCAACATGATATTCTCACCAGTATGTTCTCCACATGATATTCTCCAGATGATATTCTCAACATGATATTCTCAACATGATATTCTCCACATGGTATTCTCCACATGATATTCTCAACATGATATTCTCCAAATGATATTCTCACCATGATTTTCTCCACATGATATTCTCCACATGATATTCTCAACATGATATTCTTCACATTATATTCTCCACATGATATTCTCCACATGATATTCTCAACATGATATTCTCAACATGATATTCTCAACATGATTTTCTCAACATGATATTCTCCTCATGATATTCTCACCAATGTTTTGCTCCACATGATATTCTCCACATGATATTCTCAACATGATATTCTCCACATGATATTCTCCACATGATATTCTCCACATGATATTCTCCACATGATATTCTCAACATGATATTCTCAACAGGATATTCTCAACATGATATTCTCAACATGATATTCTCCACATGATATTCTCCACATGATATTCTCAACATGATATTCTCCACATGATATTCTCCACATGATATTCTCAACATGATATTCTCAACATGATATTCTCAACATGATATTCTCAACATGATATTCTCAACATGATATGCTCAACATGATATTCTCAACATGATATTCTCAACATGATATTCTCCACATGGTATTCTCAACATGATATTCTCCACATGATATTCTCCACATGATATTCTCAACATGATATTCTCAACATGATATTCTCAACATGATATTCTCCACATGATATTCTCCACATGATATTCTCAACATGATATTCTCCACAGTATATTCTCCACATGATATTCTCAACATGATATTCTCAACATGATATTCTCAACATGATATTCTCCACATGATATTCTCCACATGATATTCTCAACATGATATTCTCCACATGATATTCTCAACATGATATTCTCAACATGATATTCTCAACATGATATTCTCAACATGATATTCTCCACATGATTTTCTCAACATGATATTCTCAACATGATATTCTCAACATGATATTCTCCACATGATATTCTCCACATGATATTCTCAACATGATATTCTCCACATGATATTCTCCACATTATATTCTCAACATGATATTCTCAACATGATATTCTCAACATGATATTCTCAACATGATATTCTCCACATGATTTTCTCCACATGATATTCTCACCATGATTTTCACCACATGATATTCTCCACATGATATTCTCCACATGATATTCTCCACATGATATTCTCCACATTATATTCTCCACATGATATTCTCCACATGATATTCTCAACATGATATTCTCAACATGATATTTTCAACATGATATTCTCAACATGATATTCTCCTCATGATATTCTCCAGATGATATTCTCAACATGATATTCTCAACATGATATTCTCCACATGATATTCTGCACATGATATTCTCAACATGATATTCTCCACATTATATTCTCAACATTATATTCTCACCATGATGTTCTCCACATCATATTCTCCAGATGATATTCTCAACATGATATTCTCAACATGATATTCTCCACATGATATTCTCGACATGATATTCTCAACATGGTATTCTCAACATGATATTCTCCACATGATATTCTCCACATGATATTCTCAACATGATATTCTCAACATGATATTCTCAACATGATATTCTCACCATGATTTTCTCCACATGATATTCTCCAGATGATATTCTCAACATGATACTCTCAACATGATATTCTCCACATGATATTCTCAACATGATATTCTCAACATGATATTCTCAACATGATATTCTCACCATGATTTTCTCCACATGATATTCTCCAGATGATATTCTCAACATGATATTCTCCACATGATATTCTCCACATGATATTCTCAACATGATATTCTCAACATGATATTCTCAACATGATATTCTCACCATGATATTCTCCACATGATATTCTCCAGATGATATTCTCCACATGATATTCTCCACATGATATTCTGAACATGATATTCTCGACATGATATTCTCAACAGGATATTCTCAACATGATATTCTCCACATGATATTCTCTACATGATATTCTCAACATGATATTCTCAACATGATATTCCCCAGATTATATTCTCAACATGATATTCTCCACATGGTTTTCTTCACATGATATTCTCAACATGATATTCTCAAAATGATATTCTCAACATGATATTCTCCACATGATATTCTCCACATCATATTCTCCACATGATATTCTCCACATGATATTCTCAACATGATATACTCCACATGATATTCTCCACATGATATTACCAACATGATATTCTCCACATGATATTCTCAACATTATATTCTGCACATGATATTCTCCACATGATATTCTCAACATGATATTCTCAACATGATATTCTCCACATAATATTCTCCACATTATATTCTCCACATTATATTCTCCACATGATATTCTCCACATGATATTCTCAACATGATATTCTCCACATGATATTCTCCACATTATAATCTCCACATGATATTCTCCACATGTTATTATCCACATGATATTCTCCACATGATATTCTCAACATGATATTCTCAACATGATATTCTCCACATGATATTCTCCACATGATATTCTCAACATGAAATTCTCCGCATTATATTCTCCACATGATATTCTCCACACGATATTCTCAACATGATATTCTCAACATGATATTCTCAACATGATATTCTCCACATGATATTCTCCACATGATATGCTCAACATGATATTCTCCACATGATATTCTCAACATGATATTCTCCACATGGTATTCTCAACATGATATTCTCCACATGATATTCTCCACATGATATTCTCAACATGATATTCTCAACATGATATTCTCACCATGATATTCTCCACATGATATTCTCCACATGAAATTCTCAACATGATATTCTCCACATGATATTCTCCACATGATATTCTCAACATGATATTCTCAACATGATATTCTCAACATGATATTCTCCACATGATATTCTCAACATGATATTCTCCACATGATATTCTCCAGATGATATTCTCAACATGATATTCTCAACATGATATTCTCAACATGATATTCTCCACATGATTTTCTCAACATGATATTCTCAACATGATATTCTCAACATGATATTCTCAACATGATATTCTCCACATGATTTTCTCAACATGATATTCTCAACATGATATTCTCAACATGATATTCTCCACATGATATTCTCCACATGATATTCTCAACATGATATTCTCCACATGATATTCTCAACATGATATTCTCAACATGATATTCTCAACATGATATTCTCAACATGATATTCTCCACATGATTTTCTCCACATGATATTCTCACCATGATTTTCACCACATGATATTCTCAACATGATATTCTAAACATGATATTCTCCACATGATATTCTCCACATGATATTCTCAACATGATATTCTCCACATGATTTTCCCAACATGATATTCTCAACATGATATTCTCAACATGATATTCTCCACATGATATTCTCAACATGATATTCTCAACATGATATTCTCAACATGATATTCTCAACATGATATTCTCCACATGATTTTCTCCACATGATATTCTCACCATGAGTTTCACCACATGATATTCTCAACATGATATTCTCAACATGATATTCTCCACATTATATTCTCCACATGATATTCTCAACATGATATTCTCAACATTATATTCTCCACATGATATTCTCAACATGATATTCTCAACATGATATTCTCAACATGATATTTTCAACATGATATTCTCAACATGATATTCTCCTCAGGATATTCTCCAGATGATATTCTCAACATGATATTCTCAACATGATATTCTCCACATGATATTCTCCACATGATATTCTCCACATGATATTCTCCACATTATATTCTCAACATGATATTCTCACCATGATGTTCTCCACATGATATTCTCCAGATGATATTCTCAACATGATATTCTCAACATGATATTCTCCACATGGTATTCTCCACATGATATTCTCAACATGATATTCTCCACATGATATTCTAACCATGATTTTCTCCACATGATATTCTCCACATGATATTCTCAACATGATATTCTTCACATTATATTCTCCACATGATATTCTCCACATGATATGACAACATGATATTCTCAACATGATATTCTCAACATGATTTTCTCAACATGATATTCTCCTCATGATATTCTCACCAATGTTTTGCTCCACATGATATTCTCCACATGATATTCTCCACATGATATTCTCCACATGATATTCTCCACATGATATTCTCCACATGATATTCTCCACATGATATTCTCAACATGATATTCTCCACATGATATTCTCAACATGATATTCTCAACATGATATTCTCCACATGATATTCTCCACATGATATTCTCAACATGATATTCTCAACATGATATTCTCCACATGATATTCTCAACATGATATTCTCAACATGATATTCTCAACATGATATTCTCAACATGATATTCTCCACATGATATGCTCAACATGATATTCTCAACATGATATTCTCAACATGATATTCTCCACATGGTATTCTCAACATGATATTCTCCACATGATATTCTCCACATGATATTCTCAACATGATATTCTCAACATGATATTCTCCACATGATATTCTCCACATGATAATCTCCACATGATATTCTCAACATGATATTCTCCACATGATATTCTCCACATGATATTCTCAACATGATATTCTCAACATTATATTCTCAACATGATATTCTCCACATGATATTCTCCACATGATATTCTCAACATGATATTCTCCACATGATATTCTCAACATGATATTCTCAACATGATATTCTCAACATGATATTCTCAACATGATATTCTCCACATGATTTTCTCAACATGATATTCTCAACATGATATTCTCAACATGATATTCTCCACATGATATTCTCCACATGATATTCTCAACATGATATTCTCCACATGATATTCTCAACATGATATTCTCAACATGATATTCTCAACATGATATTCTCAACATGATATTCTCAACATGATATTCTCCACATGATTTTCTCCACATGATATTCTCACCATGATTTTCACCACGAGATATTCTCCACATGATATTCTCCACATGATATTCTCAACATGATATTCTCCACATTATATTCTCCACATGATATTCTCCACATGATATTCTCAACATGATATTCTCAACATGATATTTTCAACATGATATTCTCAACATGATATTCTCCTCATGATTTTCTCCAGATGATATTCTCAACATGATATTCTCAACATGATATTCTCCACATGATATTCTGCACATGATATTCTCAACATGATATTCTCCACATTATATTCTCAACATGATATTCTCACCATGATGTTCTCCACATGATATTCTCCAGATGATATTCTCAACATGATATTCTCAACATGATATTCTCCACATGATATTCTCGACATGATATTCTCAACATGATATTCTCAACATGATATTCTCAACATGATATTCTCCACATGATATTCTCCACATGATATTCTCAACATGATATTCTCAACATGATATTCTCAACATGATATTCTCACCATGATTTTCTCCACATGATATTCTCCAGATGATATTCTCAACATGATATTCTCCACATGATATTCTCCACATGATATTCTCAACATGATATTCTCAACATGATATTCTCAACATGATATTCTCACCATGATTTTCTCCACATGATATTCTCCAGATGATATTCTCAACATGATATTCTCCACATGATATTCTCCACATGATATTCTCAACATGATATTCTCAACATGATATTCTCAACATGATATTCTCACCATGATTTTCTCCACATGATATTCTCCAGATGATATTCTCCACATGATATTCTCCACATGATATTCTGAACATGATATTCTCGACATGATATTCTCAACAGGTAATTCTCAACATGATATTCTCCACATGATATTCTCTACATGATATTCTCAACATGATATTCTCAACATGATATTCCCCAGATGATATTCTCAACATGATATTCTCCACATGATGTTCTTCACATGATATTCTCAACATGATATTCTCAAAATGATATTCTCAACATGATATTCTCCACATGATATTCTCCACATGATATTCTCCACATGATATTCTCCACATGATATTCTCAACATGATATACTCCACATGATATTCTCCACATGATATTCTCAACATGATATTCTCCACATGATATTCTCAACATGATATTCTGCACATGATATTCTCCACATGATATTCTCAACATGATATTCTCAACATGATATTCTCCACATAATATTCTCCACATTATATTCTCCACATTATATTCTCAACATGATATTCTCCACATGATATTCTCCACATGATATTCTCAACATGATATTCTCCACATGATATTCTCCACATGATATTCTCCACATGATATTCTCCACATGTTATTCTCTACATGATATTCTCCACATGATATTCTCAACATGATATTCTCCACATGATATTCTCCAGATATTATTCTCCAGATGATATTCTCAACATGATATTCTCCACATGATATTCTCAACATGATATTCTCCGCATGATATTCTCCACATGATATTCTCAACATGATATTCTACAGATTATATTCTCCACATGATATTCTCCACATGATATTCTCAACATGATATTCTCCACATGATATTCTCCACATGATATTCTCCACATGATATTCCCCACATGATATTCTCTACATGATATTCTCCACATGATATTCTCCACATGATATTCTCCACATGATATTCTCCACATGATATTCTCAACATGATATTCTCCACATGATATTCTCTACATGATATTCTAAATATTATATTCTCCACATGATATTCTCCACATGATATTCTCCGCATGATATTCTCCACATGATATTCTCAACATGATATTCTACAGATTATATTCTCCACATGATATTCTCAACATGATATTCTCCACATGATATTCTCCACATGATATTCTTCACATGATATTCTCCACATGATATTCTCCAGATGATATTCTCCAGATGATATTCTCTACATGATATTCTCCAGATGTTATTCTCCACATGATATTCTTCACATGATATTCTCAACATGATTTTCTCCACATGATATTCTCAACATGATATTCTTCACATGATATTCTCCACATGATATTCTCCAGATGATATTCTCCCGATGATATTCTCTACATGATATTCTCCAGATGATATTCTCCACATGATATTCTCAACATGATATTCTCCAGATGATAATCTCAACATGATATTCTCCACATGATATTCTCCACATGATATTCTCCACAGGATATTCTCCACATGATATTCTCAACATGATATTCTACACATGATATTCTCCACATCATATTCTCCACATGATATTCTCAACATGATATTCTCAACATGATATTCCCCACATGATATTCTAAACATGATATTCTAAACATGATATTCTCCACATGATATTCTCAACATGATATTCTCAACATGATATTCTCAACATCATATCCGACAAATAAAATAAGGAAATTGGTTTATCCTCGGTTAAAGAATGAGCGCCAAACTAAATAAACGATATTAAAAATCCTTGTTAACAGACAAATGTACAAGCGAAGTTTCAGATGGCATCGCTCATCAAACCCGAAAACAGACGATTACGAAGCAAAAATGAAATACAAGGTGATGCAAAATCATTTTAAAATGAGAATGAGAAAATAATTACACTGGTTTACAAAGAAATTTAGGAAAGCACAAAAATACCAGTTTTTACCTAATTTGGGCATACAGAATTCAAATTTGAAACCCGTTTTTCTCATCATCTCTAGTTTTTTTAGTATGCATTTTTTGCATATACCGTAGATAAAGCATACACTTTTTTCAGGGTTAATTTTAATATTGTGATACTTCTGGTTTATTTATTTATTTTTTTGGTTATTATGCACTAAATGTAAGTGATAGCATTATATTATACATACATAATACATAATACATACATACATATATATATATATATATATATATATATATATATATATATATATATATATATATATATATGTTAAGAGGGATTTCGACAGTTAAGGCTGCAAGTCTCAATCCACACTCAGTAGTGCTCTGGAAGTCATTGGAAGATTTTGTCTCGCTTGCAGGCGGCGCTGGAGGTTGGTGTCCCCAAATTATCGTGTTACACATCTTTTGGGTTGTTCAAATGCCTTGCATATGATTTAGTTTTACTTTGTTATATTTTCAGATGCTCCAGTGGCTTCAAGTACGTTAAAACGTCGAGGATGCCTCAACAAGGCCAATTCTTTCTGCTATGTGTATTGGGACTTTACGACAGTTGAACAGCGTCGAACCATCATTTCTCTCCTCAGAACCGCCTACTCTCACTATTTTGACTGTAAAATTGGTTCCCAGGTCTTAGTGCTGCTAAGCTCAAAGAGGGCATCTTTGTCGGACCTCAGATCCAAGAAGTGCTGATTTTGAGGCGCTTCTTAACTTAAAGGAAAGGAACTGAGAGCAGTGGATTCCTTGGTAACATATGTGTACCAGGTTATCAAGCCTGTGTTGAGAAGTTGCTAATGTCTTATGAGGATATAGCGTGCCGAATGTCACTCAAGATTCATTTTCTCCAATCCTACTTCATCTTCTTCCTGCCAAACCTTAGATCAGTAAGTGATGAGCATGGAGAAAGATTCCACCAAGACATTACAAAGATGGAGAGCAACTATCAAGGCAAATGGAACCCCGGCATGATGGAAGACTTCGGTTGGATACTATCGCTTCCAGAAGCAAAATACACCAGATCTTCTAAGAAAACTTTTGACTGTAGTACTTTGAACTGTGTAATTGTGTCATCCAATCATATATTGATTCAGTGTTCTTTATCCTGATTTATTTGTCATAAACTGCTGCAACTCTTGAAATATTCGCATATATTCTTTGTTTATACTAAAATAAGACTATTTAAATACCAGAAGATTGAAGAGGTGATAGAGCAAAACTATTTATAAATTTGAATTCAGCACACCCAATTAACAAAAAGCAACTATCCCTATTCTTACCTCAGACCAAAAATTTATTTTTGTAAACCAGTGTTATTAGTGTAAATGGAAAGAGGAAAGTAGGATTATAACCATCCCGCTTTTTAATTTTGTAGATTTATCGATAGAGATAAATAGAGCTAGAGTGACAGAAGCCTAGTTAGAAATGTCAGCAGAAGGAGTGTACAAATTGTCAACGTTTCAATATTTTTAGTAGCAACATAAGAGGTTGCTTCAAGCATGAGAGTTCGTAATCATTTTACAAACACGGTAGCAGAATTCAGAACGAGGTTCATTCTGTGATAGAATCTGTTCACTGCTCTGTTTCTGAATAGATTTTCAAACTCGAAGAAATTTTGCCCATTAAATTACTTTTCTAATCGAATCATTCGTCTTTCAGGTCTTGATCAAAAAATCAAACGTCTTTATCGTACATATTTCTTTGCGTAGTGCATCGCCGTTGGAAAACCATCAATGTAAGTACAATGAACATATTACTCAAGTCTCATGTCTTGGTAACTTATCTTTAGCAAAATTGCTCAATGGCTGACAAATACGTGCACCACTAGAAACCAAGCAGCAACTTGGCGATCGAAGGAAACTGCACATCAATTTTCCAACACCGTAACCACTTCAGAACAAAGCATCACCATACCTCAGACAGATTATTTGAGAACGAGGCATAAAGCAGTTGACCACGGAATCATCCACAGTAGATCCTACTGATCTCTGAGCTAGGAAGATCCCACAGAGACTAGATCTATACAGCTCCCCAAATCTTTAGACAAATAGAGCTTATATTCTGTCATTAACAAAAATAAATAAAATTTTGTTAAGTAATTAGATGTGTTCATTTTCAATTGAAGAAAGATGTGAGATGCCAACTTGTTATAATTCTGAAATTGATAAGAGTTTTTATCCTAAATTATTGTACTTTTTATAATGGCGTCTTATAAATAAAGCATGTGATTACCTAGCTCTCATCTTGTCCGTTTATTATCGCAGCTATCCTGATCGATGGACCCCATGACGAAACTGTTTATGTATCAATTTTTTTCATCTATACATTATCCATGACATTGGAAAGATTTTCCATATCGCGCATGAGATGCTATGATTCCCAACGCAGCTTTTAAAAATCTTCATTCTCGATGCATCGAATGTAGAGATGTAAAAATCGTTTTTTTGTTTTGCAAATTACCATGAAAAAGGGTCTCGTCAATGAGTTGACATTTTGAAATTGATTAAAGAAATCGAAAAAATGCATATCATTGTAGAAATAAAACATTAAAATGTTTTACATGAAAACTTTCATGTAAAAGCTTTTATTTTGTAAAATAGATAAAAGAAAACCAAGAAACATCATTTTAATCAATTTAATCGAAATAGAAGGTATTGAGAGGAGAGAAAATCTTAATGGAAACGACCTTTGTGGAGCTTTCACCATTTGTAGAGAGCAAACTATCAAGTGTGATTCAGGTGTTGCGTTTCTGTGTTTTAATTAAAATTCGACCGAAGAGAGAAACAATTTGATCACAAACAACAGATGTTGGTTTGTGTGTGATCGTGTTTAATTGACATAATCCAATCATAGATATAACGCACACATAATAAGTGTGTGGAAAAATTGTGCAAAGTGGTTGGAAATTTTATAATTTTACATAACGCTTATGGCTATCTGCACATGCATGTGTATGTCAAGTAATCTCCGAACGTAGTGGAAAGCTGAGAGTGGTAGTATATGAAGGAATTAAAAAAAATAATAATGAAGACATGCTTGCGGAACACGAGAAATTATTTGTTATTTATTTGCCTTTCGATCTATCTATATATCTATGTGTATCTACCTCTCAATCTCTATCCAATTGGCGAGGTTAACAAGAGATGAAATGTGAAGCTATGTTTGATAAAAGTTGTCAAAACATATTGAGATGTAAAATCCGAAGCTCTAAAAATAGCTGACCGGAAGGACGTGTTTGTTGTAACGTATTCAAGTCGGCTGGGCATAAATGCAAATTGGAATTTGGACGTTGAGAAGAGCGGATGCGTTAACGATTGGCTCTCCAATTTGGAATGGAGCTGACGTGTCTCAAAATTGGAGACTAGAATTAACCACCCTCACTTTCTATTCTTCTGGGATCGATACCTGGAAAGTGAATAAAAACTATATAAAACCATCGTCTTGGAGTTTAAATGACTTCGTCCACAGGTTCCAGCTTCCATCCAAGAACAAATGAATTTTAGGTAGACCAAAAGACCAACAACGAAGTTGAAAAGTTTAAAATATATGTTAAAATACATGTATGTGTTTATATTATGTCTGACGCACACATGCACAACATATTTAGACGATCACGGAATATAGACTGTAACACGATAACTTCAGATAGTGAAGAACTCCACTACATAGACATTTAGTAACACGACACACAGTCACAACGTATCCCACAGTCACAACGTAACGCCACCCCGTATCACAAGAATGAAGCAACAGGTGAATTGATAAATCAAATCTGTTTCAAATGAAAGTGAAATATCATTTGGTTCATCCGCCGTATAACAAAATAATAAAAAAATCTAAATTTGGTAAGAACTTCTAAAGTTTTATTAAAAAAAGCATTTTCCCATAATTTAAAATATTTAATACTAGCAGATCCCGTGTGATTATTAAAAATTGCGAAGTAAAAAATACTAAGCATTCTTTTTACTAAATATAAGCTTAAAATTAATTCCATTGTGTTTACATGTACATATAAACATCCCAAAATGTAATTCTCGACTCCGTAATGTAATTCTCGATTTCCGTTATCTTATTAGAGTCTTGTTAATTAATGAAAATATATTCTTTGTATAGAACGGGTGGAGGCCTAATTAAAAATTCTGTACTTTCATCTAAAAATCTAAAAACACAACAACTAGTAAAAGTTAACTCGCAAATCGTAAACTTTAAAAAGTAATATTTTAGTATCTTACCTACTTCCTCCATAAAATGTTACCAAAGGCAAGATAAGTTACTATATTACTTGTTTAGTTTGTACTTTCATCTAACAATGTACTTGTAAGAGTATCTTGTGCAGTTTCCGACGTGTAGGAGACGGGGAGTCTCGTCGTGGGTGACGAAGCGTTTCACTGAAAAACCACGGCAACACACAGCGAACCAACAAACAATGACAGCCACGGCGCGAAGGTAATTAACAAAGCTCAGCTGACTGCACGAATAGAAACGGAACCCAACGGTCACTAACGGAACCCAACGGTCACTGTACTGATCGCCACGAACGTCAGAATCCGACTGCCTCGCACCTCCAATGGACCGATTTTTATTCCTCAAGATGGCCTAGCTAATTTGCATCCCCGCAAGATCTCGCGCAATCCTGCGAGATTCCGTCTCTAATAAAAGCAGGCAGGCGCCATCTTGGAACTCTTTCTTCCGCTGCCCCGACCACAGGATCAGCCACCACCCCGCACGCCAAGCACACACGGACCCTCTTGCGCCGAGGGCTACGGTTAGTCTCACACTCCCCCCTGGTCTCTAGATCACATATGTGACACGGCGGACGTGGCCGTTTGATTCGAGCACTCCTGCGGAGGGGTATTGCCGGGACTTCCTCATCGGAGCTCTCAGAAGTGGCATCGGAAGCATCAGCATCAGCATCAGCATTAGAGCTCGCAGTTGAGTCATCAGGTTCGTGGGGCACAGGTTGGATCCATCGCTCATCGTCGGATGACTCGCTCCTTTCACTGCTCGCAGTTGAGTCACCAGGTTCGTGGGGCACGGGTTGGATCCATCGCTCATCGTCGGATGACTCGCTACTTCCACTGCTCGCCGATTGGTCAGCGCTTAGAGCGGGCCGGACATCCCTTATGTGGCGCGGAGTATCATCGACTAGTATGGCCTGTTCACTGATGACGCCGGTGACCCGCCCCGTCCAAAAGCTGCTGGTGCACCGGCCGCCGGGTGGCTTCACCCAGACGGTGTCTCCCACTTGGTACGTCCCCTGGGGTTCTCGTTGGTCGGGTAGACACACTTTAACGTCCTTGATGCGCACGTGGTAGTGATGAATCGCATCAGCAGGCGACTGCCGCCAGTCACGGCGTCCTTAGGCATTGTGTTGTATCTGTAAACCGCCTCCGCGATCGTACACTTCTTCCTGGCCGCGATCCTCTTCATGATTCGGTGGCACCGCTCCGCTATGCTGTTGCCGCTCGGCACATACGCGCATCGGTGTCGAAGGCGGATCCCCCAGTTGTCCATAAAATGCCTGAATTCCCTGCTGCAGCACGCCGTGTCGTTATTCGTGAGGATCTCCTCAGGCGGCCCCCTTTCGTAGAATATGGATTCCAATTCGTGGATGACACTGGTGGAATCCTGCCTAGCTAATTGGCGCCAAATCGCGAACCTCGTTGGCCCGCAGTCTATCAGCGTGAGGAAGTGTTGGCTGCCGTAGTGGGTTATATCCATACCCAACCGACTCCAGGTCGCGTCCACTCCCAGCTGTCCTTTCCGCCATCTGGCTGGGGCGGGGTCGATGGACTGGCACGTTTGGCACTCCCTGACCACTGCTCTTACTGCGCTTTTTGGTATTGATGGTCTAGCCAACTTCACAAAGTAGTAGGTCCGTTGTACTCCGGGGTGCCCACTGTCGTGATGTATCTTCCTGATTTCGTCCTCCTCGACGGAGGCAGCACACAGAGGCAATGGCTTAGCTTCTTTCTTCATAGCCTCATACCATCTCCGTGGTACCCGAGTGAGCTTGTCGGCGAGGTTGTAGTCCGAGGTGACGAGCACTACGTCTACGGACAGGTTGTACTCCGTCACCAGTTTTTTCACAGTCTCCAGCCTCCGTCTTATCAGCATTTCGCTGGCTGCCTTGGTGCGTGCCCTGGCCTTGCTCGTGAGTGTGTCCGACACCCAGTGGTGCACGCAAAGTGAGTCAGTGTGCACACGCAGTTTCTTCACTTCCCATTGAAGTGGCAAGTTAATGCCCTTTATTACAGCGTCGAGTTCTGCCAGGTTGATATGGGCAGCATCATTCGCCGGTCGCAGCCAGCAGGCATCCTCAACTACGGCCCCATCTTTCTCCAAAACTACACCGATCGCTAGAGAACTTGCGTCCACCCACACGCTCAGTTCGTCTCCCTGCACGTACCAGTCCCCTGTGGCGGGGTCATTCTTTTTCACACTAGCGACGGTCTCCTTTAACATTCGAACCAATAGTTCGTCGGTTATCTCATCGTCCCAGCCTTTTGTGACCGCATTTGCCCTCCTTTTTATGACGCCTGTCGCCGCACGAACCCATCCGCATACTGGAAGGTGCCCCACAAGTTTCCCGCACAGGGAGAACACGGCACGTCTTGTGTAAACGTCGGGTACGTCGTGAACTGCGGTTCCACGCCTCCACTTCAGGATCCCTCGCTCCTCTTGAACGCTCAAGCCCAATACGCGGGCGCCATCCTCAAGCCGCTCAGAGTCCTTGCAGTTTAGACCAAACTCGGAAAGTTTGGATCTTACGCGCAAAGATGACACGATATCTTCGTTCACGTATATATCGTCAATGTACGCCGATGTTCCCTTTCTGATCCATTCTTCTTGTGACAACACGGCATTGACGATAGCCTTCATTATCTGGGGTGCTACGTTTAGCCCAAATCCGAGTCGCGTAAGACAGTATTTCTTCCCGGAAAACATCACTGTCTGGAAAGGCCACATCGCCTCGCCGATCCGGACCTGCAAGTATGCTTTTTTCAAGTCCAGTGGGGACACATTGGACCCCTGCCGGCGCCACTCTCGCAGCTTGCTGGCACAGACGTCGGCGTCCGCTGTGAACGCATCAACGTACGCATTCAACTCGCAGTAGTCCATTACCGGCCTCACCTTTGACTTGTTAGGTTGGGCAACTGCCATCAGCGGTATCAGGCCCTTGGGGGGGTCCAAGTTTGTCGTAGGGGTATGGAATCAGCCAACCGTTCTTAATCCATTCACGGAGCTCGCTTTCGTATGCAGGCCTTATCTGGTCGGGCATACGGTACTCTGCCACTTTGTTTTGTAGTTTAGCCAGTTCCTTGTCTTCTGACCACCTCCAAGTGGTGGTCCACGCCTTCTGTTGGTCGTCGAACTCCGCACTGAAGTCCGGATTGTCGACTCTTAGTGCTGCGCACACCGGGGGCCTATCCTGAAACTCTACAACGCCAGCGCGTGTTATGCGCACGCCGCCCAGGGCTTTGATGGCATCGTAGCCTAGCAACAGGTCGAAACTCAGTGGCTTTTCGCGTGTCACCAGCGCTTCGACGTTGGCCGAGTTTCCAGTTCTTGTGCGAATGTGTACCACACCCACGCCGCAACACATTCGTATTTTTCCCGTAATGGTAGTTGTCCTGACGTTCTTCTTTTTCCACGCCCAACAGAAGTCCGCACACACTATGGTGCGGGAGTAACCGGAATCAAGGAAGGCTGAACATAACGTGTCATTAACTCGGACCTGAATGACAGGGAGCGCCTTGTTTATTTTCTGTTCGGGGAAGAGGTCGGCACTGGCACCTTGTCCCCGTCCCCGTTTCCCGCACAGTCTCGGGCCATGTGCCCAGTCTTGTTACAGCGGTAGCAGCGAACAGCCGTCGACCGCCTTCTACAATTTCTTGCCATGTGGCCCCGCCCGTTGCATCTGTAGCAGATGACATCACCTTGCGGGCTGGGTCCCTGAGACGGTCCTTCGCCACTTGGTGGGGCCTGTGCGACGGCGACTACCGGTTCCTGCACCGTCGAGTCATCCTTCATTATTGTCCTGGCTCTGTCCACTAGGTCACTCAGCGGTAGTGAGGACATGGTGGAGGTTGCTCGCAGGAGCTGCTTTGCTCCAGTGGGGAGTCCTGACAGGAATTTGTAGGCTAGGGCCCTCTCGGGAAGACCGCCGAACAACACCGTCAGCTTCTTAAGCTCGGCGAGATACACGTCCACAGTTTCGCCCAAGCGTATAGACCTCGTCTCAAACTGCTCCCATGCAGTGGCGGGGTCAGTGGCGAACGCCCTGTACAACGCTGCCTTGATACTCGAGTAGTCACACTTCTCCTCAGCGCTGAGTTGCTGATATACAGCGAAGGCCCCGCCGGTCAGCCGCAGAGGAATCACGCGCTCGATATTTTTCACGCCGGACAACTGACAATGTAACTCGACCTTCTCAACCCAGCTGAGTACCGGGTCGGATCCGTCGAATTCCGGTATCAACTTTAGATCGAACCTATCCGCCATTGAAGAAAAGAAAACCAAGTTCGGAGTGGGGGGGGCGAAATAGCTTGTAAGAGTATTTTGTGCAGTTTCCGACGTGTAGGAGACGGGGAGTCTCGTCGTGGGCGACGAAGCGTTTCACTGAAGAACCACGGCAACACACAGCGAACCAACAAACAATGACAGCCACGGCGCGAAGGTAAATTAACAAAGCTCAGCTGACTGCACGAATAGAAACGGGACCCAACGGTCACTAACGGAACCCAACGGTCACTGTACTGATCGCCACGAACGTCAGAACCCGACGAAGGTTATTTCGGTTTTAAATCTGTTAAAGAGTCGTTGCTAAAAATCGTTTATTAGCAAAGATAAGAAGAGAAACCTGCTTTAGGGGATTCCTATTACATGGCGTTATTGACAGATATGTCAGAGAACAGCTGGGGTGCTTAGCCAGAAGCTAACATGAGTTGGGACAAATGCGATGGAAAAGATCATAAATTAGTCAGAACTACTAAAACCTGGTCACCTTGTATGGAGTCTTCATGTCTTTTATAAATATAGTTATTTTTCAGGTGAGACAATTCTGCAAGGAGGGGGCATTCATCTTTTGTCAAATTATATGGAAAGTCTTTCAATGGACAGCAGGTTACAACATTTTCCATTGTGCAGTTCAAAGAAGAATGTTGAGTCGATCGTCTATCAAGAAGTCAAGCAAATTTACGGAAATTGTAGCCTGGATAGTGGACTTGAGGTTTCCACAGTATTTTGCTCACATTATAATCACAGACGACAGGTGCTTTACATGAAATGAGAATAAATTCCATCTCCTCCGCAAATCCAACCATACTTCAAAAGGTATTACAAGAGGCGCAGATACCTCTGGTAGCTTCATATGCACTGCACTCATCATGGTATTCTATTATCCTAGAAGTGCCAATTAACTCCCAAAGAGAATTGTCTATAATGCCGAAAATGGTGTCTCAGTAGTGAGTCTAGAAAATCCAGATTAAGTAAATTTAAAACTGGTCGTATGGAAAATATCCAGTTTAACATTCCAAAAGATGTTATTTCTAGAAAAGCTCAAGTCCAAAGTATTGTTTGTTTTAAGCATTTTGTGTGTCGAGTTTATATTCATGAATCTCAATACTCGACTTTCCTTTCATATAGTTATTAGAAGGACTATATTTCGGGTTAGTTGCATAATAATATAAGTGTGCAAATAATTACAATTGAAAAGAAACGAAAAAATAGCAAAAAAAAAAGCACAAAGAAAACAAAACAAAAAACAACAAAAAACAAGTAAATTGCAGTAGTTCCAATTGTCTAATGCATTGTCATTAGCTTGTTACTTTTTAAACACTCCTCATATATTAAAAAAGAAATACATCAGTTTCCTTACTTTTTTGAAAAACTAATACAAAAATCTAAGGCATTCACACAAATTTAATTTGTTACACAACATTGAGTTTACAACAATGTAAATAAACAAATGTTTTTTTCAGTTTTTTAAACACAATAAACTTTAAAATAAACTTTAAAATAAACTTTAATATAAACTTTAAAATAAACTTTAAAATCATAAATCATTGCTTTCAAGCAAAGCTGGGTTTTCTCAACATTTCTTTAACTGATCTCGAATCTAATTAAATAGCAACGATATCCAATACTAGACTACTCGTGACCCGTTGGGTCAGTATGTTATATTAGCTATATTCATGTATGAGCGTGACACTTGTGACGTAAAGAAAATAGTTTTTTTTACATAACAGAAACATTTCTATGAAAGTATATTAAAATGAAAAATCACGGACGGATCACTCAAACATGAAAAGAAATCCTCCCTATTCGTGTAAAGTTACCTATTTTTCCGAATAATCGCTCAAAAATCGAAAATTAAACATGATTTTCCTACGAATCGAACGCCGACGAAAGTCATTTAGCAGTAAAAAAACGCACATGAGAAATATAAGGATGAAAACTCCATATTGGAATCCTTCAACCAAGTTATAAAAACTTAAAATCTAAAACAAAAATAAAAAAAATATATATATAAGACCTGAAGCAAAAAAAATAAAACCTAAATAAATAAAATAAAATAAAACTAATATTGAAACAGACTAGTAAATTTGTCAACAAATTCACCGTTCTTACTCAACTATTTTTTATATAGAAATGTAAACAAAAATAAAAAAGAAGCAAGGAAGGAAAAGGGATGGATAGAGAGTAGTGGTATTATTATTATTATTATTATTATTATTATTATTAGTAGTAGTAGTAGTAGTAGTAGTAGTAGTAGTAGTAGTATTCTTGGCTTTACTACAATTTGTCAACGGGTTAAAGTTGTTTAGTTGTAAGAAAATAGCGACAGTATAGTTGTAATAAAGAATAGTTGCAAAACACTCCCACTCTTCCCATGTTAAATAATAATTTCGAAATAATAACATTAATATTTCAGTGCACAGGTCAAAATCTGCAAAAGAAGCGATTTGTGTTTATTTGTTTACGTTGTTATGGGTTAATGTTTATGCGCGCATGCGCAACCGGATGTCGTAAACCGGAAAGTGCGTTACATTACTCGTTACAATGTCATTTGAGTTTTATAATTATATAGATTATCTAATTAAATAGCAACGATATCCGATATTACCTAATTAAATAGCAACGGTATCCGATATCTCCGAATTAAATAGCAAGAATATCCGATATTACTTCACTCTTTATAAGGATGAATGCATTATGGCCGTTATCCCGAGGCTGACATATTCGAGTGAGTCAGTTTGGAGTATCCAGGTATTTATCTAAACAAAGCCCTCCTTCCCCCCCCCAAAAAAAAATCACGATGTGAAATAGAGAGCATTGCACCTAGAGATGTGCGCATTGCATATCGCATGAAACTCCCTGCTTTGTGATTATGTACCAAAAGCTAAACACCCATAATGCCCGGTTTAAGGGAGCTGGGGTTTATACGTATTAAAAAAGCCGTATTTTAATCTAAATCAGTGGAGATACAAGAAAATAAAGACAAGTTGTTTCTTATTGCATTTACTTTTCGATCTCGTTTTATGATGAAAATATCTGCATTTCTCTCTTTCATGCGCAAAATATGCCGACAATATCAATATAATCGGAATAATAGTAAAACAAACAAAAGTATGAAGTTATCGCATCGAATTTTTGACGCAATTGAAGACTAAAAACAAAACCAAAAACATGTTTGACATCCCATTAAAACGTGGTCTATTTTGACCGCAAGCAAACGAACATTTAGTTTACTATAAACCGCTCGAAGTCATATTAAACAAGAAAAAGTTGTGAAACTGCATACTTTCGTCTTTACAATGTATCACAATAAGGGCACAGGGATAGTATACGTCTTTATCGAGTACTTCTTCCAAAAGGAACGACACAGGCTTCACCCTCACGCATACTCTCGCCTGCAGTCCTAGTTTAAACGGACACTATCAGTTGGGAGGCTACTGGCGTCGGAATCACTGTCCAGCAGATTTGAATTCAAATCCTCAGAATCGCCTTCATTACTCGATAATAATTGCGTCTGTATTGCTGGTCGGAGATCTTTAATGTGACGAGGCACCCCATCAATTCTCACGGTCTACAGACTGATCACTTCAGTAACGCGATCTGTCCTGTATTTTGTCGTGCATCTGCCATGTAGCTTTTAACCCAAACCCTAACATCTACTTTTGTATACCTTCCCCTATTTACCTCTGGTTCAGGCAGCGGGTTGGCATCAACGTCCTTTATTATTCGGACATGGCATCTATACAGTGAGTCAGCCAGCGCAGGGAAGGTGAAACGTCATCCTTCGAGGTGACATCATCCTTCGAGGCGAAACGTTGTGACAGGAAACAGCTTTCTGGCCGCGATGGTTTTAACGGTAATATGGCATCTACAATTCCATTTCCATTCGGCAAGTAGGCACATCCCAATTCTTCACAACTTTACCAAAATCTTTACTAGTGAATGCATTGTCGTAGTAATCAGTATTTCCATCGGCGGACCTCATTCAAGGGAAACATTCTCCAACTGACGGATAACAGCGATCACCATTATTGCAAACCTAGAGGAAACACATTCGATGATAAAAAATTCTTACCATCATGGTGGGTTATGAACATCACCAACCTGCTCCAGTTATTCTTCACGCTGAGCTTCCCTTTTTTCCAGCGACAAGGTGCTGGATCTATCGATCGACATGTTTTCACAGGCTTTCGCAACTGATTCAACAATTCCTTTTGATATTTGCGGGTTAACCGTCCTGGCGGAGAATTAGGTCCGTTTCACACGCAGATGTCTACTATGATTATTGATGTTAGCTACCTGGTCCTCATCTCGTCGTCTCCTTACTATTGCTCAACTCTCAAGCACCATTTCTTCTTGTTCTTTGAGCAGATCCATCTACCTACATGGCAGCCTAGTGAGACTATCTGCGCGGTTTGGATAAGACTTTACGAGTTTCCCATTTATAGTCACTCCATATTCTTCCGTCAGCGATCGCAAGGTTACAACTGTCGTCTGACTAATATCTCGTCAGCTGCACTCGTGTTCACACGCGTCTTTCTGGTTAAATTCACCTGTGCACGTGCACCGAATCAGTGACCAAGTGTAACACTGTCACCTCCCATTGAAAGTTCAAATTAGCTCATTTTCCGCGTCGAGTTCAATTAGATTAATGTGCTGAGCATCATTAGTTGGACGTAGCCAACATGCATCTACGATGACCATCTCATTCGCTTCCAATATCACTCCCATAGCTCTGCAACGTACATCCATCCAGACGAATTTAGTTCATCCATACACCAGTTTTCCTCAACGAGATCTGCTTCTTGTTCAGAGTTTCCGTTCGATCGTTAAGTATAAAAGCAACTGCGAATTGCGATATTTTTCTTGTTTTATTCTTGCCTAAAGACCGAACCCTACAAAGCACATACACAAACAAACAAACACACACACATACACACACACACACACGCACTATCCAAGTAAATTACGATTTTCACTACATTATCTGCATTAAGCATCTCCAAAATCACATTCTAAGTTTATTCGTCGACATATACACATATGAGACTACGATCTATGGCAACACCTAGAAGGCTAACATAGATCAAGATCTCTCTGAGTCTCTCTCCTCAGACATTGAGCATATGGTGCAATGGGTTAAAAAGTAGCAGAAAAAAAACAAGCTTTTATCTTTTCACCATAAACATTCTGATCCCGACTTGGCCCTGTGACGCTATCCTGGTCCCAGGTCACCAAAGTGTGACCCTATGATCGCCATAGTCACTATCTTGGTCAACAGTGACTAGATGTGACTTCTTTGTGCGGTAGTACTCCGTTGATCGCGCTGGTTGGTCTTCAATTCACGGTCAGGTGTTCGTCGGTGCTTTTCGTGTCAGGGTTGATATGCCGTCGCCTCGCCGGTCCGTCGTATGCTAGAAGAAACAATTCCATGCATAAAGGAAAACAACTCGGTTCTTCTAGTCTACTGATTAATTTCCAGGAAAATGTTATGCATATATATAATTATATACAATTGTCTTGACAGTACAATGTTCAATAATGACCGACTCCACTGAGTCTATAAGTAGATATCACTTTTCTCTTCAATATAGCTGTGAGGTTGGCGTAGAAAGAGAGGGGGCGTGACGATTCTCTAAAAGTTTTTCTGTCTCAAACTCTCAAACTCAAGTATCTCGCCAACTGTCCAACTGTCGTATTTCGACTGTGCGCTCCATTAATATTCAGGGGAGAGGCGAAACCGGTGTTGTTCACTGAACCAATCATAACCAACAACATCAGCCCAGAGGAAAGTCCCCCCACGAGTGCACCTGCGGATCTGCAAACGTTCTCATAACCCAATGCGGTCACCGCAGTGATCCCAAGGCCGAAGCACTGAACTTGAATTATAAACATAATCTCTCCAGTGCCCTGAGGCATTACTTGTTTGGAGTACAAATTTAAAAAATGACATTGTTTGTCGACTTTCCTAAAAATTGCAAGTCACAAATTCTAATCTTTTCTCTCAGCAGAGTTTTTCGCTGTCACCCAGGCACACCGATGATAATTAAAGAATAAAAATAGAAATAATTAAAGAATACAAGTTCGGCTTTCTCCAGAACTTCGGGAGTCTCAGCCTCCCCCCAGTGAGGAACTCAACCGCTCCCGGGGACGGTCACGTCACAGCCCCAATGATATGAATAGCTTTCCTCTAACAAAAACTCCATGTTTTGACAAACTTTTAGGTCTGACCTTTACTCGTGACATGAAATGGAATACTTACATCAAATCTGTTGCCGATGTCGTTGGAAAAATAGTGTCATTCTGCCATTCCATAAGGTATCTAGCCCCAGATGCAATCTTCTATCTGTATAAAATGGAATACCATTGCTATATTTAAGCGGGAACTGCTTGGAGCCACATATCTTACCTTGACAAAGTTCAAAAACGGCCCCGACACCTAGTAGGTGATGCCCTTTGTTCCCTGCTCCTTCTTTCCCGCAGAAGAGACGTTGCGAACCTGTTTCTGCTCTATCATAATTTTTATTGCAAGTGCCTGTCTGAGCTTCAGTCTATGGTTCCCCATTGCTAAACTTTCACAGAAAACACTCGGCTAGATACAACGACTAGCAACAGTTTCACCCACTTTCTATCTGGGCCGAAATGTAAACGCACATTCCATGAACAAAGCTTTTTTCCTAGAACTGCCCGCCTGTGGAACTCGATTTCGCTGGTCTGCTTTCCATGTGTCGTCTTCAAATCCAATATAAACAAGTTCTTGATGAACCGCCCCTAAATAATCTATTTCTACCCGATTTCCACGACTGACTATTAATACGCTGTTGTCTCAATAACTGGCGGGCACTCATTAACCCTTATCCTTGAGTTATGTCGGTTTCACGATACGTTCAGATAACTGATCTGTTCTGTCTTTATAAATGATATCGTTTACATTTTGTGATGTCATCCGCAATTTATGATTATCTCCATTTGTCTTTAAATTGATAATGCCTTAAAAAATGACATCATCTAGTGTGCACGGGGTTAAGTTCTACAGAGATTTCATTGTATGTAGCTTTCTCTCATATACATCTATTATTATAGTAAAACTGAATTTGCCTGTCACGATGTCACCATCTCAAATTTTAACGCCATGGCGTCATTTCAAACTTTTCATGTAAATATGATGTCGAAAATTTTTTTGTAAATTTATATTTATGCTTTTAACTACAAAAAGAAAAGAGGGGGGTATAGAGTTTAGTAGTGCTCTGGAGGCATCTTTAATAATATGGAATGCTTTTTTTACTGACCACTTAAAATAATTTCTTTTCTAAAAAAAGGGATTAGAAAATTTGTTTTAGTAGTGCTCTGGAAATCTTCCTTACAGAACTGATCAATATCGTAGATAGAGCTACAATCCAAAGTGCTTAATACTCTGGTTTTTTTCACTCCTCACAAAACAAAGATTTTTTTTCTTGAAGGTGGGAACGTTCACATACGCATGTTTGTACGCACATTATCATCTTTCACACATTTCTGTTCGTAGTACCTTTCACGCACATTTATGCTTGGATTTACGTTATCACTTATCTAATACATTTCTGATCGTAGTTCGTTATTACATATGTTCATACACTTCCTGTTCGTAGTTCACACCACTTATGATCGCACCTACGTTATCGCTATGCATACATCATCTTTGTAGCTTCGATATCATATTTCACCCATTAATATTCAGACATACACACACAGATTTGTATTTGGACTAATTTGCATATTTCTTTGAAAAACTTTTATTAATTCACTGTTCATTTTTTGTTTTTTATTGTGTAATTAATTTCATTTAACCATTACGCACAGTTATATTTGGGCATAGTTTTTACATTGTGCATAACTGCATTTGAAGTTATATTCAGAGTAAACCTCTATCCTTATCTTAGAACGGTCGATACCAAACGACTTTATCAATTTTTGAACTACATATTTAAAACTTGATATATGATATCGTTTTTAGCCTAAAAATAACTGATAAGAGGTCAACACTTATAAAAATGGAATTTGACAGGTGTAATTCGACGTAATGTATCAGCTCAATGCATGCGCAAATATGCGTTTAAAAATGTTATTTATAATATTTGAATATGCATGTAGTCTTAGTTCAGGCGATAACGAATAACAACGGAGAGCTATATATTTTAGTTTCGATTCTAACTAATCAAGTCACATTTTTTAAAACGTTTTAAATCATTGCTATATATTAGGTACAATATAATAATGAATAGAGATTTACTCTATAAAAATAAATCCGAAATCTGCATGAATCAAAATATCATATGTAAGCGTATTTCACGACCGGCCAACACCATGAGGTGTGCTAGTATATAGTTGTGTGCGTGCGTGTGTGTGTGTGTGTGTGTGTGTGTGTGTGTGTGCTCGCGCGTGTTTCTGTATGCATATGCCTTAGCATGCTATAATTCACCTTCATTTTATAGATATTCATCCTCAATTTACTGTTGCAGCATAGAAGACAGAGTGTATGCCTCTGGGGACAAGTTAGTGGAGGACATTTCACGCATCGTCGGTTCAGAATCTAATCACCTAGTTTGGCTATATCTGGCACTATTTTCAGTGCGGTGCAATACATGTCAGTTTGTAAGTAAATCCGTCAATTCTTACAGCTACAGCCGCAACGCTAGAAAGTCTTCTATTCTTCTATTTTATTTCTTCTTTCCTTTATTATCATGATTATAATCGTCCGTGGCAATGTTGTTTTACTGACAGTATCGCTTACCTGATATGGGCATCTCTATTTTAGATAAGTATATATATATATATATATAGTAATTGTCTGTATTTTTGAGATGAGGTGTTTTCATTGATTGAGATTGTCAGACTGACTTTCTCATCTTGGTTGTTATCGTCACAACGTCTCGTTAGCCCTTATCCTCGAGTAGCCTGCGGGCCTTGATAAGTTGTAACTCCCATGTAAAAAAGCAAACAATTAAGCCAGCAAGATTCCATTTTAAAAAAGAATATTCGAACCCCAAGAGTCGAGACGGTTCATTTAGTAGATTGTGCTGGAGCTGTGTCTTTACGATGTGTTTAAGATACGTACATTGACATTTTGTCATCCGCACTTTATGATTATCTCCATTTGTCTTTAAATTCAATCAGAAATGTAAATTTTACAAAAATTTCAAGCATAAAATCAGGAGTAAACAGCACGTGTTATTCAAAATAAATAAATAGGATTAAATTAAAATAAATAAATAGGATTAAATTAAGATAAATTTAGTTCCTAAAAAACACAAGCTTTTAGAAAACACTGTCGAACGGAAGAGATTATAGATCACCGTAGGGGGATTTTTTTACAATTCTTTGCAAAACGTTTGAAAATTATTTAGATTCGAATACTCTCTTTATATAATAAAACATGAACAAATAAATTTAATAAAAGAAATAGGTAAATAATAATAATTACGAATAATAATAAAAAATAATAAATAAAAATAATAAAAAATAAATAATTAATACTTATATAAATTAAAAATAAAATTAAAATACTATATCTGTGTGTACATATGCTTGTGTGCATGTATGTTTATGCATGTATATAAACGTATATGTGTGTGTATAATAATAAAATAAAAGATAAAATAACAACGATTTGATAAGCTTAAATATATTAACTTATTAAGAAATAAATAAATAATTGATTTCATATAACTAAAAATACATATATAAAAAATAATTAGAAAAAAATGAAGTCTAATCCGGGCTATTAAGGAAGCCAGATCTGATCTTATATCAAAAAAGTTAGTGCTAAATTCAAAACAAAAGATATAATTTATAAAATAATAAATAAATAAAAATTAAACGACAAACGTCGAAATTTTATAGACAGACATTCAGTTTAACTTTCTCCATCGTTGAGACATTTTAAAATGACTTGAATTATGAAATAGTAAATATCGCCTCCAGACATTCCCTTTTATTACGTGTCAACTGTTTCCATTTGTACGAGCTCTTGCGTACACCTCCTTTCTACTTTTTCCCTCTCCCTCTTAGTAAATTTATACTTCTCTCTATATCTTTGTGTTATCATCTCCCTTCTTATTAATTTCTCTTATCCCCCCCAAAAAAAAACTATCCTTTTACCCCACCCCAGAAATTTGATTTTTGTAATTAAATTTAGACCCATAAGAACATTAACCTTACTTCATGCCAGTCATGGCAAAGTATATTTTCTCTCCTCTACAATTGAAAGTGGTCTTATACCTGTAAAATTAAAAAAATTTCTTGCTTGATGAGATCAATTATGATTGAGACGGTCTACACATCGTAGCAAGATATGACTGTATTTATATAAATTATATAAAGAAAAAGAAAAACTATATATATATATATATATATATATATATATATATACTAGCATGGATGTCCGGCGTTGCCCGGGTATTTGGAGGTGTGTGTTGAGCAATAAAAGAAAAAAAAAATGGTAGTAAGAAGGCAGGCTCGAACCCGTACCGTGAAGGAGGAAAGAACGGGGAAAAAACTGACGTCTTTACTGTTACGACGACCGGCAAACCGGAAGTGACGTAGATTTAAATTAAGGCGAGGCAATCGAAAAGAGAGGATGACTTTAAAAAATATCGGTGAAAAAAGCGATCCTCCCTGTAGAAAAGTGCCCATACACACATACATTTCTATATTGGTAACTAAAAATTTTCGACACAAACCGATGATAAAGCTTGCCCTATCTCTGAATACCCTTTATGTAAAATTTCAAATGTTTAGACCAGAAATTGCTTGAGTAATTTGGTAGAGACCGCAGAGGTCATTTTTAAAAACTTTGACCCCTATTATGAACCCTTAAAATTTATTTTTTGGGGCTCAAATACATTTATTAAGTTAGATCCATGTCCAAAGAACCTATATCTAAAATTTCAAGTATTTAGGCTTAAAATTGTCGGACGAGTTTGGTAGAGTTCTCAAACGTCAAATCGTTGAACTTTGACCCTTAATCGCAAAATTTCTGGCCCAAATCTCAGTACCGTGTATATCAAATTTCGAGTCTGTAGACTGAAAATTGAGAGAGTTATTGTGTAGGGAAATGTACACTCACAGACACACACAGACACACACACAGACAGATACACAGACACGTTCACTTTTATATATATATATATATATATATATATATATATATATATATATATATATATGCGTGTGTGTGTGTGTGTGTGTGTGTGTGTGTGTGCTTGTGTATGTTATTTGTTTTTGCGATACGTTTTGAATGAATTCAATTATTTACGAAAGTGCATTTTTACCTAAATGCAAGTTGGGAATAATTTTCCCTACTACCAAGTTTGTAACCCCACATGGGGAGCGGTATATATATATATATATATATATATATATATATATATATATATATATATATATATATATATATTGTGTTTGAAATATAATTATCCACTGACACGTGTTTCGTCGTCTACGACTCATCAGCCACTTGTCAGTGGATAATTATATTTCAAAAACAATATATATATATATATATATATATATATATATATATATATATATATATATATATATATATATTAGGCACCGCCAAAACTGGGGGGGGGGGCAGGTCAGTACTTTTTGACGGACCGTCTTTTTAAAAATCTACCAAAAATCAGGTAATTATCCGATCAATACGAAATTTTCAGCGATTATTAGGAGAAGAATGAACTTTATAACAGTGTACTTATTTTTCATAAACGATATTTATATATATATTTTTTGCTTACAACCCCCCCCTTGTTTTGAAGTGGGAACAAATATGCTTAAAATAATCATCTGAAACTGAACAAAACATATTGTGTTGTTGTAACGGACAGAATTATAGATTTAAAAAAAAAAAAAAAAAAAAACTTGTTTGCATACCTTATTTTGACGTCTGAATATCAGAACTTCGATTGTGTTTAATTATCCCGCTTTTGAGTTTTGAAGTGTGAAATTCGGTGAATATGTTAAGTAAAATAATTAATTTAAGTTAAGCAAAACAAAAATTTTTTTTTTTAATATTTATACGAAAAAAGCCATTTTAAAATTTTTGATAAATAAATTAACAATTTTTTTTTAGCGAGCCGAATAATGCATGACCATTATTAAACAGGGCATGCTTTGAATAATCGATACAAAAAAAAAAAAATTCGATAAATATTGTGCCCTTTGTGTTAAAAATAGCATCATTTTTTTCGATCCCGTTTGAAAACGTTTGCCGCCTTTCGACTACGGTGGACCAAACGCGCTGAAATAATTTTTTTTTTATTCTGCTTTAAATTGCCCCCCACCCCATTTTGGGGAGCCTGGCCCCCACACACATACACATTAAAAACCAAACTCATACAAATGGTCACCCATCTGGTACTGGCCAGCCTCAGCTTAATAATACATTGAAATTTTCGTCACTGAAAAATAAGTTTTTTTGGCCTGTTTGGTCTTCCATAGTTTTCTCCTTATCAGACGCAAACGTAAACAGAGTCGCGAAATATCTGGTTAGCTATATGAATAAGTGGAATTATTTGAAATTCAGGTGCTTATATTATAATATTTTTGCATATTCTCTTAGAAAATCATCCTAAATCTTAGTTAGACAATAAATAAATTAATTAATTATTTCAAAAACCTTTTTTTTTTTAATATTTATGTACGTTTTTTTGTGCAAGACAAAAAATGTCAATTGTTAACTTTTTGGGAAAATTTAACATTTAAAATTTAATTAAAAATAGTAGAAAAAGTTTTACATTATTCTGTTTTCTATATGATAAAATTCAGGGTTTTATCTTTCTGGAAAAAAAAATAAAACAACAACAACTTGATTTTGCGGCCATTTTTGGCGGTGCCTAATATATATATATATATATATATATATATATATATATATATATATATATATATATATATAAAATTCACTAGAGACATTTTCACGCGAAATAGCTTATACAAAAGTTTAGTCCGTAATAAAAATCGTTCCGGTATTCAGCGCTACATGAAATTATTATCAGGAAGGCAGATTTCATGTAATTAAAAGTAGAAATAAAAAACAAAAAGGGAAATTATTTTTAATATATGAGAAGAAGGCGTAAAAAAAGGGCTGAGGATTAAAATAGAGAAAAACAGAATAAAAGACCTAAAGAAAGCAAAGAAGGAAAAGACAGCCACTTTCACTTTTATAGATGTATAGATAGATGTATAGATAGATATGACGAAATACGTAGTAATGATTGAAAAAGTTTTAAAAAAATGACTCGTGCGTCACCACCGAGAATCGAAACCAAAACTTTCAGCTCACGATTTATTTCTAAAGCAAGGCAAAAATTAGAACACATTATACCAATAGCTGCTACATTATACATTGTATTTTCTTTTTAAATAAATAGAAAAGAGGGTTGCGTTTTTCTGCTGTTCCTGGCCTTCGGGCCGGGATCAAGGTGTAGTATCTGTTCTTCAGATGCTGCACTTAAGATAATTTGTACCAGTCAATGGAGGGGGATCCTCTATACTGGAACAATTATTATTTTTGGTCACAAACAGGGTGTTTTTTATCCTATTTTTAGGGGAGCTTGTTTTCCCCCACATTAAAAACGGCCTTGTGCCTACTTTGCTTTCGTAGGGAAGCAAATAAATACCATAAATAGAAATGAGGGTTGCTTTTTTTCTGTTGTTCTTGGCCTTCGGTCCGAGATCATAGTGTAGTATCTGTTCCGGCAGATGCTGCACTTAAGATAATTTGTACCAGTCAATGGAGGGGAAACCCTCTATACTGGGACAATTATTATTTTTGGTAACCAGAGTGCCCCCTTTTTGCCTACTTTTAGGGGAGCTGGTTTTTACCTCACATTAAAAATGGCCTTGTGCCTAATTTGCTCAGTGGGGGAGCAAATAAATACCATCTGTTCCGGCAGATACTGCAAGCTATGACTAGCTATGACTAGCAAAGACCAGATGTGGGGGCAACCCCACATGCCTGACCTTTAACCAGCTCCCATTTCCCACCTCTCGGGAGCTGGCCCCCTTTTTCCCTTCCCCCTCCCTTCACTCCTCACATTAAAAATCGGCCTTGTGCCTAATTTGCTCGGTGGGGGAGCAAATAAATACCATCTGTTCCGGCAGATACTGCAAGCAAAGACCATATGTGGGAGCAACCCCACCTGTAAGACCTTGGTCAATGTAGGGGCAACCCTTCATACCAATTGTCACTATCCAGCTCCCCTACTCCCCGGGGAGTTGGTCTCCATTTCCCCTTCACTCCTCACATTAAAAATCGGCCTTGTGCCTAATTTGCTCGGTGGGGGAGCAAATAAATACCCTGTTGTTCTTGACCTTCGGGCCAGGATGTGTAGTTTCTGTTCTGCAGATTACAAGGTAATTTGTCCCGGTTAATGGAGGGGAAACCCTCTATACTGGGACAATTATTATTTTTGGTCCCAACCAGAGTGCCCCCTTTCCCTTTTTTTCGAGGAAAAAACGACCTCGTGTCACATTTTGCTTTGGTGGGAAACAGGGCCGTGCTTAGTGCCCCCGCAGACCCCGCAATTGCGGGGGGGGGGGGGCGCAAGGTCCTTGTGGGCCGCAAGGCTCCTGGATGCTGTAAGGCTCTTTTTAACATCGCAGAACTATTGCAATGAAAAAAAGGACTAACTTGAAAATAATTATCATATTTGTACGTTGAAATTTATCAACTCGTCTTTCTCTCGCTATCAAATATTATATATATATATATATATATATATATATATATATATATATATATATATATATATATATATATATATATATGTGTGTGTATATATATATATATATATATATATATATATATATATATATATATTTATGTGTGTGTATGTATATATATATATATATATATATATATATATATATATATTTATTTATATACATATATTTGAAGAGGCCTTTCGAAGCCCCGTCCATTTTTTAGAAATGAATTTCTAAAAGAAATAGATTATATATATCTGTTTCAACATAAAAAGAAATGTAAAAGTTTCAGACTTAGCGGCGCCGTTGTATTAGTTTATGGAATCTTTCAAAGTGAAATGGGTGAAGGGTTGGTTATTTTTTTTTTCACTGGAATCATTTTGACGTCCTTGCAGAAATCGAATATTTTGTTAAGTGTTTTTTTTTAATTTAGATTTTTTTTTATTTCTTAATGCTTATTTCTTTTATGGTTTTAAATATTTTGGCTCATTGGATTCTTCTACGCATGCGTGATTTTATTTACTTTAATTTTTCATTAGCAGTCTTCGTTTTGTCCGTAACCCGTGATCATAATACGCTACTATATTTTACATTTTTCTGATCAAGTTTACTTTTCAAACTAAAAAAGACAAAAAAAAAAAAAAAAAAAACTGAAAAAGAAATTTTGGCTTTAAAATAACCGTAAGTGGATTTCAATTTTCTTTTTTATTTTATTTTAAAGAAATTTAAAATGAAAGACTAAATAGACGTCCTTTTTGCCAATACGAATATATTTTTTATTGAACTGTTTATTTGAATTTTCAATGAAAATCTTTAGATACATATACATTGCTGTTTGAAACCCTATTTGCAAATTAACGCCAATTCCTACATACAGTTTTTTATACACATTATTACTAATGTTCTTTTTTTTACCTCGAGCTTGGATTCAATTCACTTGGCCTGTAACATGAGTGACAGTACACAGACACTTCGTCACCTGTTATATCAGTAACATTTATTTAACAAAACAAAAGGTGATATTGATTGTGAGAAACTTGAGAGAGAAATTATCAATTTCGTCAATCTCATGGACAATAAAAAGTGCATTACATTTTCCGCCATTGAATGTATAAATTATATAATGAAACACACACTTGTCGATTTATATCCCAACCTAGCTGTTGCAGTGCACTCAGAATTGTAACTATATTGCCAGTTACAGTGGCATCCTGTGAACGTAGTTTCTCTAAACTGAAACTAATTAAAAACTTTCTTCGGAACTCAATGTCTCAGGAAAGACTGGCTTGCTTATCTGTTATAAGCATTGAACATGAACTAAGCCGAGAAATTGACACAGAGAATTTAGTACAGCAGTTCGCCACAGTGAAAGCCAGAAAAGTGAAATTTTACACATAAAGATGGTAGGTAAATAAATTTTCTTCGATTCCATTTTCAATTTTGGTTAAAACAGTTTACTGTTAATTTTTTCGACACTGGCCAAAGTTTTCTTTCGATTTGAATCTGTTGCTTCAGCATGCACAAAAAGAAATGCTCAATGAGAAAATGAAAGAAACTTACTTGAGTAAATGAACCAATGAACATCTTTGGCACATACGTAGCCGGGAGCTCTTGTTCTTTAAAAAAAATATGCATGTGTGAGTATGCACATTAGTCCCCCCGGAGAAAGAAAGTAAACATCATGACACCTCATGTTTAACTTGATATTTACTACGTATAATTACGGCTTGGTAAGTAAATAATTACTACAGTCTCTCTTATTAGTGATTGATGTAACTATTTAAAAAAAATATCATTTATCGACGGTTATTCAAAATTATTAACTTTTCTCTGCTTGTTTACGAAAAAAAAAAATGCAAAATGGCGACAAATTTGAATTTGTAATATTTACGTTTGTAATTTAAATTTTAAAACACTTAATGGTGATTTGGGGGGGGGCTTTTCTTTGTTTTAAAGTTTAATCTCTTTTCTTTAAATTGAATTGGTTAAGTAGTATTTTTCAATTTTAATATTTTTTTCTAAACGTTTAAACTTGAGGGGGGATAAAAATGCTATTTTTTGGACACGCCTAATGCAGCATTGCAGCAATAGCGCATTTATTAATTATCTTTTAAGTGAAATACTTTAACCAGATAACACGCTAAAAGTATGAGATAAATTAACAACAAAAAAATTAATGCATGTTTTAATAAGTTATTAAGTTTGTATCTATCTGGGGACTGGGGATGTAGAGGCTTTTTAGTGTTTAATGACTTTCTCCTAGATCGAGACATTTCAAAATGACTTGGTTACTTTTAATGTTGTTTTGATTTAATTCGTCCCCCCCCCTCCACCATATCAACACTTTTCGAAATAAACTCCTAAACTCTAATTTTGGACAGTATATCTAACTTTCTGTAGCAAAATAGTTTTAAAATTTGGGTTGACATTTTTTGAAAATCCCTTAAAAAAACTGGTAGGAGATTGAGAGCCCAAACGCCCCTAAATGACTATAAAAATAGCTGCGAACTACTAAAAAGTAACTAATGGTTTTAAAAAGGTTAGCTGCGAAACACCAATTCTTCGATTTCTTCGTTTTTTTTTTCATGATTACGGAATATCTGCGTTCTTTCAAGAGCCTGTTATTCTGTTTAAAGTACCATTCATTGTGGGTTCAGTATGTTGAAGGGGGGCGAGTGCGCAAGATGAATTGTTCGGTAGGGACGGTAGGGGCCACAGAGCGCATTTTGCGGGGGGGGGGGCGCAATGTTCCTAAGCACGGCACGGGCACTGGTGGGAAAGCAAAAACATCAGAAATTTGGCGATTAAGGGTCAAAAACATTCTATTAGAAGAGAGTTTTGTTCCTTTTTGTATTTTGTCCCTTACTTTTTTGGGCGTTCCTATTTTGAAAAAACAAAAACAAAAACAAACATTAATTGCTATAATTCTATTTCTATCCTTTGCAAATGATTCAAATTTTAGTATGTTATTATGGATGATAACGACTACCTGTTGTCAAAATTTCAGCTTTTCACAGTTGTTATTTCTAACAAATATTAGGTTTTACAATTTTTCCCTTAGTTTTCGACCCTTATATTAATACAGTCATACCTTGCTACGATGTGCAGTCCGTTTCGATCATAATTGATCTCATCAGGCAGGAAAATTTAAAAATTTTAAAGGTACAAGACCAATTTCAATTTTAGAGGAGAGAAAATATACTTTGCCATGACTGGCGTGAAGCAAGCTCAATATCCATATATATATATATATATATATATATATATATATATATATATATATATAACACACCGATTCTCGCTAGATCACCGAAATTAAACAACGTCGAGCCTTGGTAAAACCAGATGGGAAACCATTTGAGAATTCTAGGTGCTGTATGTGTTCTCCTCTAATCTCCGCATTGTTTCCAATCGTCCTGTATCTCCACTTGCCACTGGTATGGAACAAAGTTGACTCAGGGGAGGCGTGGTTGGAGACTGCGCAACTCATGACACACAAATTTCACGCGCAGGCACCCTTACAGTGGGTATCCATAGTCTGTCAAGACTGAAGGAAGCCACATGATATATTATATGATATACGTTCTCTCTCTCTCTCTCTCTCTTTCTCTCTCTCTCTCTCTCTCTCTCTCTCTATATATATATATATATATATATATATATATATATATATATACACACACTATTATATTAAAGGAATTTGTGTGTGTGAGAGAGAGAAAGAGAGAGAGTTCTCCATGGATTCTGAAACGGCTGGACTAATTTTTTTTTTTTTTTCATTCCACACGAAGGTTCCTGATGTGTTGGGGAGTATTTTTATTAAGATTTTGTATCGGGATGTGTCTGTTAAGTATCGAAAGTCGATCATTTCATGAATTCAATTAAAGAACGAAAGACGATATATATATATATATATATATATATATATATATATATGTGTGTGTGTGGTAGAAGCTTCCTTCAGTCTAGACAAACTATGGATATCCATTGTTAGATTGGTGCAAGTGGAATTTTTGTAGCAAGAGTTGCGCAATCACTAACCACACCTCTCTTTAGTGGGCATTGTTGAATACCTGTGGCAGGTAGAGGTTAAGGACGTCTGGAAACAAATGGCGAGATAAGCGGAGAGAACATACATATATTACCAAATGGTCACCCATCTGGTACTAGTCAGGCGACACGTTGCTTAACGTCGGTGATCTGACGAGAACCGGTGTGTTCACGTGATTATGTCACCCCTACTAATATATAAAATGAACTTTGCCTGGGTGTCTGTGTGTCAGTGAGTTTGTAGCCGATGGATTCAAGAAAAGAACAACTGGTTCGATTATCAAATTTCACACGAAGTTACTTCATGTGCCTGTCGGAGTTCTTAGAGGTCTTTTGTGTTGGAATGTCTTCTGATAAGGATCAATAATCGAAATAATTTGATGAAAGTAGGAACAGGTAATTTGCTTTGACAAATCGGAATTTAAATTCGAATTGTGGCAGGTGAAATTTCTGGGGTATTTAAGGATACAAAAACTACACAGTTATTCCATCTTCACCAGAGAATCATAACGACCCCGAATTTATCGAATTTATCGAAACATGACTGTTTTTGCAGAACTGATTCAATGCTTAGACGATAGAAGTCTGTCTCTGATTATAAGAGACACCTTGGATGATGGACAGAAAGCATTGAACATATTAAAAAAAACATTATTTATCAAAAGTGAAACCGAAAATTATATCACCATATACAGAACTAACGTCTCTAAAACTTAACGAAAGTGGGACTATTACCGTGGCCTTCGTTATAAAGATGGTCGGCCAGCTGAAAAAAATGACGTCATCGCCGAGGTCCCAACAAGCAAGATATGTGGAACTCTTAGACTGTCAATAATGAACAGTAATTTTTACAGACAGCGTTACAAAACTTCAAAATTGGATTAAAATAAAGAAATAAAGAAAGAACACGATGATTTATACTGAAACTCATCTAATATTAATAAAAAAATAATAAAAAAAAACACAAGTTGTTTGTTTAAGTATATTATAAGCAATTGAATATTTCGTTGTATTATAGATTTTAAAGATTAGAATGCGTTCTTTAATTACTTATAAATTACATTTTAAAAAAGTGAAGGAACACGATTTGATTTGAAATAAACTTGAAGTTTATTTAATATAATTAAATGAAAATTATGCATGTAAGATTATGAATATTTGAAGCAGAACACAAGCAAAACATTTGATATGAGTTAAGACAATAAACAAATATTAAAATTAAACTATTTTTTTAATCAAAATGAACAATATTTTTTAAATCAAAATGAATTTTTTTTTAATCAAAATGAATTTTTTTAAAACCAAAATGAATATTTTTTAATCAAAATGAACAATATTTTTTTAAAATCAAAATGAACAATATTTTTTAATCAAAATGAATATTTTTTAATCAAAATGAACCACAATATTTTTTCAAAATCAAAAACAATATTTTAATAAATTCATGAAATATTGCACAGTAAAAAAATAATTAACCTAAAGAAAAAATCATGTTTCTTATTTAAGATTATTTCACCACATAACAAAAATAACATGCAAAATCATTTTTTTATATCCATATTTTCAGTTTGTTAAAATACGTGGGTTTGTATTACTGTACACATAGATTCGAAAAAGTTGTCAAAAAACAAATATATAACAAATAAATGTTATCAAAGGCAAGATAAGTTACTTTTCTACCAAACTGGATATATTTTTCGTGCTTTTATTCAATGTAACATGTTTATTCAGCTCGAAAAACATACAGTGTTTACCGATGTATTCGAAAATTCAAGATGGCGTCTGATTCTCTCTTTAACACGGTAAGTTTGGGAAAAGGTATTATAAATACAAAACCGAATAAAATACTGTTAAAAACTCGCTCAATATATGTTACCGTGACATAGGTTGACATATATTCGGCGGGTTTTTAATAGTATTTTGTATAGTTTTTTATTTATAACACCTTATCCCAAACTTACCGTATTAAAAAGAGAATCAGACGCCATCTTGAATTTTCGAATACATCGGTAAACACTGTATGTTTTTCGAGCTGAATAAACATGTTACATTGAATAAAAACACGAAAAATATTTGGTAGAAAAGTAACTTATCTTGCCTTTGATAACATTTATTTGTTATATATTTGTTTTTTTGACAACTTTTTCGAATCTATGTGTACAGTAATACAAACCCAATTACGTTAATGAAATGAATTATAAGACCACGAGTGAACGCGCGTTTTTTTTTTTTTAGTTTAGTTTCATATATATATATATATATATATATATATATATATAAATAAGTATTTTTAAATTTTGTCTTTCTAGCTTTAAAAAAAAATTTAAAAATTTTATCAGCCGGCATAATTTATTTTTAAATATTGAAAAATTTCAGGAAAATTAATTTTTGCTAGATTTTTAAAACATGTGTGTCAACAGCTTAAAAAAATTTTCTCTTCAAAAGAACGTGTTTTAAAGAGTCGATGTTGTCTCGCATTTTCATTAGTTTTGTATGCTGTAAATTTTTTTTTTTTTTAATATTAGCAATTTATTTGAAGCTTCTTCTTTTGAATGGTAAAAAATTTAGGATGATAATCTTGAATTAAATTATAGTTACATCGTGTTAAATACAGGGGGGAGGAGCACGTTAAAACTTACTTTGCTGAATGGAGATAGTGTAAAATCTTTTTTTTTTTTACTGCATTATAATTCTTTATCTTTCGGAAATGAAAATACTGTCACTTTTTGGTCCTTTACGATAATTTCCTCGGCAAGTTGGAACGATGCACCGTGAAGGCATTTTAATAAAAAAAGAAATATTACACTGACTTCAAGACGTTACGAGTGACTACCGGTGTCAAGCAACTAAGGACTATCCGTGATGACGTCAGCAGATTAAATTATTTTTGCCCACCGGCCATCTTGTCTTTTAAGACGGTCTTGCTATTACTGACTTTGTTATTAGAGCTGAAACAACCGCATGTGCGTGTGAAATAATAAGCCATAGCCTGTAAATATTAATAATGCTCAAAGGTGTAAAACCCAAATTGAACCGAATGCATATATTTGATTCAAATTGTTTTTCATTCATAGAAAATATCCGTAAATTAAAAGCGAAAAAGGTATTCTCGTAAGTTAAGATAAAAGCAGTCCGGCATATTTAATCTACTTTCCGGGCCAAAATGACATAAAAAAGTTAGATATGTAAAATTCAATTGAAATTAAAAAAATGACGAACCAGTAGACGAGAAACGTGAGGAAATATTGCCTAGTATTTTCATCCATCACAACGGAAATAGTAAGACTGACGACAATTGCAGTAAAACTACTGGCGTAAATATTAACCAGACGCGTCGATACCCGATAAGAGAGCGAAAAGGGCCAGATTTTTTTAAAAACTGAAAAAATACAAGACTACGCAATGGATTACGGTTACTTGTTGAAAATTGAAACTTCTAAATAAAAAACTGAAACCTCACTTAATTGTAAACATTATAAATCCCACCTCTTAAGCAACTTACCACCCTTCTAGTAATAACTATAACCCACCCCTAAAATCTAACACAACGAATTACACACACCCTATTTACAACCGAAACTATATAGTCCCCCATTCATTCTAAAAGAACCCCTTCACAGAACCCCCACCTATTTACCCCCACCATTTTTTAGCTGCATCTTTCTTTGCATAACTCATTCTTGTAACCCCCCCCCTTTGCCTTAATCACTCCTTATGTCATTATTTAAAGATTCTCGCCTCATAGTTTCTTATTGGCTATTTCCATGGTTAAGTCTCGAGCTCTAATCTTTCAATTACGTACTTATCACAATTGGTATCCTCTGACTTGCTTCTCGGTCTATTATCTACTTGTTAACAACTAACCATTTACTTACCTTCTACTTTAATTAATTATTTAATTTACCATCTACATATAATATATATTATATATTTTTCTTTTATATTTACCTATTACTAATTCTCTCTGTAATAATTATTATATTTTTTAACACGAAACTTATTTACATATATTTACGTATTTGTGTATGTACATATACTCAAGCACATGCTCCTCCCCCATGGATGTGTGTACATATTTTATACATGTGTACTCATGTGTATGTATTTGTGTTTTTTTGTTATCTACTTATTATTAACATTTCATTAATAATTATATTAATTTTTATTTATTATTTAATTACTTTATCAAAATAAACTTATAACGTATAATTCATCTATTTACCCCCCCTATTTTCCCCTTCTTTCTTTCAACTTAACGCCCGACAATTCAAAAAATTATAAATAATAAATAAAAAACAAAAATATAATTTTTTCAATCTCTCCCTGCCCGGCTAATTTATATATATATATATATATATATATATATATATATATATATATATATATATTTGTATATATGTATGTGTATTATATGTGTATGTGTGTATATGTATGTGCATGTATGTATGTGTATATATATGTATTTGTATTTGTGTGCGTATCTTCTACATGTGTATTTATGTGTGTGTGTATATTTTTTTGTGTGTATGTGTTTTATTCACTTATTATAAATATCTCCCTAATAATTTTATTAATTTATTATTTGATTAACTTACTGATATTCTTACCTATTTCTATATTATTAAAATAAACCTGTAACTTATAATTCATTAATTTATATTTTCCTTCTCTCTTAAATTAAAAAATTATTTATAAAATATTTTTCAATCCCCCCTCCCAGCTAATTTATATTTATATATATATATATATATATATATATATATATATATATATATATATATGTATGTATGTGTATGTGTGTGCATTTGTATGTATGTGTATTTGTATTTATATATGTATATATGCGTGCATTTTTACGTATCTGTGTATGTGTGTGTATATGTGTGCATATATATATATGTATATGTATGTATGTGTATATATGTATATATGTACTCAGGCATGTGCTCTTCCCCCATTTACGTATGTGCATTTGCTGTACATATGTATGCGTGTGCTTGTATTTGTGTATGTGTGTTACTTATTGCCATAAAAGTTTTCCTTAATTTTATTAATCCATTATTTAAGTTACTTAATAAAGTTTCCACCTATTTTACTTTATTAAAATAAACCTGTAACGTATAATTTCTACCTGCCCGGCTAATTTATTTATTCATTTATATATATATTTATGTATGTGCGTGTGTGTATGCATGTTTTTGTGTATGTATATATGTGTACGTATATATATATATATATATATATATATATATATATGTATGTATGTATGTATGTATATGCATGTATGGTACCAGTAGCATATGACATGACCTGACATATGTAACCCAGTACTACCTGCCTCATGGTCGGGTCACCGGCGACTAAACTGGTTCCCCCACCAGACTTGTTTGGTGAGGAGGGCGGCTAGTCTCCCTGAAGGATTAGAAACAAGACCTTCCAAAGGGCGAATGAACTCTTTTTCTGGATCAACGGCCAACTAGCACCGTGTATATTTGTGTGTGTGTGTATATGCGTATTGGGGTAGAGAGGGCTCCCGTAAGCCGTGGTGAAGGCAACCTTTCTAGGAGAAGCAAATCTCTAATTTAAAAAACCATAAAGCGGAAGACCAGTACCCGCATTAAGCTGGTCTGCAGTTTAATTTGTTGCTGGCTATCTTGCTCTTGCTTGTTGCTGGATCTCAACATTTTGAACCGAGAGAGAGACTTAGTTGTCGTACAAAGCTAAGACTCTGTAACATCATATTTGTATAGATACTCCCTCAGACATTTGGAATCATGGATTTTAAATGTCTGAGGAAGTGGCACTCGTCTGACAAGACGTTGCAATCATCATATGCATGTATATGTATGTATATGTGCTTACTTATTTTTATGTTTACGTATCTGTGGTTTTTGTATATATACTAAGGCATGTGTTCTCCCCCCATTGATGTGTCTCCGTACATTGTACAGGTGTACGCGTGTATGTGTATTTATGTGTGTGTGTGTGCGTATTTTATTTACTTATCATTAACGATTATTTAATATTTTAATTTTTAATTTATATTATTTACTTACTGATATTCTTACCTACCATTATACTATCAAAATAAACCTGTAAAGTATAATTTATTAATTTATTTTTCCTTTTCTTTTTCTTTCCATTTTATAAACAATAAATATCTTTCCATCTCTCCCCGCCCGGCTAAATCACTTTAAACCCCATTTTCAACCCGTTCCTTCACTAACATTAACTCTCCAACCTGTTGCCATGGTGATCCTTTAAATTAACTGTTACTTATGCCGTTATGAATAAGAGTAGCGTCTTTTAATTTTAAACCGTTATAAATTAAAAAAAAACGTATATAAGAATTTACACATAATTAATATTTAATTATAACCCCCTCTCTTATTGTATACACTCCTACTACTTTAAATTCCAACGTCCTCTCCCTACCACTCCCCCTTCTTTTCTAACTCCCTTTCATCTACGATTTTTTCATTCTTATTTGATTTTATAACTTAGTCCATCTATGAATTCTGACGATGCTAGTTGGATTTTTCCTCTTTGAGGATTTTCCCCTAGCTGAAACAATTTGTAAACTCATTCTGGACTCACAGTAATAAATTTCCTATATACTGCTCTGACTACACATTGAGCACTCTAGTCCGGTTTTTTCACCACTGGTAAATAAATATATATATATTCATATATATATATAAATATATATCTACACATATATATTCATATATATATATATAAATATATATCTACACATATAAATAGATATATATCTATAAATATAAATATATATATAAAAATATATATATGCATATAAATATATATATGCATATATATATATATATATATATATATATATATATATATATATATGAAATAAAAATTACAATTGAATTTACCAAAATGATCCAAGATGGTAAAATTAAAGTATATTATAAATATTAAAGAATTAATATTTATAAAATTATCTCAGCCAGATGTAAAAGCTCGATAAAACCAAATAGGAAATAGAGCTTATAATACGAGCAAACAGTTAATAAAATATGTTAAAAAACACTTTGAAATGAGTTAAAAACATATTTAATCTAAAAAGGAAACTCTAGATAAATGGATAGTCCTTAATACGCGGAGTTTCGAAGAAATACTTTCCTTCTCATCAGAGGGTAGGAATTAACAAAATGCGGGATCGGATTTTGCACGCAGAAGTATTTGATGAAACAACAAGTAAGTCAAAGATCTTACTTGAAAACAAAAAAAGTGAAGCAGAGGGAATATGGTAAAGAAAAAGGTGATTACACATGTATGGATAGTCAGGTGGAAGATAAAAAATCCAGTGACGGTAAAATCCAAATGTAAAACTTCAAGAAAGTTAAAAGAATTTCCATTTGTACAAGTAAAATCCAAGGAAATCCCGTAATTGGAAGAAGATGGTCCATAATAATCCAAAGGCAGAAATCCATGGAATAATTCGCAAAAATGTGTACAAGGAAAAAAGAAAAGATTCCAATAATATTAATAAAATAAAAATAAAAGATGCTTTTCATTCTACTTCCGAGACATAAAAATAAGTAAGAAGGATCAGGGAAGAGAAAGAGGAGAAAAAAAGATGATAAAGTTAAATATAAAATATAAAGTAAAGGGAAACAAAAGTCAAAATGACCCAGACAGGAAATGTTAATGGCGTGAAAAAATATATAGGGCAAAATAATATAGGTCAACTGAAATATACAGGTTATCACTTAAAAAAATGTCAGCAAGAGTTGTTAGACGACACTAAATGGAAAATAAATAGATAAATAAATTAATAAATAAATAGAAAAAAATAATAAATAAAGAATAAATAAATAAATAAAAAAAATAAAAAATAAAATAAAAAAATAATGTTTTCAAGTAAGATCTTTGACTTACTTGTTGTTTCATCAAATACTTCTGCATGCAAAATCCGATCCCGCATTTTGCTAATTCCTACTCTCTGATGAGAAGGAAAGTATTTCTTCGAAACTCCGCGTATTAAGGACTATCCATTTATCTAGTATTTCATTTTAAGAATAAATATGTTTTTAACTCATTTCAAAATGTTTTTTTACATATCTTATTAACTGTTTGCTCATATATATATATATATTAATAAATATATACATATTTAATAATATATATATACACTAGTGATAGCACGATTCCAATATTTTTCCAAATCCAATTACCGGTTTCGTGCTAAATTCCCGATTTCATAACAATTACCGATCCCGATTCCGATTCTTTATAAATCTCAAATTATTTAACTATAAGATTGCTATTTTCCTCAATTTTCCTAAAAGCACATCTTAAATATGTAGATATTTCCCTAAACGCCAAAATACACTTGTGGAAGATGATCCATCGATTTTAGTTTTAATTTAAAAGCATAAGTATTTATTATTGTATCATTATTACCAACAATTGAAGATTTTGGTTTAAATTAAATTAAACACAAACAAAACAATTAAATAGTTTGGCATCGGAAAAAAATACATAAATTTTTCCGATATCGATTCCCATACCCCACACTTTTCGAATTTTTTCGATTCCCGATACCGATTAATCGTCCCAACACTAATACACAAATATATAAAAATAGAAATATACACACATTATTATAAATATGTATGTATGTATCAAATTTTAGTCATCCAAGAAATTTAAAAATTTATTACATGAAATGGTTAAATTTTAAATCAAAATTTTTATTATTCTATGTAAGACAAAAAATACATTTGAAATATTATAACTCCTTATCCTATAGGATTTCGATGTGTTCCATCTCTTCAGAGGAAAAAAAATATTAGTAAATAATTATAATGGTTTACAACTTATTTGCTAAAGTCAGTGAGACATGGAAAATCACAATTAAAAGTTCTTTTTAAGTATTTAAATGTCATAGAGTAAGGGAAGTTAATGAAAAGGATATAAAAATACACATCCAAATTGTATGGTAAAGTCCGAAGTGAATTTTTATATCCTTTTCATTAACTTCCCTTACTCTATGACATTTAAATACTTAAAAAGAACTTTTAATTGTGATTTTCCATGTCTCACTGACTTTAGCAAATAAGTTGTAAACCATTATAATTATTTGCTAATATTTTCTCCTCTGAAGAGATGATAGACATCGAAATCTGATAGGATAAGGAGTTATATTTCAAATGTATGCTTTGTCTAACATAGAATAATAAAAATCTTTTGATATGAAATTTAACTATTCAACCTCATAATTTTTTAAATTTATTGAATGACTAAAATTTTACTTATTTGTTCTATCTTGTCTATCGAGAAATTTTTTATTTAGATGGGAAAGTACTTATAGAATATTACTGCCAATAATATTTTGTAAGACTTATAATCACAGGTTTCCATACGAGTTGATTGTTAGATAATTTTTATTCTGAAGAACAAATATATATATATATATATATATATATATATATATATATATATATATATTTATACGCATATATATACAAATATGCATATACATATATAATATATATACGCACATATAAAGAAGTATATATACACATACAGATACAAATATATATATATACACAAATACGTAAAAACACACATATATAAATATATATGCATACATGCATATATATAAATATATATACGTATATATATTTAGTATATATACAAATAAATATATAAATATATATATATACACACATGTATATAAATGTTAATGCACACATATATGAAAAATACATATATATATAAACATATACAAACACATACATGCATACATACATACAAAAAGTACATATCTATCTATATATATAAAAGCGAAAATGTATGTGTGTATGTATGCATGTATGTATGTATGTAGGTATGTATGTATGCTAAAAACTTTCGACAGACACAACAAAAATTCACAAATTTGGTCTCATATGAAAGCCCCACCCATCCGGACGACAAATATCGAAAAATTGGCCCAAAAGAACTATGAGAAATGGGTCAGCTGATCGATTTTCTGTAGGAGGAAGGCCCCAAAAAAGTGACATTTTAATGATATTTATACGTAATTTAATAAACTCTGAGTCATGTCACGTGACCCTGACGTAAGCAAGCTGTAATGGCGATATGTATATGAAAACATTGAATAGAGACTTTTGTTATCGGTAAAAAAGACACATCATACACATCAAAATACAAAAATTTAACGTTAGGAAAACGTTACCAAAGTTATTAGCACTTTAAAAATAGTTAGATACGATAGTTAAACGAAAAATAACAAGCCAAAAATGTGAAGTAAAAACAAAATACGCTTACAAAAAATATTAACGATCGATGTTTTTACAAAAAAACAAAAACAAAGCGAGACGCCATTTTCATTTTTAGTAACACTCTTTAGAGTAAGGAAGACGAAGTGAGAGAGAGGGAGAGAGAGACACACACACACAAACAGAGAGAGAGAGAGGGATGTCTAGACAGGAAACGAGATTCGTTTTACTGTGTTTTAACATGTAAATAAACATATAAGAGTGATTGTATTTGATCACATCCCAGGCCTATATCCTCCTTATTTTCGAGTAACGTTCGTTTCTTCGAAAGATGAGACCGCTTGAATTCTAGAAACAGATACTACACTTTGATCTTATTTATGTATTTTATTATTTTCAAAAATTTGGACATACAATTTTGCAACTGCAACACACAAAAATTTTCAATAACAAAATTAAGCACAAGCCCTATAAGAAATGGGTCTTTGTGACTAAAGTGACAAAAAGTGAATAATGAAGACTTTGGAGTCTTACTCTTGACTGGCAACATTTACCACAATACCTCATTCACTCTGTGGATCCTAATCTAACTAATAAAACCCCAGCGTTTTGAATAACATTGACATATTTACAAAAAGAAAAAGAAAAAGGTGTCTGTGTGTTGTGTATGCATTTTTTTTTTATACATATAAAATTATAATATTTTGTGTGCATGTGTGAGAAAATAAAGTTCAATTTCATTAGAAAAAATAAAAAAAGTTTTTGAAGTAAGAGTAAAAATGTTCGTGGAGTCGGGAAAGCTAATCAAAAATGTTCATATCAAAAATAAATTCTACTGGGTTGTTAGTGAGGCCCCCCTTTGTACTAATCTAGGTGACTAGACCCCCCCCCCCACTGTTTTCCGGGGAACCGAAAACAAGCAGGGCGATCGCTAATGGGGATTGGGAAGAAACCTTAATGGAAGTGGGAGAAGATAAAGCAACGGGTGGTGGAGGGGGTTGGAAGCTGCCCTTTGAGTAGGGGGATGACCAGGGATGTCAAAAAACAAAGATGTGGCGCAAAGGGGATGGGCAGACTCAGAGGTTCTCTAATACCAAAAAATAAAATCAGGAACAGGATCTCATTTGTACCACCAGTCAAGAGTCTTCTTAAAATGACTTAGCTAGAATCTAAGCGGGATGGGTTCCAAAGGACCCAGCACCACCCGTGCCATGCTTAAGGGGGAAACACGTATTGAAACTTGGCTCCTCGACGGATGCACAAACTAGTGCTGTGCACCCACCTCTTGTTGAATTCCACTCTAGGCAACCTCCTCTAATCGCATCTGATCTTTACCTTAAGCAAATGTTTAAAGTAACTGATCAGATCCCGATCCGGAACAGATGTCCCTTCACGGACCAACTTAAGGCACATGATCCAGATCACTATACGCGCTACTGCTAGGATCGCCAGGAAAACTTTCCTCCATGGGGAACGGCGGCTCCATGTTATGAACGTATTATCCTATGTCAAGATCGAGCGGCCACTTGCCATCGATGCAAGCCGTTACCTCTTCGACATACTCCAATAGGGCCTGGATCCGGCTACAACTGAAAAACGCATGCTCGACCAATTCAAGCTTGTGTTCATCGCAGCGCAGACACCAGGCCCTCGTTTGTTCTTTGTACTTGCTGAATTCGTCAAAGAGGGGCAGTGCTTTTCGGACTAGTCGCCAGGTCAGGGAGAATTCCAAGTTTGTCAGAAAATCCCAACCCGGCGCCCAACTCTATTGAGAGCGGATAACATCCATCGACCAACCTAACCTCCTACAAAGAGGATCCTTTGCGGTACCCACCACTAACTCCCAATAAAGTCTCTTTCTAGGCTGTTTGAGGACATTGGTCCCCGGCAAAGCTCTAAGTGCACTCTGGCATTCGGCAAAGCACTTGGACTCCCCCCTCGGTTTACGACAACCTTCTACCGAGGGGTCGGGTTTGAGATTGGGAAACGAGTTCTCAACCGCAGGGACCCAAGGAACATCTCCTCTAGCAAACGACCCAGAAAAGGAAAGCCAATCTTTCAGCGTTTTTATGACACAAGAGACTGGGCTGACCCAGGCTTCCCTCGCTCGGATGTTGGACACAGACCTCTCTGCACACATAATGCTTACCCTCGTCCCACAGAAGTGAGTCGAGGCGCTTTTGTAAGTGGGTTAGGCGTTGTGCAGGGAGAGGAAGTACAGACAATCGGTAAAGGATGAGTGGAAAGACGTATGTAGCACACGCCTCCGCCCGACCCTTCAATGACAATTTCCTTCGAATTCAAGTCTTGACTGACGATTTGACCAGACACCGAGAATGCTGAAGATACCTGGAAGCGAGTTTACCCCTGTCCAGGCCCCCAACCGCAGGCTGACAGACTTGCTGCGGTTGAAGACGGCCCCTGTGACTTCTTGGTATCGAGCGAGCACCTCGACCACCGCTTGAACACGGTGACGTCATCGGCGAACGCAGAAACCGTGGCTTGTGTGCCTCCAGGTAAAGCAATTCCGTGCAGGACTGGTGTAACCGCCTCTTCCCTTAACTTGCAAAGGATGGGTTCCAACGCCAGGATGTACAAAAGAGGCGACAGCGGACAACCCTGATGCACCGACCGGGAGACGGCGAATGACTCTGACAGCTTACCGTTGATCTGTACCGCTACCATCGGTCTATCATACAGGACAAAGATCCACTTGCAGAAGTCTGGATTAAATCCGGCGGCCTCTAACACAGATCCCAGGAACCGATGGTCGACTCTATCGAACGCCTTGGACTGATCCAAACTGATCAGCGCGGCTTCGGTGTCGTCTTCTATTCCCTCTATAATCGAGCGAATCAGATGAAGAATGTCTTGAATTGATCTCCACTTCACAGCATAGCTCTGGTCTGGTTCGATCAAGTCAGCGATGACAACCTGCAAGCGATTCGCAAGAATCTTTGCCAAAATCTTTAACTCTGTGTTTAGCAGAGTCAAGGGCCTAAAGTCGTCAAAATTTTCCACCCCACTATGCCGTTGAATTTTCCTCAGCAATGTGATCACTCCCTTGGTCACCTGTCCAGGGAGGGAACCCTGGGCAAACCAATGGTTGAACATGTCCTTCAGAATAGGGACCAACATGGGCGACACCCTCAAGTAAAACTTGTAGGGTAAACCATCAAGCCCCGGGGACTTGTTGTAGCCGACCTGCTTCAATGCAGTAATGACCTCATGTTCCGTAAAAAGACCATCACAGCTAGCTGCCCGAGCCGCCGTGAGGCAGGGTGAGTCAGCTAAATAGCTGCCAAACTCATCGACCCTGAGTCCGGGTAGTTGGGTGAAGCGCTCCAATAGATGCTCCCGAAACCCCTCGCAGATCTCCCGAGTGGATACTATGGCATGTACTTTCTGAATGTACCCATCCAAATCACGCCTTAGAGCAGCCTTACACTCAAAAGCGTCAACATTAACAGCTTTGTTAGAGACTTTCATTAACCTAGCTCTAACTACTTGACCTTCATACTGCTCGCTAGCCAAGCGGCTGAGGTCTTGTTTGGCTAATGCTATCTCTAGGGAGTCCCCCCCTCTCCACCGCCCGGGTCAGCTTATCCTCTAAACGCTTCTTTGCCTTAGCCTTATCTAGCGTGAGGCGTTGGCTGTACTTAACAGAGGAGCGTCTAATTTTGGCCTTATCCGGCTAGTTTAGGCCTAGCACTTAAATTCAAACAGGTCATAACAAGTTTATGGTCTGAGTGTCCTAACAAGTGGAACGTGGGGCAAGATAGAAAGTCTACGTCGCCTCTTCTAACATCCGATCCAAGTAGGTACTCGGATGGGGAGGCACTACAGCATGCCACGCCCACATCTCCCGCCCGGATGATCCAGACGGAATCTATCGACGAGATCGCACGAGGCCATCAGGTCAGACAGACTGCTGTCACACTACACCGACCCACTAGCCCCTCCGACCTTATCTATCTTGGGATCAAGGTTTGCATTTTAATCACCCATTAGAAGTAACCGTTCCGGATCCACTAAGAAGCCCTCCAACCGTTGAAAAAAGGATACCCTCTCTACAGCAGAATTTGGAGCATAAACAGCGACAATCTGAAAAACACTGCAATTAAAGGTAACATCAACAATGAGCGCCCGCCCGTCCTTGCCTGCGTGAACAACATTCACCGACGCTGACAGGGTGCGACTCACTAGCAAGGAGATTCCACGACTATAAGTATTGCCATATGCTGAGTAAACATCGTAATCGTTTACCAGCACCTGGCAATCCTCGTCACAAACAAAGTGAGTCTTCTGGATAGCAGCAATATCTACCTTAAGGGACACCAGGTCTCTCACAATGCACGAGGCGTTGCTTCGACACCTGATGCCCCTCACATTAAATGTGACCAAGTTCAAAGACATGTTCACTTACCTTAAGCAGTGTCACAGACGGGTCTGAAATTCTCGGCCGTGAGGACATAGAAGGCCTGGCCAAGGCTGCCAGTAAGTAAATCCGTAGAAGGCTGTCCATCCTTAGCCACGCCTCCCACGTCCAGGGGAAAGGTTAGTTTTAACGCCCTGTAGAAGGAAGGATGATAATAGATGGGGATTCTGCCTTCACACTGAAAGTTTATTTTTCTGAGCGAGGGGTGCTCCATGTCCACCAGCTGCTGGCCCTTTATGGCATCCCTCGCTGCCTCTACATATTCCAGACGGCTTGAGTTCTGAGGTCTTTGTTCTCCTGAACAAAAGTTGCCAGCATCGGCGCGTCCTTGAAGTTGCTGGAGTTGGTAATGTTCTCCGCCCCAATGTGCACAAAGTTCCGGAGTTTCTCGTACTGTGCTTTCTGCTTCCCTTTCAACTCTGGAACTGGTAGCAGAGAGCCCGCTTCACATATCCTGCCTCCTGGCAGGAAGGGAAACTTCTTAGTCCGTTCTGTACGGACTTTCGTAGTGGTGGCCTGGCCTTCTTTGGTAGTAGTAGGCGGAGGGGGATGAGGAGGAGGAAGAATAGGGGTAGGGGTGGTGACAGGACTTTGAGGAGTGTCCTGAGTTGGGGGATTGGGGGTATCGGGATGACTTCTTGGGGGATCTTGGTGGGGGAGGGTTTTTTTGGCTCTGGTTGAATGGGGGATGGGGGTAGGGGGATTTCAGTTATGGTAATGTCCGGGGAGATAACTTGGGTTCTCCGGCTCTTCTTCCTCCTCATCTTTCTCTCCTCCTTCATAGTCTTTGTGGCGGTGTTGCTGGTCGTTTTGGGTCGACCGGCCTCTTCTTTGGATGCTCCCTCCTCCTCCTCTGACTCTTGTAGCTTCCTCTTGCCAGAGGAAGAGGGTGCCTCCACTTCCATGGCCGAAACACTAGTGGCTTTTTCGGGATGGTCTTTGATCACCACTTGCTTGGGTAAGTTTTTGGAGGTTTTACCCTTCCTGGTGACCGTCGACCATCCAACCTCTGCTGCTGGGGTAGCCTAAGCCGCTGATGGCACTCTGGTTGGGACTGCCTCAGTCGTCGCCTTAGCTGGTGTTTTTTCCAGGGCCTTGACCGGGGCTCTTTTTGGGCAGTTCTTGGCCATGTGTCCTTGCTTTTGACAATGCCAGCACTGTGGCTTTCTTCCCTCCACAATCACTGACATTGTCCACTTGTCGAACTTGAGCATCGCCGGAATTTTGTCGAATTCGGCTCTGTTCAGGACCATCTGTACCTTGTAATCCCCCATCAATAAGTTGCATTGGCCTTTGACCGGGGTTACCGCCTCAACATCACCGTACTGGATGAGTATGGCACCCAGTTGTTTGGCCCCTATGTGACATGTCATGTTCAGCACGGTGACATTGGCTCTTCTCTTGTTCAGGTACTCCGGCTGGATACGGATGTTTTTACAGTTGCGGTCCGTCCTGGACAGTCTTGCAGCTTCTTCTTGGCTGGGGAGCAGCACGTCCCACATTGCATAACTCCTTCTGCAGACGTATTTGGCCGGAATGTTTTGGTCCAGAAGGAGTTCAATCATGGTTTCGTAGCTGACTCCCGTGAGGCTCCTGGTTCTCAGGTTTAAGTGACTAGGGAGAGGACACGTTTTTCCAATTCCTCGACTTGGTGTACTCTTTATAAGTCGAGGAAAACAGTTCTCTGTAGCCTTCGGGTGTCAGCTGCTCTTCTTGGGATTGCAGACCCCATGCCGTGTTTTCGCCATGCTTGGGTTTGGCTGGCTCCGTGTGTGGGCTTGCTGGCGCTGCTCTTTTAATGTTGGATTCGCCGGGTTTGGGGTCCGCTTGGCTCGTCTCAATGTTGGGGGACAGCGCTGGCCAGTCTACTGATGCGTTTGTATCCTGGCTGTGGCCGACCCCCTGGGTTACTCCCTTCTTCCTCTTTGGAAGGCTGCTGAGTACGGCTTTTCTTGGGGCTTGGTGCTACCTTCCCTCCTGAGGGTGCGGTGCATCTCCGGCAGATGATGTAGAAGGTGTGGTGGCTGGGGGTGGTGCTGTTCCTGCCCGTTTGGTTTTGTCGGCACAGGCAGGTACGTTACTGCTCCCTTCCTTTGCTACCTCCTTTTAGTCATTGCCCTCTTGGGGAGTGTTGAAGGGCAGATCGTCAGCTTCAACCCAGAAGAGTGACTGAAGGGAGGAGATCGTGGCGAGGAACAGCTCCTCGGTATTGCTGCTTTCATCTTCCCTTTCCACCGAAGGGGAGTCGCCCTTTTGGGGAGCAGGAGAGACTTGTTCTCTTGCTGTTTTCGATGGTTCTGGGTCTTTGGTTGACGCTGACTCAGAATCCACCGCTCTTTCCACATCCGGCATGTTGGGAGGGGCTTTTCCCAGTGGGTTGCCCTCGTGGGGAGCAGTTGCACGATTTCCGGGTGCTGCAGGTGCATCTTCATGGGTCGCCGCGGGCTGCGGCCCTACCCTGGCGATCTGGTGCAAGTTCGCAGTGGGCTGCGGCCCTACCTCGCATTCTGCCTTCTTAGGGGGAGAGGGCTTGGTTCCCTTCGTCGGGGATTTTCCAGTGGTGCAATGCCTGGCATCGTGGTGGTAGCTCTGGCCGCTTACGCAGACCAAAATGTAGTGGGGAGAAAAGAAAACCCAGGGGATTAGAGGGGGAGGAGGGGGAGAAGCGGGCTTGGAAGAAATTAGAGTTTTTGACCTCCCCTTATGGGGATGTCGGGTTAGCAGCTTGAATGCCCCCACAGGGGGAGAGCAGAGAAGAAAGACGCAGTGGGTGCTAGCGGGTCAGAGTGCCACGTCGCAATTAAGAGAGAGAGGGGATAGACATCTCTGCCCACAGAGGGGAGCAGAAACGAAGCACCCGCCCTACCCCACTTCACCCTACCCACTAACTACTCCAACAGAAGCGAGAAAGCGAACCCTGTCTGCTCGATCCAATGGGAGAGCAGCGAAAATAGACAAAGTTTGGGCCTGGCAGGTCAGAGTGCTGCTTAGGCAATTAAGTGGTGAGAAAGTAGACCATCCCAGTCCCGAGAGATGAGACCGAAACGAAGAAAATCAACAAGAAAAAACCAACGAAAGCGGTTCACAACTACCAACTAGTGGTGCTGGTCCCGAAATTCTAGTCTCCCAGAAAAGGGGATCGGTTTTCGGGTCCAAGCTCCCACAAATGTGGAGCCGGTCCTTGAGGTCCTGACTCCCCAAAGGAGGGGGCCTAGTCCTTGCTAATGAAAGTTAGTATGCAAAAAACACCTTTACCTAGCCCGAGAGCCCGGTGGTGGATCCCTTGAAAAAGAGCAAAAGTTTTGTCTGAGAACAGATACTACACTTTGAGATATTAAATCCTTTATTCATGTTAAAATGCATTGAAAATCAACAATGAACAAAAAACTTAGGCACATGGCCAACTCAAAAGGGGGGGATTGTGGGAGTCGTTGGTCATCCTTGTCACTCCAGAACTAAACAAAATCAAAAGTTTCTCCCAGCTAGTATCTTTCACCATAATACCACATTCACCCTTTCATACTGGGGGATATCCTACTTAACTCCAATTTTTTAAATATTTTTTATTGACGTGTAAAAACAAACAAAAAAAAGATAACAATAAAAATGGTATAATAATTCATTCGTGTCGAGGGCGGGGAGGGGGGAAAGAGGGGGGATTAGTAGGACCCTCCCAACCCCGTCTAGTTGATAGACTGCCCGTTCCACTAGGTTTGTAAAAGGAACCTGGCTTCTGCGGGTCAGTCTCTAAGTGGGGATGCCCTCTAGATGGGGGTGAATGGAGAAAAGAAAATTTTGTGGGTAAGAAATGGGGGTTAGTTTGTATTTCTTTCTCTCCAAGATGAGTGAAATTTAGAGGAGGGGGTGAAAACAAAAATTGCAAGAAAGAGGGGGTGGGGATCTTGGAGGCTTCCTAATCAGGGAGGGATGGAACACACACTCAGCTAGCTGAGAGGCTATTTGTTAAATTTTACTTTACAGAACTGCGCGTTCAACACCTAGGCGGGGAACACGTATTCAAATTTGGCTCCTCTTCGTACACACAGACTTGCTACATGTATCCATTTTCTGTCAAATGCCACACGATGCAGCCTTCTTCTATCACATCTGATCTTCACCTGTAGTTGGTGTTTAAAGAAAGCAATCAGATCCTGATCAGAAAAAGACAACCCCCCCCCCAGCAACCTTGCAGACGTGACGTCCAAATCACCATTCTCGCCACAGCCAGGATTGTAACATAGACCATTTGTCTTTTCCAGTCCCACGGTGGCCTCACATTGTCCACAACATTGGATACAGTAATTGGGCGAAGATGCTCAGGATCGATGCGAGCCGTTACGTCACTGACACACGACCAGTACCGGCGGATTTCGCAGCAATCGAAGAAAGCATGATCAGTCGTTTCTACGGCCGTTGTCCCACAACGGGGACAATCAGGCGACTCCAAAATCCCAGAACTGCATTGTACGTTATTGAGTGGAAGTGCATTTCGGGCCAATCGCCAGGTAAGAGAGAACTCCGAATTGTTCAGATGACTCGAACCAGGCGCCCAGCTGCATGCGGAGCGGATCTCACTCTGCTGCCAATCCAAATGCGCGCATAGCGGGTCGTCAGCAGCCCCCTTCACTAGATCCCTGTGGAGTTCCCTACGGGTAGCAGTCACAAAGTCGCTGGACCTTGGTAGTCGTTTTAGCGCAGCTCGGCACTCTTTCATGTAGGCAGATTCTCCCCGCGGCCTGCGACGGCTCTCGATAGAAGGGTCAAGAATGAGGTCGGGGAAGGTGGCAGTAACCACGGGGTGCCACGGTTGGTCATCTTGCATATAGTTGCTCAGGAAGGCCAGCCTCTTAGCGTCTCGATGACACTTCAAGTCCGGCATTCCCAAGCCTCCCTCACACGGACTTTGAATACAGACCTGTCTGCTCACCCAGTGTCTTCCTCTATCCCAAAGAAGTGAGGGCAAGAGTTCGACAAGAGCTTTTAGGTGTTGTGCAGGCAGGGGAAGTATGGCCAGTCGGTAAAGGATGAGAGGAAAGACGTAAGTGGCGCACGCCTCAGCTCTACCCTTTAAGGAAAGTTTCCTAGGAAGCCACGAATTGACTGCAGCCTCCACCTTTGACCGTACCTCCAACCAATTTTTGTCAAGCTGGAGATCCGGTCCGAACCACACGCCGAGGATCCACACCGGGCCATCTGGGCGGCGGGAGGTTGGTGTTGCCACTCCAGGTGCCCAACCGCAGTCCTACCGACTTGCTGCGGTTTATCTGGGTCCCTGTAATTCTTTCATACTGAGCGAGTGCCTCCGACACGATCTCGATGTCTCTGAAGCTCGACACAAAGACCGTGACGCAGATACCTTGGCGGCTGAGCCACCGGGTATTGCAATTCCGCGCAGGGCCAAATTTGTCTCCCCACGTCTCAGCTTGCAGAGCAGGGGCTTCAAAGCCAGGACATAGAGAAGGGGCGACAGCTGACAACCCTGACGAACCGACTGAGAGATAACAAATGGTTTCGAGCGCTTTCCATTGACTTGCACGACAGCTGTGGGCTGTCGATACATCACAGAGATCCACTTGCAGAAGTCCGGTTTAAAACCGGCGGCCTCTAAGACAGATGCCAAGAAATGATGGTCGACCCTATCGAAAGCTTTGGACTGATCTAAGTTGATCAGCGCGGCTTCCGTGTCGTCATCTATCCCTTCCTCTAGGATCGTGCAGATCAGGTGCAAGTTGTTCTGAATCGATCTCCCCTTCACAGCGTAGTTCTGTTCTAGTTCAACCAACTCGCCGATAACAACCTGCAGCCGATTCGACAGGACCTTGGCCAAAATCTTCAACTCTGTGTTTAGCAGAGTTATGGGCCTGTAATCGTCTAACTCTTCCCCACCATGCCCGTCACCTTTCCTCAGCAATGTGATCACTCCCTTGGTGACTTGCCCCGGGATGGATCCCTGAGCAAACCAATGGTTGAACACATCCGTCAGAAGAGGCAGAAACATGGGCGACAGCCTCAAATACACTTCGTATGGCAGACCATCGAGTCCTGGCGATCTGTCACAGCTGACCTGCTTCAATGTAGTAAAAAGCTCCCGCTCCATCACCCGGCCCTCACAACTAGCCGCTCTAGCCGCCTCGAGGCGGGGAGAGTCAGCCAAATAGTCACTAAACTCAAGGACCGGAAGATCGGACTGCTGCGTAAAACGCTCCTCGAAATGTTCTCGAAACCCCTCGCAGATCTCAAGGGTGCGTCCATCTGGATGTCTTACCTTTGCAATGTACTTATCCGAGCCACGCCTAGAAATTTCACAACACATGTCAGTGTTGGAATTGACTGCTTCATTGCCTACCTTTCTAAGCCTAGTTCTGACTACTTGACCTTCATAACGTTCGCTATTCTCACGCAGAAGGTCCTGCTTAGCTAGTTCCTGACTAACACAATCACCCTCCCCCGTAGCCCGGGCTAGTTTCTGCTCTAGCTTCTTTGTCTTGGCCTTATCTAGTGCGAGGCACTGGGCATACTTGATGGAGAAGGTTCTTATTTTGGTTTTTAGACCTACCCACCACTTACTCCCGGTAACCGCCCCCACTAGTGCTTTTTGAATTAATTCTATTAGTTTCTCTTGGAAGTCTTGTATCTCCAGAAGGGAAGTGTTTCACTTCCAGTGAGCCACTAACTTTGGCCTATTTCCTAGCTTCAGCTGGGCCATAAATAGTTTATGATCTGTCTGGCCTAGCCAAGTGAACGTGGGACAAGATAAGAAGTCTACTTCGCCTCTCCTAACTAACATCCTGTCCAAGTAAGTGTTTGAATAGGAGGAAACACTATTGGTCCACGTCCACATCTCCCGCCCCGGATGCTCGAACCGAAACCTGTCGACAAGACCGCATCTAGCCATCAGATCAACCAGGCTGGGTTCGCACCTCTCCGATCCTCTAGCATCACCTCCTACCTTATCTATCTCGGGGTTTAAGATGGCGTTTCAATCTCCCATCAGCACTACCCGCTTCCGACAATCTACAAACGCGTCAAGCTGACTGAAGAATGAGACCCTCTCACGAGCGGTGCTGGGCACATGAACCCCGATCACCCGAAACACAGAATCTTTTACGGCAACATCGGCCACAACCAGCCTGCCCACCGCATCTCTATGGACAACATCGACCATCGCCGAAGGGTACGTTTAACCAGCACGGAAACTCCCTTCCCCTGTGGGCTGCCATATGCTGAGAAAACCTCAAAATCTCAGGCCAGCACCTGACAGTCCACAGAGGAAACGAAATGCATCTCCTGAATCGCAGCCACATCCACTCTCAAGGACAAGAGGTCGTGCCGGAGGCGAGCCGCTTGGCCCGATGATCTCAAGCCCCTCACATTCAAACTAGCCAAATTCAAAGCCATGGTACCTACCTTAGGGTGTGTCACACTCAGCTCCGAAGTCAGCTGGGGAGAGGACGCCAACGTTATGTGCCATGCTCAAGGTGGTCAGGTTTTTCATATCCTGACCTCTCGCAATGCCGCCGACGTCCAAAGGATAAATTAATTTTATGGCTCTGTAGAGTGACGGATGGACCAACACTGGGGCCCTTCCCTTGCATTGTTTTGACAGTTCATCAAGAGAAGGGTAATTTTTTTTCACCAGTTCAATTCCCGGAAACGCCCCTTCAGCGGCCTGCAGCCTTGTCCACAAGTTGGTCTTGCAGGCCTCTGGAGTTCTGACAAAAGTTATTAGGAGTGGGGCGTCTGGGAAATTTGAGGGGATATTTACATCTTTCCCCTCTATCTGTTTGTAATCGAGCAGAGGTTTTAAGTTTTTCCTCTGCCGATGGGAAATGTCTGTGACAACAGATAGAGGGCCTACATAACATAGTTCCTCAGGGGCATGGACCTTTAGTCTGGTTGGTCTGCGAGAGGCAGAGGAGTCTCTCCCCTCCCTCGGTTCATTCTTTTCCTTTTCTTTTTGGGGTAGTGGCTCAGTTTGCCTTGGTGTGGGGACGGGTGTTTGTGTGGTGCCTGGTGTTGGTGTTGGTGCGGTGTCTGGTGTTGGTGTTGGTGCGGTGTCTGGTGTTGGTGCGGTGTCTGGTGTTGGTGTTGGTGCAGTGTCTGGTGTTGGTGTGGTGTCTGGTGTTAGTGTGTGTGTGGTTTGGGGGTGGAAGTGGATTTTGTTGTTAGGGGTGGTGTATGTTCACAGGGAGTGGGGGTCACCTTTTCTTCCTCTTTTCTTTTGTTTTTCTTTTTTATTCTTTCGAATGAACCGGGAAGAGGTGAGGTTGAGTTCCTCTCCCTCTCACTTGTGGATTCATCCTCAGAGGAGCAGTCTTTTCTCCGCTTGATCCCCGTCTCGATTAGTGTGGGGACCGTTGGTTGTGTCTGCTCCTCTAGTTACTGCTGCAGCTGTTTTTGTTGTTGCTGCTCTCGCTGGTGTCATTGCTGCTGCTGCTGCTTCTGCTGCACTTGCTGCTTTTGCTGCTGCGGTAGTTGTTGCTGCAGTTGTTTCCGCGCATTGGCTGCAGTGGCTGTTGTTGTTGCTGCATTTGCAGAGGCTGCTGCCTCGATTTTTGGGCTGGTTGTGGGACGGTGGCAGAAGGGATTATGCGCTTCCGTTTTTGTCTCACTACCGTGCTCCATTCTTCTCCCTTGGCCTCCTGGGTGGTTTGGGTTTTCCTTGGAGCTGGGGTTTGTGCTGCAGTTGCAGGGGTTGTTGCCGCCTGTTTTGGTGCGGGCGTTGTCTCAGGGGTTGTGACTGCCTTTTGGGTTGTTTGATTAGGGGATACCCTTTGGGGGCAACTCCTAGCCATGTGGCTCTGCTTTTGGCAGAACCGGCAGTGTGGACAACGGCCCTCCACCACTACCGTTATGCTGGTGTCTTTGTATGTCAGCAGCGGTGGTATCGCTTGAACACCCTCCCTCTTCAGCCTCATTGCTATTCTGTAGCAGCCCAGGTGAGTCCCAGTTTTTTACCGTACTGGGGTCACCTGTTCCACCTCACCATACTGGCTGAAGAGGCATCCTAACACTTCTGCAGATATTTGGGTTGGCACATTAAATACCTGCACCCGAGTCCTTCTCTTGCCCTGGTATTCGGGTATTAGTTTGACTCTCCCATGCTTTATTTCTTGGAGGGAGAGTCTCTCCGCATCATCCTTGGTGGGTAGGAGGATGTCTCACATGGCGACGCTCCTCTGGTACAGGTATAGTACCGGGATGTTAAGTTTGTGGAGGAGTGCTGCCATGTTTCCTTCTTCATACCTAGGAGGCGGTTTTCCGGTATATCGGAAATGGCAAAGGACAGGACTCTGCCCTGAATCGCCTTCCAGGCACCTGGTATGGGTTTTATATCTGCCCCCTCTATGTATTGTCTGTACTTTGTCAGGTACAGGTCTCTATAATCTTGAGGGGACAGTTGTTTTTCTACGGTCTTTCCCCACGCAGACCCTCTTGGTGGTGTTGGTGTTGGTATGGGGTCTTTGGTGGAGTTAGACCGTTTTTGGTCTTTTATGGAGGTCGCCCCTGCCTGTTTATTGGCGACGCTTCCTGCCTCCCCAGATTTCTTAGTCAGTCCTTTTGTGGGAGTGTCGTATTTTTTTTTGGGGGGGGGCGGCTCCATTTTTAGTGTCTTTTTGGGAGCAGCTTCCCGTTTTGGGGAGTCGGCCTCTTGGGGAGCATGATCTTTTTTGTTTACTTTGAGGCCATCTGCCCCTTCCTCGTTTGTGAGGTCCAGGCGGTATGCCTCCTCATTTTCTTGATCTGCTCCCCTTTTGGGAGAGCAGCCCTCCTGGGGAGTTCTGTCCCCTTTATTGTCCTTTTGGTCTGGCACCTCCTCCTTTTTGTGGTTGGAGTGAGATGCTACAACCGATTTTGGTTTTGCTCCCCTTTGGGGGAAGTCGCCCTCGGGGGGAGCCGTTGTTAAATTTTCCCCCTCCTGGGGAGCGTCCAATGGTGTCATACTCGGGTGGTACGCCCCGTCAGCGGTTGTTTTTTCTCCTGTTGTGGAGTCGTCCTCTTGGGGAGCAGTAGGCCCCTGGCTGGGGGTATCCATATTGGTGGCCCCCGGGCTGGGGGTGTCCGTTTTGGGTCCCTCTTTTAAAAAAAATCACTGAAAGAAGTGATGTGGAATCAGCGTCCAAAGTGGGGAGCCGACTTTGGCGCCAAAAGGCGGCAAGAGGAGAGATAGAACTGAGAGAGGGAGTGGGAAGTTAGTGGAGGGAAGAGAGAAGGTGTTTCCGACCCTCCCTCGCGGGGAAGGTCGTAAATTATCAGCTCGGACCTCCCCCCCCGTGTGGGAGGGGGGGGAGAGCAGAGAGAGACAGACAAAGTGGGGGTGCGGACAGAACGCTACTCAACAAGCTCGTCAGGTGTTTCGGGCACGAGTATGTGTCGCCAGAACAGCACTGCCTCGCGCGATGTATGTATCAGAACAGATACTACACTTTGAGATATTAAATCTTTTATTCATGTTAAAAATACAGTCAAAATCAACGATGAACAAAAAACTTAGGCACATGGCCAACTCAAAAGGGGGGATTGTGGGGGTCGTTGGTCATCCTTGTCACTCCAGGACTAAACAAAGTCAAAAGTTTCTCCCAGCTAGTATCTTCTTTCACCATAATACCGCATTCACCCTTTCATATTGGGGGACGTCCTACTTAACTCCCAATTTTTAAAACATTTTTTATTGACGTGTAAAAACAAAAAAGATAATAATAAAATGGTACAATAATTCATTTGTGTCGAGGGCGGGGGAAGAACTACACTTTGATCTTAGCCAAAAAGACCAAGGAAAAAAAAAGATGCGTATTATATAGTTTTCGTATACTAACTAATTCTATTTAGAGGGAGGAAGGTGAGAGGCATATTATAAGTTAGTGGGAGGATAGGGCGAAAGACGAAACCGCTTTATTTCTAAGAACAGATACTACTCTTTGACCTTAGCCAAAAGACCAAATAAAAAAAAACGACGCGTATTATATATTTTTCGTATATTAACTAATTCTATTTAGGGGGAGGAAGGTGAGAGGCATATTATGAGTTAGTGGAGGGAGGGGGCGAAAGACGAAACCGCTTTATTTCTAAGATCAGATACTACACTTTGATCTTAGCCAAAAGACCAAGTAAAAAAAAAGATGCGTATTGGATAAAATTGATGCATATGTACGAGCAAAATACCCAGCGTCGCCCGTAATAGTATGACATAGCACTAGCACGACATATATACTAGCTGATTACCCGACATGTCCTGGGATTGGAAAAAATTGGTTGATATACGTACTAGCCAAATGCCCACGGTCGCCCGGAATGGATTACATGGGTGGATATCTTTACTAGCAAAATACCCGGCATAGCCCAGGATTGGATAAAGTAGGTGTATATGCACTAGCAGAACAACCGGCGTCGCCCGGGATTTTATGACATAGGTGAATGTGTACTAGCAGAATACCAATTCGACAATTTTGAAGGTGCTTGTGCAGTATAGGTCCGATTTAGAAAATTTAGACGGTGCTTGTGCAGTATAGGTCCAATTTGAAAAATTTAGAAGGTGCTTGTACAGTATAGGTCAAATTTGAAAAATTTAGAAGGTGCTTGCGCAGTATATATGTTATAATATGCAAGTGACCTCCATTGGATGAAGCTTCATTCTCGAATTCCATTATATTAATATACAATCATTGTTAAAATATGCAAGTGACCTCCGTTGAGTGTAGCTTCATTGTCGAATTCCATTAGATTATTATACAATCATTGTTACAATATGCAAGTGACCTCCCTTGAGTGTAGCTTCATTCTCGAATTCTATTAGATTAATATACAATCATTGTTATAATAGGCAAGTGGATGTAGCTTCATTGTCGAATTCATTTAGATTAATATACAATCATTGTTATAATATGCAAGTGACCTCGCTTAGATGTAGCTTCATTGTCGAATACCATTAGATTAATATACAATCATTGTTATTATATGCAAGTGACATCCCTTGGGTGTAGCTTCGTTGTCGAATTCCATTAGATTAATATACAATCATTGTTATAATATGTGAGTGACCTCCCTTTGATGTAACTTCATTGGCGACTACCATTAGATCACGCAAGTGGCCTTCCTTGAATGTAGTTTCATTTTCGAGTACCATTAGATCAATATACAATCATTGTTATAATATGCAAGTGACCTCCCTTGGATGTAGCCTCATTAGCTTAATATGCAATCAATGTAATATTATGCCAGTGAACGCTCTTAGATATGGCTCTATAGCTGGATATTTGTACCAGCATAATACTCAGCGTTGCCGGGGATTTTATAAGAAAGGTGGAGATATGTACTAGCAAAATACCCGACGTTGCCTGGGATTGGATGACATGGGTGGAATGTTTCCTAGGAGAATACCTGCGATCAGATCAGATAGGTGGATATTTGTGCTAACAGCATACCCCATATATAAGATGGTGCGATTATGTCATAAAATCATGAAAAATTATTGTCCAAATTAGTAACATATCCAAGAATTATGAAAATGACGAAATGCGAGTTATTTGTTGGTGTTTTTATAAGAAAATAACATGCCAGACAATGTCACAAAGTAATTATTTTAGCAAAAGGAAAGAATATTATGTGCAATAGATTATAAAAATTGATTGTCGAAATTAGTAACATATCCAAGAATTATGAAAAGTGATTAAATGTAAGTTATTGGATTGGATTGGATTGGTGTGTTTATAATGAAATGAACAGCCCAGATATAGTCTTAAAGTTAATATTTTATTAAGAAGGGGTCGATTATGTGGGTTACATCATTAAAAATGATTGTAGAAATTAGTAACATATCCAAGAAAAGTGAAAGAGTATGAAATGTGAGTTATGTGATTGGTGTGTTTGGAATGAAATTGCCAGCACAGACAATGTCTCAAATGTATTAATTTAGTAAGAGGAAGGGGATTATGTGGGTTAACTCATGAAACATGATTGTCGAAATTAGTAACATATCCAAGAACTATGAAAAATGATGAAATGTTAGTTATTTGATGTGTATGTTTGTAATTAAATAGACACTCTAGACAATGTCGTATGGTTGTTATTTTACTAAGAGAAGGGCGATTATGTGTGTAAAATCATGGAAAATGATTGTCGAATTTAGTAACATATCCAAGAATTATGAAAAATGATAAAATGTGAGTTATTTGATTGGTGTGTTTATCATGAAATAACTAGAGACAATGTCTCAAAGTTATTATTTTAGCTAGAGGAGAGGGGATTATGTGGGTTAAATCATGAAAAACGATTGTCGAAATTAGTAACATACCCAAGAAGTATGAAAAGTTATTAAATGTAAGTTATTTGATTGGTGTGTTTGTAATGAAATAAACAGACCAGATATTGTCTCAAAGTTAGTATTTTAGTAAGAGGGCGTCGATTATGTGGGTTAAATCATAAACAATGATTGTCGAAATAAATAACATATCCAAGAATTATGAAAAATGATTAAATTTGAGTTATTTGATTGGTGTGTTCGTAATGAAATAGACAGGCTAGAAGAAGTATCAAAGTTGTTATTTTTGTAAGAGGAAGCGGATCGTGTCGGTTAAAGAGGGGGGGCGATTATTTGGGTTACTTCATTAAAAATAATTGTCGAAATTAGTAACATATCCAAGAATTATGAAAAATGGTCTGAGTAACTTGATAGGTGTGTTTCTAATGAAAAAAAAAACAGCCGTACAATGTCTCAAAGTAATTATTTTAGCGATAGGAGATGGCGATAATGTGGATTAACTCATGAAAAATTATTGTCGAAATTAGTAACTGTTGTGGTGGCAACCACTTATTTGCATATGCGAATAACATAATACTATAAATGGCAAGCCTAGGTTGGCCTTGGGTGTCTTACTCAAATGCAACTGGAAGTGACGCCGAAGAGCGTACATGTCCTCCCACCAAGACTCTCTGACTCGACACCGTCATTTGTACATATTGTAAATATACCTTTTCTTTAATACACTTATTATTGCGTTATCTTGTTGTTTGCGTCTTCATTGTATTTCCTTGTTCAACCTTGCAACCACAACAGTTGGCGACGAGATATGAAGCGTCAAATATAACAGTTTGATGAAGAACTATTAAAAAAAAAAAAAGTACAACGCAAAGGTTGACCATTTTTTTTAAGGAATGCAAAGTGTTGACGAGCAAACGGATTTTACGCTAAAGAGAAGTTTCAACTCAAGTGAAAAAAAAAACTCTAACGTGGCAAAAGCGACAATTTACGCCGTTTTCTGGGAATCCGACTTGCAAACGAATGTAAAAGTGAATTTTTGTTTGTCGCTACACGACAAATCTTACTAAAGGACCAACTTGCAAACGAAAAGCAAACTTTGTTCTGTCGCAAAAACGACAGGTCAGACCCGTATTACGAAAAGCAAGGAAGTAACCTACGAAAAAAGTTCACCAGTGGATTCTAATTACTGTTCTCCGTAAACAAAACAACAACTAAAGGACTTTTTAATTAATGTTTTGGTTGACGTCGGTACTAAAAGGAAATACCACAGCTAAAACTAAAATTCAAGGAAAGGATTTTTTTTTCTTGAAGTTGTCACTGAATAACGGATAATACAGTAAAACGTCACGAAAAAAAAAGGTAATCTCAATTTAAGAGGTATTTTAATTACTAAAATACTAGAGAAAAAAAAAACTCAAAGAACTAAATGTACTGCATACATTTATTCAATTGTGACTCGATTAAAAAAAACAAAAAAAAAGAAAACCCAAACTTTTATTTTGTGGAAAGAGTTACTTATTAGTAAGTGCCTAAAAACGGAAAGTCAATTCCATTTCGTGATTCCAGATAAACCTGTTTTATTTTTTTTTTGCAGCGTGACTCGCAAAAAGAATATATTATTGCAAGCAGCGATATTATTATTGAAAACAGGAGCTTACAGCAATTTGCTTTTTTGTTGTAACCCAAACCGGTGTATATTGTACATGGTACAATATTTTTTTTAACTACACACTAAAAAAACCCCCCAAAACATGGAAGACTTATCAAAAATGTTCCTGCAATTTTTACAAGCACAGGCTGAGCGGGATGAACGCAGACAAGCTACACAAAACGAGCTTTTGCAAACACAAATACAGGCACAGGCTGACCGCGAGGAAAAGAGAGAGCACAGATTATTGAAATGGCAGCAGGAACAAGAAGAAAAGCAGAAAATGGCGCAATTAAAGCAGAAAAAACTGCAATTGGAACAGGAAGAAAGGCATAAGAAACTACAATTGGAATATGAAGAAAGACAAGAGGAACGTTTTGCTAAAACACTGGAACTACTAAAGAGTAATCGAGAAAATGTCGATAGTGTTAATTTCTCCCATACAACTACTTTTAATAGCATGGACACATTTCATTATGTGCCTGAGGAAGAGAAGAACTTTGAAGCATACTACACAAGATACGAGGATGTTTTTCAACTGGACTGTAAAAATTGGCCAAATAGTCAGAAAGTGAGCCTCTTACTCAGAAAATTGGGTACATCAGAACACAGCAAATTCGTAGATTACATATTACCTAAAAAAACTGCGGAATTAGAGTTCATGGAAGCTGTAAAATTACTAAAAGAATTATTTAATCCAAATATATCTCTTTTTCATAAAAGATGGCTGTGCATGAATCTAAGAAAGATGGACAACCAAGATTATTTGACACACGCATCAGTTGTCAATAAAAACTGCGATAATTTTAAGCTTGCAGAACTAACGGTAGAAGATTTTAAATGTCTAATATTCGCTCAAGGGTTAGTTTTCACGAGAAATGCAGAAATACGCAGACGAGTGTTGTCTAAGCTGGAATCTGAGCAAGATTTAACCCTCCAGAAACTAGCAGAGGACTGTGAAAGGGCCATTACACTAAAAAAGGATTAAAAAAAGATAGAAGAATCCGGAGTGGCATATGTAAGAAAAGTTAGAAAACCATACGCAGCAACCAAGAACTTTACAAAGAAAAGCAATGGAACGGGATATTCCAAAGATAATAACCATAAATATAGTACACAATATAACAAGCCTCTTCCTAGATATAACTGTAAGAGATGTGCAGAAAAGCATTGTGAATCAGATTGTCCTTATAAGAAGAAAAAATGCTACATTTGTAAGAAGGTGGGACACAAAAGCGATTGCTGCAGATATAAAGATTACACCAGAAAGGGAGTACAGCAAACAAAATCAAATACAAAATTAGACAAAGATCGGCGAAAATACGTAAAAGTGGAAATATTTAAAACATCAATAAAGTTACAACTCGACTCCGGCTCCGATGTTTCTATAATAAACCTGAATACGTGGAAAAAGTTGGGAAAACCGGCCATGATGAAAACTAGTAAAGCAGCCCGGACGGTAACTGGTGGTGGTATAAAATTTGAAGGAGAAGTTGTCCTCCCGATAAAATTGAAAGGGATTTCGAAGAAATTAAAAATATTCGTACTAAAAAATAGTGAAAATCTGTTTGGAATAGATTTAATTGAGAAATTCGGACTATGGGATAAGTCAATCAATACATTCTGTATAAGATTAGAATGTTCTTCTCCAACAACAGTAAATATAAAAGACGATTTAAAAGAATTATTTCCTGAGGCATTCACGACTAACTTAGGTCGCTGCAATAAATTCAAGGCCTCGTTTGAACTTAAAGAAAACGCCAGCCCAATTTTTAGAAAAAAGCGAAATGTTCCGTTCGCTGGGTTGGAAAAGATTGATAAAGAATTAAATAGATTGGAACAGACGGGAATTCTATCAAAAATAGAACACAGCGAGTGGGCAGCCCCCACCGTATACGTAAAGAAAAAGAATGACGAAGTTAGAGTGTGCGCAGACTTTTCGACCGGGGTCAACTCCCTATTAAAAGATCACCATTACCCCTTACCAAGCCCAGAGGAAATATTCACGAAGTTGAATGGGGGTAATATCTTCTCCAAGATAGACTTGAGCGACGCGTATTTGCAAATACCGGTCGAGGAGAATTGCTCAAAAATACTATGCATCAATACGCATAAGGGATTATACAAATACAACCGATTGCCTTTTGGCATCAAAGTAGCGCCTGCCATCTTTCAGCAAGCGATGGACACCATGCTAAGTGGTATTGAGTGCGCATGTGCATACCTGGACGACATTGTTGTCAGGAGCAAATCCCTAGAAGAACATAAGGAACATTTGAAACAAGTATTTACTCGAATACAAGAATTCGGCTTTAAAGTAAAAGAAAGTAAATGTGACTTTTGTATGAGCGAGATTAAGTATCTTGGACACATAATAAACAAACATGGACGACGTCCAGACCCAGACAGATCTGCGACAATAAAAAATATGCCAGCACCCGATAATGTAACAACCTTGCAGAGTTTCTTGGGACTCGCAAATTATTACCAATCTTTTATTGAAGGAATGCATAGCTTGCGAGCCCCCTTAAATAATCTGCTTAAAAAGGATACACCGTGGAACTGGACGCAAGAATGTCAAACCGCTTTTGACAAAATAAAGAGCGCACTAACATCCGAATTATTCTTAACGCACTTTGACACAAACTTAAAAATAGTCGTCGCTAGTGACGCTAGCTCCTACGGCTTAGGAGCATGCATTCAACATATTATGCCGGATGGGTCTAGAAAACCAATAGCGCACGCTTCGAGAACGCTGATACCAGCCGAAAGGGCATATTCACAAATCGAAAAAGAAGCGTTGAGCATAATCTTTGCCGTGACTAAATTTCACCGATATTTATATGGTAGACAATTCATACTTGAAACCGACCATAAACCGTTAGTCACAATCTATGGATCAAAAAAAGATTGCCGGTATACACCGCAAATAGATTGCTGTGCTGGGGTACAATACTACTTAATTACGATTTCCAGCTACAACATCTAGCATCAAAAAAGATTTGCCATGCGGATGGACTGTCAAGACTGATACCACAGAAACACAATCTGGAAGAATCAGTCATTGCAGCAATTCGGACAAATGTTGAAGTAAAAATATGGTAGCAAACATCATTAAGGAACTACCCGTAACTTTGTCGGACATTAAAAGGGAAGCCGAGAAAGACGAATATATAAAGGACATAAAAGAGAAAATTATAACGGACACAAAGGTGCAGGAAGTTTTCTCCATATGTGACGATGTGTTACTGTACGGCGAGAGAGTGGTAATACCCAAAACACTGCAGAATAGGATGTTAAGAGATTTCCACACAGGACATCCGGGGATAAATCGAATGAAGTCGTTAATGAGAAGCTACGTGTACTGGCGTAACATGGACACTGACATAGCGACAACAATGGATAAATGTAAAGGATGCCAGTTAGCGGCAAAATCTCCACCTATAGTACACAAACCTTGGCCGAAAACCGACCAACCATGGTCGAGAATCCACATGGACTTCGCTGGTCCAGTAAGTGAAAACTATTATTTAATTGTAGTGGATAGTTTCACAAAATGGCCGGAGGTAATGCGTTGCAGGAATCCAACAACGAACAACTCAATAGGGTTCCTACACGAGTTGTTTGCAAGATTCGGTGTACCAGACACACTGGTCACTGACAACGGAACGCAGTTCACATCCGCAGAGTTTAAGGAATTTTGCGACACGTTCCGAGTGAAGCACATCACGACTCCGCCGTATCATCCAAGGTCGAACGGCCTCGCGGAAAGGTTCGTGGACACGCTAAAACGAGCGTTAAAGAAATCCATTGGAACACCAACAGAAAAAGCTTTGCAACAATTCTTGCAAGTATATAGGATTACACCACATCCTAGTACACCATCAAACATATCACCAGCTGATCTAATGTTTGCCAGAAAGGTAAAATCAGCGTTTGACAAACTATTGCCAAGGCAGGCAATTATCCGAAACACTACACACACGAGAAGAAAGAAATATAACTCGGGAGATCGAGTATATTTTAAGTGCTACAGAAATAACACATCTTACTGGGAATGTGGAGTAGTGGATAAACGCATTGGTGATTGTACATACATGATTAAAGGTCCACAGAATATACATAAAAGGCACCTAAATCAGATAAAAAAACGTCATATCCAAGATGATGATGATACGACAACAGTCGAAGAGGAGGACACCATAGATATCATATACGAATCTTTTAATTTGGAACCGCCTCAAAATGCACCTGAACCCCGAAGATCAGGTAGGAAAAGAAAAGTGAATGAACCATTAATGGTAAACCCAAAAAGAAAAAGATATTGAAATCTGTGTGACTTCAAATCTTGGTGGCAACCACTTATTTGCATATGCGAATAACATAACACTATAAATTGCAAGCCTAGGTTGGCCTTGGGTGTCTTACTCAAATGCCACCGGAAGTGACGCCGAAGAGCGTACATGTCCTCCCACCAAGACTCTCTGACTCGACACCGTCATTTGTACATATTGTAAATATACCTTTTCTTTAATACACTTATTATTGCGTTATCTTGTTTGCGTCTTCATTGTATTTCCTTACTAATTATTGTTCAACCTTGCAACCACAACAGTAACATATCCAAGAATTATGAAAAATGAAGTTTTGGTTATTTGATTGATGTGTTTATAATGAAATAAACAGCCCAGTCAATGTAGCAAATGTATGATTTTAGTATGAATTGGGCGATTAGATGTGTGCACTCATTAAATTTGATTGTCGAAATTCATAACCTATCTAAGAATTATAAAAAATGATGCAATGTGAGGTATTTTATTGATGTGTTTCTAATGAAATAAACAGCCCAGAAATGTCTCACAGGTATCATTTTAGTAGGAGGAGAGGGGTTTGAAATTAGCAACATATCCAAAAATTATGAAAAATGATGAAATGTGAGTTATTTGATTGGTGTATTCGTAATGAAGTAGACAGACCAGACAATGTATGGAAGTTATTATCGCAATTATTTTCGTTACTTCATTAAAAATAATCGTCGAAATTAGTAACATATCCAAGAATGATGAAAAATGATATAATTTGAGTTACTTCTTTGGTGGGTTTTTAATGAAATAACCAGCCATACCATGTCTAAAAGTTATTATTTTAGTGATAGAAGGCGGCGATAATGTGGATTTACTCATGAAAAGTGATAGTCGAAATTAGTAACATACCATAGCCTGTGTATCAAAGTGTTTATTTTAGTAAAAGTGGTGGCGATAATTTAAGTTAAATCATGTGACATGGTTGTTGAAATTAGTAACATATCCAAAAATTATAAAAAATGATGAAATGTGAGTTATTTGGATGATGTGTTTGTAATGAAAAACCAGCCAAGACAATGTCTCAAAGTTATTATTTTAGACAGGTGAGCGATAATGTGGGTTAAATTGTCGAAATTTGTAACAATTCAAGAATTATGGGATTTAACGAGATACGTCAACATGTATACTTACAGATTACACGGAGTCACCCTGGATTCAGTGAGATACATGCAAATGTATGCAAGCAGAATACACGGTCACCTGGGATGTAATGAGATAGATGCAAATATATACTAGCAGAATACTTGGCGTTGCCTTGGATTGAATTAGATTGACTGAAATATATACTAACAGAATACCTTGTGTCACTCAGGATTTAATGAGATTGATCGAGATATATACTAGCAAAACACCCAGCGTTGCCTGGGATTGAATGAAATAGGCGAGAATATATATTAGTAAAATACCTGGCATCGCTTGGGATTTGATGAGATAAATGTGTTGTATATTACCCCTCCTTTCATATACATGCTATAAATGACCTACCCTAGGTAAGATACATGAAAAAATTGCTATCCTGTACTTTAAAGAACCCCAGCATCTATTAAACTGTAGAAGAGAAATAGCGAACAATTGTGTTCACAGAATAAAATTTACTCTAGGATAGCGATACAAAATAATTTTAAAACTAACAAAAACAATAGAAAATAAACAAATAAATAAATTAAATAAACATGAATATACATAAACTGTCATACACACACACACACACATATATCTTTATATGTACATATATATAAACTAACATAAAAAACTAACCTAAATTTAAAACAGGTCAAGAAACTAAATATCCAGGCAAAATAGAGCACACACAAAGGAATAGGTCAACCAGAGGTCAAATAGGCCTTTGTCCGATAAGTGCATGTTCATTGGCTGATAGGAAGGGCGCGGTGGATACTAGAAAGCTGATTGGCTAACTAAAATCTCAATAGAAGGTGCGTATATAAAAACGACAGACAACCACAAAATTCGTGCATAAGCCTGAAGAGTCTAGAGTGGATGAAACGCGGAATATTCAGTGTAGCTTAATCGCCATATATATTTTATAACTTACTAACTAGCTCTATCTACGTATTGAGCACTTTTGAAGTAAATACTTAAAGTTTACGCATAAATTTATACTTTCGTATATTAATTTTATGTGATTAAATGAAGTAGTTATATATATATATATATATATATATATATACATATATATACACACAAATGTGGAGTTTGAAGCAAACCGACCGGCAAGCATGTTAGCATTCTCGGTTGCTGTGCAAAGAACCTCATCATTGTTGGATAGTGGGGGAATTGTTGATTGCCCATTTTTTACTATACTGTTGTAGATTTTCTAGAAATCACGTGTTTTTATTTTCTGTGCTTCAATGCGTTTTCGGTATATTATCTGTTGGCTGTTGCTATTTCTTTCTTACAAGTACTTATATCTTCAATAAACTTTTGTCTGTTTGTCGTATGTCGGTTAAATCTGCCTTTGAGCAATGGCAGCTGCACAAGTAGAAGTAAACCATTATGGAGAGTGGGGTTTGCTATAGAATTTTCGCGTGGGAACATGTGCTTCAATTGCCGTTTTGAACCATTCAATTGTCTCATTTGCGCACTGTTTAGCGGGAAGAGAAAAAATATTTCCCCATGGCGCATCTCTAACGAGATCCCTGATGGCTTCCCAGTCAGCCTTTTCATAATAACTTGTCGTTTTTAGCAATGGCTCTTCAGTTTGGGGTCGAGAATTTAGAGCGATTTCTACAATTCTCGCAGCGTGATTAGCATTCCCGAGTGGCCTATGGGCATCTCATCAGAACTGTGGTCAGAAATAGATCTAGAAGTGAGCATGTTGATCTTGCTAATCTGGGAAACGTGCCGGAAACGTAACCGTCTGTGATAGGGAATGAGATATAGAAACGCTATGTGATATGCTACTAGCTACGTCTGTGTAAGTAGAGAATCCAAACTAATGTGGTAGACATTCAAGTCATCAAATACATGTGTGTGTGCGTTAGTATCGAAGGAAAAGTGCTGTATCTAATACCAAATATCTGAAAATATATGTAAATTGATCAAGTAGTCTTTTATTGTTTTTTTTTTACATAAAAAACCCTTTGTTTTGTATTTCTGTTTGAAAACGATTCCAACTCGCAAGGAAAATGAAATCGAAATAATCCGATTAAAAATTTGGGACGTTTGGGAATTGTTTTAAGAAAAACAATATAAACAGATTTTTTAAACAAATATTGTTCGCGAATGCTTTTGATAATATCATGTACGGTCTAACAAGAGAAACGTTTCTATTGTCTAAAATTATATTAAAAAACCTCTATTTATATTGTTTAAAATTAAAAATAACATGCTTTATATTGTTTAAAATTGTAAAAAGTTCTGTATACAGTAGGACCCTGGGATACAGTGGCCCTAGAATACGTTTTTTTTCAGTTACGATGTGGAATGCGATGTGTTTCGGTATTTACTTGTGTCATAATTTTATTTGATTATATCCGTGCGATTATATCCTGTACTGTATTTTGTTTCTAATTTTTAATGTCGTATCCCGGGGTCATACTGTATATTGTTTAAAATGAATAAAAAGTGTTTATTATTTAAAAAAAATGTTTTGTTTATATAGTTTAATTTGGAAAAAAGTTCTGTATATTTAAAACTGTTAACTTCCGAAATATCGATATTATTGTTTACATAGTTGTATACAACCGGTATGAAATTGTATTTAATAGTGTAAAAATCACGGGCTACGACTTTCATGTACAGCAATGGAGATGTGTCTCTTTTCTTCCAATGGAAACTGCGAATGACGAAAAGGATCCGTTTCTCTTGTCAACAGATAAATGTGGACGTCTTCACTGCGAGGTTTTACGCGCGTTTATGCCGGCGGGTGATTGTTACGAGTCCACGTATGGTTTTCACGTATCTATCACACGTCGATTTGCATCTGCGATATGATCACGGCTAAGTGCACATATCAACGAGTGCTTAGATTGCCCACCCCTCACTTTTATCTCTGACCGTCTCAATAGCTATGGCAGTTATTGACACTCTTCACTTCTAATCACAGCCGGTTCTTTGACGAATCTCATTTCCAAACCAAGTGCATTTGGCAGAAACGATAAACACTTAGAATCGATGCTCATCTGAAGGAACCGACTGGCATTCTCTCTTTACGGCATTATATTTATGTTAGATTTAACTTGTATTACTACCTCGATCGCTATTTAGCATCCTTTAACATTATCTTTCAGGCGCCATCATTTATGCAAATGAGCTGTAACTTAATAATAATATATTTGCTTCGATGTTTTTATCATTCGAGTTCGCAATATAAAATGCTTCCTCATCGCATTTTTCGTTATTATTGCGTAATGAAGCAACAATAACGATTATAAAATATTTTAGGAAGTAATGATATAATGAAATAATGATATAGCTATTTCGTCAAATCTATAAAAGAATGTGTGTGTCTGAGAGAAAAATTCTTAACCTATATACTAAACGGACTCTTCATCTACAGACTTGAAAATTGGTATATAGGGTCTTCAGATATGTGGAATAGTTTTTAATCAGTTTTCTTCCGGAAAAACGAGTTGCTAAGGGATCAAAATTGAAAAATTGTCACGCGGGAGGTCATCGGAGTTGTATCTGTTTGTCAACTGTTTCACGAATACGCATGCGTTAATCGTTTATATAACAAATTACTTATGTTAAGAATAAGTATGTTTGAAAACACTTTTTAAAAGTTGTATCAAACTGACCTAATGGTTATTGTATATGCACTCACTGTCTTTAGGTTCTGGTTTCGATCTCAGCTCGAGTATTTTTTTTACTTAGAAGTTAATTGTTTATAAAAACATAATACTCGCACGCACATATCTCAGTTTCCTTCAGTATTTTTTAACGTTATGTTTAATATCTACGGTATTTCTGTAAATAATATATAAGAAATCTGCATTAATTAAAATATGATATTCATGCGTATATTACAACTGGGCAACGTCGGGCACCCTGCTAGTATTTGATATTTGTATTATTTTAACTTAATTAATTTACTGCTTTGGAATAAATTGAAATCCATATTTATTTTATTTTATATATTATATCAATGGTTACAAGCTGTAAAACTTAAAATGAGGTACAAGATATGGAAAGTTCTACAATTAATATAATCAAGTCGATTTTTCCTTCCAGATTTTGACACAAAAAAAAAAATTCACATGCTTACATGTTGCGCTAAGTCCTTAGCTTAAGTCGTAATACCTTTTACCAAAAATTATACATTTGCTTTTCATCTTTTGAATTTTGTTATTTTCCCCAGGAAATCTTATTTTCACACGAAAAATACGAATATGAAGAGGAAGTGTCTATATGTTTCACCCAGTTTTTTTAATATACTCTAGCCCTAACCACGATGCACCGTTTCCATGTAAAAATTCAGTAAACTCATCGCTGAATTATAAATAAGAGGAATATTATTCGGTCATTTCTGCTGCTTTAAACTTATACGTTTTAAGTTACCGAATTGCATTTTAATTAATACATTGTCGCAGACGATCACAATTTTTAACAGTAGTATTTTATTTGCCTCCATATATACTGATAAATAATACTAAGCGATTATAAACATATTTCTCGAAACATGCAATTTAAGATTTGCTTACAAGGTTTATTTCGTCTGTGAAAAATAGGGTTATCAATACACTTAAAAAAGAGACCGTGGTCGAAATTATGATTGTTTGGAGTATCAATGTGACATTTTGTAACAGTAAAATATATAAAGGTTTGCTGAAATATCGTTTATAAAATTAAATTATTCGAATCAATAATAAGAATTCAAATAATTCGGATCCAAAATGATGTTGAAAGTAATTCGAAGAATATTGATGTTGCAAACAATTCGGATTAATAATGATGTGGCAACAATTCGGATTAATAATGATGTTGCAAACAGTTCGGATTAATAATGATGTTGAACAATTCGGATTAATAATGATGTTGCAAACAATTCGGATTAATAATAATGTGGCAACAATTCCGATCAATAATGATTTTGCACACAATTTGGACGAATAATGATGTTGAACAATTCCGATCAGTAAAAATGTTGCAAACAATTCGGATCCATAATGATATTGCAAACAATTCGGATCAATAATAATGTTGCAAACAATTCGGATCAATAATGATGTTGCAAACAATTCGGATTAATGTGTCAAACAATTCGGATGAATAATGATGTTGCGAACAATTCGGATGAATAATGATGTTGCAAATAATGCGTATTAATAATGATGTTGCAAATAATGCGTATTAATAATGATCTTGCAACAATTCAGATTAAAATGATATTGAAATAATTCGGATCAATAATAATGTTGAAATAATTCGGATTAACAATGATGTTGCAACAATTCGGATCAATAATGATGTTTCAAACAATTCGAATCTAAAATCATGTTGCAACAATTCGGATCAATAATGATGTTTCAAACAATTCGAATCTAAAATCATGTTGCAACAATTCGGATCTATACTGATGTTGCAAAGAAATTCGGATTAATAATGATGTTGCAAACAATTCGGATTAATAATGATTTTTAAAACATTTCGGATCAGTAATAATGTTGCAGACAATTTGTATCAATAATAATGTTGCAGACAATTTGTATCAATAATAATGTTGCAGACAATTTGTATCAACAATAATATTTCAGACAATTTGTATCAACAATAATATTTCAGACAATTTGTATCAATAATAATGTTGCAGACAATTTGTATCAATAATAATATTTCAGACAATTTGTATCAATAATAATGTTGCAGACAATTTGTATCAATAATAATGTTGCAGACAATTTGTATCGATAATAATGTTTCAGACAATTTGTATCAATAATAATGATGCAAACAATTTGTATCAATAATAATGATGCAAACAATTTGTATCAATAATAATGTTGCAAACAATTTGTATCAATAATAATGTTGCAAACAATTTGTATCAATAATAATGTTGCAAACAATTTGTATCAATAATAATGTTGCAAACAATTTGTATCAATAATAATGTTGCAAACAATTTGTATCAATAATAATGTTGCAAACAATTTGTATCAATAATAATGTTGCAAACAATTTGTATCAATAATAATGTTGCAAACAATTTGTATCAATAATAATGTTGCAAACAATTTGTATCAATAATAATGTTGCAAACAATTTGTATCAATAATAATGTTGCAAACAATTTGTATCAATAATAATGTTGCAAACAATTTGTATCAATAATAATGTTGCAAACAATTTGTATCAATAATAATCTTGCAGAATATTTGTATCAATAATAATCTTGCAAACAATTTGTATCAATAATAATGATGCAAACAATTTGTATCAATAATAATGTTGCAAACAATTTGTATCAATAATAATGTTGCAAACAATTTGTATCAATAATAATGTTGCAAACAATTTGTATCAATAATAATGTTGCAAACAATTTGTATCAATAATAATGTTGCAAACAATTTGTATCAATAATAATGTTGCAAACAATTTGTATCAATAATAATGTTGCAAACAATTTGTATCAATAATAATGTTGCAAACAATTTGTATCAATAATAATGTTGCAAACAATTTGTATCAATAATAATGTTGCAGACAATTTGTATCAATAATAATCTTGCAAACAATCTGCATCAATTATGATGTTTCAAAATATTCGGATCAATAATGATGTTGTAAACATTTCGTGTGGATAATGATGTTGTGCAAACAATTCAGGTCAATAATTATGTTGCAACAATTCGTATGAATAATCATGTTGCAACACCCCGGATCAGTAATAATGTTGCAACAATTCGAATCACAAATTATGATGCAACAATGCCAATCAACAATAATTTCGCAAATAATTCGGATCAATAATGATGCTGCTACAATTTTATCAGTAATAAAGTTGTAACAATTCGTATGACTAATAATGTCTCAAACAATTCAGATCAATAATGATTTTGTAAACAATTCGGATCACTAATGATGTTGCAACAATTCGGATTAATAATGATGTACAAACATTGGAGCTAATAATGGCCTTGCAACAATTCGGATCAATAATAATGTTGCAAATAATTCGGATCAATAATAATGTTGCAAACAATTCGTATCAATAATAATGTTGCAGACAATTTGTATCAATAATAATGTTGCAAACAATTCGCATCAATTATGATGTTTAAAAATATTCGGATCAATAATGATGTTGCAAACATTTTCGTGTGGGTAATGATATTGTTCAAACGATTCAGGCCAATAATTATGTTGCACCAACTCGCATGATTCATCATGTTGACACACCTCGGATCAGTAATAATGCTGCAACAATTCGGATCACTAATTATGATGCAATAATGACAATAAACAATAATTTTGCAAATAATTCGGATCAATAATTATGTTGCCACAATTATTATCAGTAATAAAGTTATAACAATTTGTATCAATAATACTGTCTCAAACAATTCGGATCAACAATGATTTTGTAAACATTTCGGATCAATAAATCATTATTGATCCGAAATGTTTGCAAAATCATTGTTATTATTGCAACAATTCGGATCCATAAAAATGTTGCAAACAATTCGAATTTATAATTATGTTGCAAACAATTCTATTCAATGTTACAAACAACTTGGATCAATAATGATGTAGCACAAATTTTGATCAATAATGGTTTTGCAAACAAGTCGGATCAATAATAATTTTGCAAAAAAATAGGATCAATAATAATTTTGAAAAAAATAGGATCGACAATTATGTTGCAAACAATTCAGATCAATAAAAATGTTGCATACACTTTGGATCAAAATAATCGTGCAAACGATTCGGATCGAAAATGAAGTAGAAACAATTCGGATTAATAATGATCTTGCAACAATTCGGATAAATAACGATGTTGAAAACAATTTGGATCAATAATGATGTTTCAAGTAATTCGGATCAATAATAATGTTGGAAACAATTAGGATCAATGATAATGTTGCAAAAAATTCGAATCAATAATGATGTTGCAAACAATTCGGAACAATAATAATTTAGCAAACAGTTCGGATCAATAATGATTTTGCAAACAATTCGGATCAATAATGATGTTTCAAACAATTCAGATTAATAATAATGTTTCAAACAATTCGGATCAATAATTATCTTGTACCGATTCGGATTAATAATGATCTTGCGACAATTCAGATACAATAAATATGTTGCAAAAAACTCGGATCAATAATGATGTTTCAAACAATTCGGATCAATAATGATGTTGCAAACAATTACGATCAATAAGGATGTGGCAAACTGTTCCTATCAATAATGATGTTCAGGCAATTAGGATCAATAATGATTTTGCAAACAATTCGGATCCATAATGATATTTTAAACATTTCGTACCAATAATGATGTTGTGCTAACAAATTTGGTCAATAATGATATTGCTAACAATTCGGATCAATACTATACATATATACCCATATATATATATATATATATATATATATATATATATATATATATATAGATACATACATATACATATATATATACATATATATATGCATATATTATACGTATATACATATGCATATATTATACGTATATACATATATATATGCATATATTATACGTATATACATATATATAAAAAGATATAAATGCATATATATACATATCTATACATATATCTATACATACATATATATAAATATTTATACATATATATATACACACATATATATATATACATATACACATATATATACATATAAACGTACATATGCATATACTCATGTATCGACATATATATACATATACGTATATATGCATATATACACAATTATGTATACATATATATATATATGTATATATATACATATATATATACAATTGCATACATATATGCATATATACAAATATATTAATACTTATATACGTAAATATATACATATATATACATACATATGTATACATATACATATATATACATATATATTTACACATATATATATATACATACATTATATATATGTATATATATGTATAGATATATACATGTATATATATTGACATATATATACATATATATACATATACTTATACACATCTATAAAAACAAATATATATATACATATATGCATATTAATATATATACACCTACGTTGTTATATATACATATAAATATATACATATATATGCATATATATATATATACACATACATTTACATATACATATATACATATAAATACATACATGTATACTTATACATATATACGTATATATGCACATATACATATATATATATATACATATATGTACATATACATATGTACATATATAAAAATATACATATATACACATACATATATATACATATGTGTACATATACATATGTACATATATAAAAATATACATATATACACATACATATATATACATATATATACATATACACACATATATATACATATAAACACACATATATATACATACAAATACACATATATATGCACATATTTATGTACGCATATATATATATACATATAACTTGAATGCCTACTAGACACTATCCTTGAGTGTCTAAGATCTCTCTGTACAGGTGTTTGTCAGAACAACCTGGCGTGAGGATACTTTTTCCACAGAAGTAAACCCTGACCAAATATTCAAAATCACATAGTATTCGCAGCCCAAATAAGATCTCCTCACTACGGCTACCCCACAGCTTTTCCGAGGAAGGTTCACCTTCTCCCAGTGATATTACCTCAAGTAATAGCACGAAGCTGGATACTCCACCAGACTAGATAAATTCTTGTCCTGGAATCCAGTAAGACCATGAGACCAACATGAAAGATATACTACAACGTATAAAAATGGTTAATTGGAGAGAGGGAAATTATGTTCTCAATTTCTTTACTAACTCAGTGCTTGAGTGATAAAGAACTTTAATGGAACATTCGAATATCTATGTATCTCATATAGAGTTCAAGTGTTAGCCCCAGGTCGTGGGCCCCTTGATTTCTGAGAACTTCGACTGAAGTAAAATAAAACACAAAAGGGTATACACACCTAGATATATACACATGTTTATTTACATATATATGTATGCACATATATATTTATACACTTATATATGCACACATATATATACATATATATGCATATATGCACATATAGTATGCATATATACATTCATCTACGTATATACACATATATATGCATATGTACATATATATATATATATATATATATACCCGTATAGATATACATATATATATATATATATACCCGTATAGATATACATATATATATATATATATATATATATATATATATACCCGTATAGATAGATATATATATATATATATATATATATATATATATATATATATATATACCCGTATAGATATACATATATATATATATATATACCCGTATAGATATACATATATATATATATATATATATACGCGTATAGATATACATATATATATATATATATATATATATATATATATATATACCCATAGAGATATACATATATATGCATATATATACATATATATAGATGATGATTATGATTGCACACACACACATATATATATAAAATAAAAGTGGTAGTAGGAAGGCAGTCTCGAACCCGTACCGCGAAGGAGATAGAGAACGGGAAAAAAGTGACGTCTTTGCTTTTACAACCACCGGCAAACTGGAAGTGACGTAGGTTTAAATCAGGCTAGACAATCGAAAGGAAAGGATGACTTTCGAAAATATCGACGATGATAGCGACCTTCTCTATAGAAAAGTGCCCAGTTGAGGGTGAAGAAATAATTGTTTTTTTCCCCATTTTTTCGGTATTTGTCGTCTGAAGGGCCGGGCTTCCAAACCTTACTGACTTTGTGAAAATCAATTCCCTCTGTCGAAAGTAGACATGCATACATACATAAATACATTTATATATTGGTAGCTAAAATTTTCGACTCAAACCGATTAAAAACCTTGCTCTATTTCTAGATACCCTTTATGTAAAATTTCAAATGTTTAGACCAGAAATTGTCGGATTAATTTGGTAGAGACCGCAGAGGTTAATGTTTTAAAACTTTGACCCCTATTATGATACCTTCGCATTTATTATTTTTGGCTCAACTCAAGTTATTAAATAAGATCCATCTCCAAGGAACGTATATCTTATATTTCAATTGTTTATATCCCAAATTGGCGAAGTAATTTGGTAGAGTTATCAAAGGCCAAATCGTTGAACTTGGACCCATTAACAGCCAAAGTTTTGGCCGGAAACGGTTTACAAAGATTTTCAAAGATCTCAGTACACGGTATATAAAATTTCGAGTCTGTAGACTGAAAATTGACAGAGGGAAATGTAAACAGATAGATACACAGACACACAGGCAGACAGACAGACAGACACTTTCACTTTTATAGATATACTAGCATTTCAGCCCGGCGTTGCCCGGGTGTTTGGATGTGTATATTGAGCATTAAAAAAAAGTGGTCAATTTTTTAACTTTAACCCCTATCATGATTCCTTAACATTATTTTGGGCTGAAATTAAGTTATTAAGTTATTAAGTTATTAAGTTATTAAGTTAGATCTATGTCAAAGGACCTATATGTAAAATTTCAAGTGTTTAGACCTAACATTGTCGGAGGAGTTTTGTAGAGTTCTCAAAGGTCAAATCATTGAACTTTGACCCCTTAACACCCAAATTTCTGACCGAAAAGGGATTACAAATATTTTCCCAAATCTCAGTACCTTGTGTATCAAATGTTGAGTCTGTGGATTAAAAATTGACAGAGTTATTGCGTAGGGAAATGTACACACACAGAAACACAGGCACACACACATACACGTTCACTTATATATATGTATATAAATATATATGTGTTCCTATATGTTCATATACATATATATATACCTATATATACATATATGTATACATATATATGTGTACATATATATGTCTACATACATATACATTTATACATATACTAGCAGTTCCGTCCGGATTTGCTCGGGGCCTGTATACTCTTCATAACTTTATGATTATATGCATATATTGAAAAGTGTGAATATGTACCGTAATGCCTTTCGATACAATAGGTTTCCTTAACTACCATAGAGAAACGTTGGTAGAGGTCGTAGACGTCAATTATTTTTTTAATTGGACCCCAATTTTTACCCCTTAATATTTATTGTTTTGGGCTCAAATTCAATTAAAATATTTGACCTTTGTCCAAGTAACATACATCTAAAATTTCAAGTGATTAGACACAAAATTGGCGAAGCAGTTTGGTAGAGTTCTCAAAGGTCAAATCGTTGAACTTTGCCCCCTGCACAGCCAAATTTCCGGCTGGAACCCGATCACATAGATTTTCCCAAATCTCAGTACCTTGTATATAAAATTTCGAGTCTGTAGACTGAAAATTGACAGAGTTGTTGCGAAGGAAAATGTACGCATACACCCAGACAGACAGATACACACACACAAACACGTTCACTTTTATAGATATATAGATATATACTAGCATGGGTACCCGGGGTTGCCCGGGTGTTTGGAGGTGTATGCTGAACAAAAAAAACAGTACATTTTTTTAACTTTGACCCCTATTATGACCCCTTACCATTTATTGTTTTGTATTCAAATCGAGTTATTAAGTTAGAGCCATGTCGAATGAACGTATATCTAAAATTTCAAGTGTTTAGACCCAAAATTGTTGGAGGAGTTTGGTAGGGTTCTCAAAGGTCAAATCGTTGAACTTTGACTCTTTAACAGCCAAATTTCTGGTTGAAAACCGATCACAAAGGGTTTCTCAAATCTCAGTACCCTGTATATCAAATTTCGAGTCTGTAGACTCAAAATTGACAGAGTTATTGCGTAGAAAAATGTACACAGACACGCAGAGAGACAGAGGCGTTCACTTATACTAGCATTTCAGCCCGGCGTTGGCCGGGTATTTGGGTGTATGTTGAGCAAAAAAAAAAAAAAAAGAACATGTAGTAGAAGGGCAGGCTTGAACCCGTACCATGAAGATGGAAAAGGCTGGGAAAAGTACGTGACATCTTTGCTGTTAAAACCGGGAGTGACGTAGGTTTAAATTAAGGTTAGGCAATCGAAAAGAGGGGATGACTTTCGAAAATATCGGCGGAAGAAGCGACCCCTCCCTGTAGAAAAGTGCCTAGTTGAGGGTGAAAAAATAATTATTTATAGCCAATTTTTCGGTATTTTTAGTCGGAAGGGTCGAGCTTTAAACGATACTGATCTTGTGAAAATCCGTCGCCTCTTTCGAAAATTGTAGGCAAACATACAAACATACATACATTTATATATTGATAGTTCAAATTTTCGACTCAAACGGATTAAAAATCTTGCCCTATCTCTGAATACCCTTTATGTAAAATTCTAAATGTTCAGATCAGAAATTGTCTGAGTAATTTGGTAGAGACCGCAGAGGTAACACTTTTTAAAACTTTGACCCCTATTATTACCCCTTAACCTTTATTGTTTTTGGCTCAAATAAGGTGATTAAGTTAGATCCATGTCCAAAAAACCTATATCTAAAATTTCAATTGTTTATACCAAAAATTGGCATGAAGTTTTGTAGAGTTCCAAAAGTCTGATCGTTGAACTTTGACCCCTTAACAGCCAAATTTCTGTCCGGAAACGATTTACAAAGATTTTCCCAAATCTCAGTACCCTGTATATCAAATTTCGAGTCTGTAGACTCAAAATTGACAGAGTTATTGCGTAGGGAAATGTACACAGACACACACAGAGGCAGACAGACAGGCACGTTCACTAATTTACTGCGTGTCAAATTATTAACCAGATAACATTTTTTATCAGTTTCAGAAACTTACTGGTGGTTTCGTATGAAAACTCTGGAAACGTTGGCAATACTAAGCTGCGCGTACTGTGAAATTTTCGTACATTTCCGCACAATGTAAACAACTTGCCATCGTAATTGCTGAATCACGGGATTTGAAGTTTGTCAAATTATTAACATGGCAGTTTTTTCGTCAAAAAATGTGTCTTAAACGTTGTTTGAGTAATTCTGAAAAGAGCACTATTTCAGAACCGCTAGCAATCAAATCTGTCGTTATCGAAATTATAAGACTAGAGACAAAAATTCTATTACATTGTACAAAAAGTGTATGAAAACATTCAACAATCAAACTTAATAATGAGTTTTACCTCCACTGCTTTTGATGACTTCAAAAATTCTTTGGAGCATGCTAGAAATAAGTGTTTACATTAAGGTGCGGGGGATCCTGCTCCAGTTTCTGAAGATGGCTTTACAAAGTTCATTTTTTGTTGAATATTGTTTGCCATTTCGATAAACCTCTCTTGTCATCCATCCCTAAACATTTTCAATTGAGTTCAAGTCCGGTGAGCATGCAGCATGTCTCAAGAGATTGACACCATTTTCTTGTAGAAAGCTTAAGGTCCGTCTTGCAGTGTGGATTGCAGCATTATCCTATTGGAATAACCACCCGTACACAAACGATGGCCCTCCATCATCAAAGATGCTTTTTGCAGCATGCTAACATAACCAGCTCGTGTCTGACGACCCTGCATCGTCCCTCTGTAAGAAAAGGCACCCCATATCATTACGGGCCCTCCACCACTATCACGTGTCGAAAAAATTTCAAGGGGCATTTTTTTGTCATGCCAATATCACTGGAAGCCATCAGGACCATCTAAATTGAATTTTTTCTCATCAGAAAACAGGACTTTCTTCCACTTCTCAACGTCCTAGGTTTGGTATTCACGACCAAATCTTAAGTGGCCCACTTTTTTTTGGGGGGGGGGGACTATCAAAGGATTTTGTTTTTCCATAATTCTCAGTGTTCTTTAGAAAGTTGCAAATAACAGTTTTACTGCGATTTACCTTAGCTGCTATCGCTTGCTGTGAAAAACCTTGCTTATGGAATCCTAGAATTCGAGAGCGCTCAAAGTTTGTTAGTTTTCTTGCATGGTAACACCTTTAAAAAGTGGTTGCTAATCTTTAACTGAACTGAAAAAATTAGAATTATCATAAATCTAACAATTAATATCGTTGGTCTTATAATTTTGGTTATATGTGAAAAGCCTAATTTAATAAAAATGCAAATTTTTAAATCAAAGTTTTGGATAGTACCTTTTCGCTTCCATAGATTGTAGTATTAGTAACCTTAAGTCGGATGAGTTTAAAATCTATCCTTAAAAAAGATTTTTTAAAGATTTTTAAGTGGTCTTAAATTTTTGATCAGCAGTGTATATATAATATATATTTACAATATATATACACACAATATGTATACACAATATATAATATAATATATATATATATATACACAATAGATATACACACAATATATATTATGTTTTCACAATATATATACACACAATGTATAATACATATACACACAATATAATATATATACACATTATACATACACGCACACTATATATATATATATATATATATATATATATATATATATATATATATATATATATATATATATATAAAATGTTGTAGACCTGTGCTAGGAGTCACAAATGAAAGAAATTACAAGTAGTGTATAAAATAAAATATATGTATTTATCATAAAGAATACAGCAGCCACTAAAGTGGTATGAGAGGAACGTGTTCGTTGCATGAGGTTTAACATGGTATGAATGTCTCCATTTAGACTCTGAAACCAGTGGTATTCATAGGACAGGTTGATTCCACTTAGTTCTCAAACATGGGTTATTTGTACCCAACAACACCCACTTCCGAGCTTTTCATTTCCCTGGGATGATCGTATAGCTCTTTTTCCTGAGATTGATCTCTATCGGGTCGGTAATTTTCCTTTTCCTGGAGGACCGGCGTTGTCCGGTTGGTTGTGGTGTTACCAAGTCGAACGTGTTATATATCTGGTCCATTACTTCTTCTTGTTCAGCAGGGAGGGTGTCTTTCATCATCAGTTATACGTTTCCAAATTTAGTTTAAATGCTTATTGTGCGTAAATCTTGGACCTTCAATAATGTAGACTACCCGCCCGATTCTTTTCTGCCCCTTTCCTCGTTCCCACATTGCACTATTATTTTTGTGCAGCTGGAAAAATACATTTTTACCAGGTAAATACCTCTTTTTAGGAACTATAATATTTGGCGGTTTCACCTGTTTTGGTAAATGTTTCTCGAAGACCGGCCTAATTTTTCTCGCAAACATTAACTCGTCTGGCGACATCTTAGGTGGAGTGTTTTCATTTGGAGTAATACGGTAAACTTGTAAAAACTGTTGTAGCACATTTTCTGAGGGCATCCCTTGAGCTTTCTTCAGGGCTCTTTTAAGCGTGTCTACAAACCTCTCTGCCTGATCGTTCGATCGGGGATGATAGGTTGGCGTCGTTATGGGCTTAACCTGAAAATCTTCGCAGAAACTTTTAAATCTACTGAAGTGAATTGTGTGCCATTTTCTGACACTAGACAATCAAACACACCAAACCTAGTGAAGAGCACTGATTGTAAAATTTGTCGTTAGACTTTTACATCGAAATACCGCAGGACATTTAAAAAAAATCTCTACCACTATCAAATAATAGTTTCCATCCAGTGGACCTGCGTAATTTACGTGTATTCTTTTCTATGGGTGATCCGGTTTAGGCCATGGGCTAAATCGTAGTGGGGGCGCTTTTGCAGCCAATGCGCATCACTTACACGACTTTACCGTGCCTTCTATATCAGTATCCATACTCTTCCAGTAAACGTAGAACCTCACGAGGCGCTTCATTCGCGTAGCCCCAGTGTGCCCAGTATAAAAATCCTTTAGAATTTTCTTTTGTAGTATATTGAGATTACAACTTTTCTCAGTACAACAGTACCTCATTGCACATAGAATAAGCTTCCGCCGCCGATTCATCCGATTTAATTTTTTTGTTTCGTTTTTTTTATGAAACTATTTCTTTCAGCCCCTTTATTATATCTTCCAAAGTGACTGGGAGTTCCTTGATCGTTATTACATAGTATTTGTGTATAGTCCTTCTCACTTTGTAGTGACGCTATTACTGTGTCTTCCAGCGGTTCCCTTGATTTCGGGATTAATCGCGACAATTCGTCTGCGTGACTTAACTTCGCAGATGTAAGAAATTCCATACTGAAATCATAATTCAGTAGAATGGCCCCCCCATCTTTGCAGTCTGTTGATTGTGTAAGTTGGCAGACCTTTTTTTTTAGAGCCAAACGACTTATGGTCAGTTTATAATTTAAATTTACAACCGTGTAAAAATCGGTGGAATTTTGTAACACCGAATATGATTCCAAGTGCTTCCTTTTCGATTTGGGAGTAATTCTTTTCGGCAGGAGGTAAAGTTCTTGACGCATGGGCGATCAGCTTAGTAAACCCATCAGGCATCTTGTGTAGAATGCACGCCCCGGTCCCATAAGAACTTGCGTCAGTTGCGACAATAATCTCTTGTTTCGGATTAAAATGAGTCAGAAGTAAATCTGACGTTAATACATCTTTTAATTTCTTAAACGCTGCCTGGCACTCAGGCGTCCTATCCCATTTTTGCCCTTTTTTAATAGTTCATTCAATGTCGCACGCAATTCATGCATGTTCTTAATGAACGTCTGCAATGTAGTTACATTATAAGGTTCTGGCATAGCTTTCATATTTGTGGACCTGTCTAAATCGGGTTTCCTCCCGTCCTCATCTATTTTATGACCCAGGTATTTAATTCGTTCCCAAAAAATCGCATTTTGTTTCCTCCAATGTGAAGCCGTATTCTTTTATTCTGTCAAACACTTGAAATACATGATCTGTGATGTTGTTCAACATTTTGACTACGCATTGCGAAATTCAAACCGCTTACCAAAGTATCGATTACCTGTTGAAAAATTGCAGGTGCTACTTTTATACCAAATGCTAATCTATTGAATTTATAAAGTCCTTTGTGTGTAGATACACAAAAGTTTTTGTAGGTACGCCTCGTTTACGTCTATTTTGGAAAAAATATTTTCCGCCATTTAACTTAGCGAATATTTCGTCTGGGTTTGGTAATGGGTAGTGATGGTCCTTGAGCGCCGCATTCAATCTGGTGGAGAAGTCCGCGCATACTTTAATTTCTTTAGATTTTTTTCACGTATACGGTGGGGGCTGCCCACTCACTATAGTTGATAGGGGTCAAAATCCTAGTGTTTACTAGTCTTTTAAATTCTTTTGCAATTTTTTCCCTCAAAGCGAACGGTACGCTCCATGGCTTTTTGAATATTGTTTTTGCTTCGTCCAACAATTCGAATCTCGCCTTTAGTTTTGTGCAGCATCCAAGCTTTTCGGAGAAAACACCTGGGAAAGATTTTTTTAGATGTTTTTTGAGTTTGTCGACTTCGGCCGTTAGGTTTTCGACTTTGTGACAAAAATCACTCATTAGCGAGTCCCATAATTCAAATTCCTGAATCCAATCAGTCCCGAATAAGTTCGTTGCGTTCACTAGAACGAAAACTTTTAGCTTTTTTGTCGTTCTTTTTAGCGACACATTAACAACTAGCTCACCCTCAAAATGTATTTTTTCACCAGTTTTCAATCTTTCGACTTTATTAGTATTTGTCATCGTGGGCTTTCCTATTCTCTTTCACGTGTGAAAATTTATAATTGATAAATCCGACCCTGAATCGAGCTGCAGATTTACTTATTTATTTCTGATTCTCACCTAATATACTTCCTTGTGGTCTCTGTTGGTGAAGGGTCCATTTTTGCAGTTTTATGTAGCTCTGTTTTGCTACTTTTTTCTGCGATATAGGGCCTTGTGCCCTACTCGCTTACATAGGTCACATGTTATTATCCTTTTGTACTGACATGCATTGTACCCATGAGGTCCTCCACATTCGCTACTAGGATTTTGTCTATCCTGATAATTTTGCCTCTTCGTTGGTAACTGCTACTGGGCGGGTGTCCTTTACTTCATTTTTTTAATGTGAGCGATACTTGCTTCCTCTATATTTCGGGAATCTTCCTTCATTGTTACGAACCGCTGACAATCTTAAGCCAGTTTTTGAAGCGTCAAATAAGGTTCTAATTCCAATTTATTTAGAGCACGACGTCTTATATCGGCTATCAAACCCAGTGTGAATATTAAGCACTGGAAATTGTCCGCCGTTCATGATGACAATTTGAAATCGTCACAGTGCTTATTAACTATACACGAAAAAGTCGTATAGTCCTGACTCTCTTTACGTGTAAGATTCATGCATTTCCACCTTTTATGAAAAAGGATTCTTTTTGGACAGTATAACTCCATTAATAGTTTAACTGCCTCGGCAAACGTAAATTCGTTGGTTTTTCTTGGTAAAATATAATCCACGAATTTGTTCAATCGTCTTCAAATCTCCTGAAATATGCCTCAAACGTTAGGTCTTCCTCAGGAGCATAATGAAATGTATCAATAGCTGACCAGATCACATTTTGGGGGAAAAGCCATGCTGTCTTCTTATTCACTATCAAATCCATTTTTTTATCCGACTGATTTTGTTGCTCTAAATGTAATTTTTTCAATTCCAACATTTGTTCATTCATTTCGTTCCTTTTTCTTTCCTGTTTTTCCTCGAAGAATTTCATTAAATCTAACTGCTTTTCCAATATTTGTTCGTTCATTTCTTTCTTTTCTCTTCCTTGTTTTTCCTCGAAATATCTTATTAAATTTAACTCTTTCTCTTCATTTTTTTCTGTATTGCCAAATGCTCTTCTCGGAACCTTTTTTCAAGTTCTAATTGTTGACTTTGTTGGAATTTCACCATTTCCAAAATTTGTTTTGTAAAATATTCCATTTTTTTGGGACGGTGTGGAATTACTTAATGACAGAATGAGATTTTCAGAAGCAACACTATTCGTTCATTTACTTTTCCTATAGTACCTATAGTACCAACTCTACAGCAAAAAAAAAACTATTACAAAACTCGTTCCTGGTTATTTAACGAATATTCTTTTCATATATTCAATTCCTCGTGTGGCAATTTGTCTGAGGTAATAATTCGGCGTTTGCATTTATACAGAAATCAGTAGATTTCGTTTGTCATTATTCAATTTTCGTAATGTGTAGGTAATGGGTTAAATTCCTTGTTGATCCTACACCCATTTCTCCTCTTTTTTTAAAAAGAGAATTAGTTAATTATATGTGGAAGAAAGTTTATAGCATTTATTTACTATTGGCTATTCTTTTCGATTTCTGTGCGAAAAAGAATGTCCTTTTTTCGTTAACACTTTATTTGTCGTTCTTAGCGAAATCGTTTTATTTTCTTCTTCGACGTACAGCGTGGCCTTCGTTATAAAGATGGCCGGCCAGCTGAAAAAATGACGTCATCGCCGAGGTCCCAACAAGCAAGATATGTGGAACTCTTAGACTGTCAATAATGAACAGTAATTTTTACAGACAGCGTTACAAAACTTCAAAATTGGATTAAAATAAAGAAATAAAGAAAGAACACGATTTATACTGAAACTCATCTAATATTAATAATAAAAAAATAATTTAAAAAAAACACGTTATTTGTTTAAGTATATTATAAGCAATTGAATATTTCGTTGTATTATAGATTTTAAAGATTAGAATGCGTTCTTTAATTACTTATAAATTACATTTTAAAAAAGTGAAGGAACACGATTTGAAATAAACTTGAAGTTTATTTAATATAATTAAATGAAAATTATGCATGTAAGATTATGAATATTTGAAGCAGAACACAAGCAAAACATTTGATATGAGTTAAGACAATAAACAAATATTAAAATTAAACTTTTTTTAAAAATCAAAATGAATATTTTTTTTTAAATCAAAATGAATATTTTTTAATCAAAATGAATATTTTTTAATCAAAATGAATATTTTTTAATCAAAATGAACCACAATATTTTTTCAAAATCAAAAACAATATTTTTAATAAATTCATGAAATATTGCACAGTAAAAAAATTAACCTAAAGAAAAAATCATGTTTCTTATTTAAGATTATTTCACCACATAACAAAAATAACATGCAAAATCATTTTTTTATATCCATATTTTCAGTTTAAAATACGTGGGTTTGTATTACTGTACACATATTCGAAAAAGTTGTCAAAAAACAAATATATAACAAATAAATGTTATCAAAGGCAAGATAAGTTACTTTTCTGCCAAACTGGATATATTTTTCGTGTTTTTATTCAATGTAACATGTTTATTCAGCTCGAAAAACATAGTGTTTACCGATGTATTCGAAAATTCCAGATGGCGTCTGATTCTCTCTTAAACACGGTAAGTTTGGGATAAGGTGTTATAAATACAAAACCGGATAAAATACTGTTAAAAACTCGCTCAATATATGTTACCGTGACATAGGTTGACATATATTCGGCGGGTTTTTAATAGTATGTTGTATAGTTTTTTATTTATAACACCTTATCCCAAACTTACCGTGTTAAAGAGAGAATCAGACGCCATCTTGAATTTTCGAATACATCGGTAAACACTGTTTTTCGAGCTGAATAAACATGTTACATTGAATAAAAACACGAAAAATATTTGGTAGAAAAGTAACTTATCTTGCCTTTGATAACATTTATTTTTTATATATTTGTTTTTGACAACTTTTTCGAATCTATGTGTACAGTAATACAAACCCAATTACGTTAATGAAATGAATTGTACTTATTTACTATGCCTCCCCACGGGACAGAGTTAGACACCAGGGTCGTTTTTTAACGTGGAGAAAAGGTACAAAAATAAAAATTGTCTCAGTCGTGAAGGATTTCTCCTCCACCGAAAGAGAACAAGAAATAGAATGCAGCATCTGGAGAACAGATACTACACTTTGATCTGGTCCCGAAGGCCAAGACTGTTTAAGACCACGAGTGAACGCGCGTTTTTTTTTTTTTTTTAGTTTAGTTTCATATATATATATATATATATATATATATATATATATATATATATATATATATATATATAAAAATAAGTATTTTTAAATTTTATCTTTCTAGCTTTAAAAAAAAGTTTAAAAATTTTATCAGCCGGCATAATTTATTTTTAAATATTGAAAAATTTCAGAAAAATAAATTATTGTTAGATTTTTAAAACGTGTGTCAACAGCTATAAAAAATCGTGTTTTAAAGAGTCGATGTTGTCTCGCATTTTCATTAGTTTTGTATGCTGTAAAAAATTTTTTTTTAATATTAGCAATTTATTTGAAGCTTCTTCTTTTGAATGGTAGAACATTTAGGATGATAATATTGAATTAAATTATAGTTACATCGTGTTAAATACAGGGGGGGAGCACGTTAAAACTTACTTTGCTGAATGGAGATGGTGTAAAATCTTTTTTTTTTTTTTTTACTGCATTATAATTCTTTATCTTTCGGAAATGAAAATACTATCACTTTTTGGTCCTTTACGATAATTTCCTCAGCAAGTTGGAACGATGCACCGTGAAGGCATTTTAATAAAAAAAAGAAATATTACACTGACTTCAAGACGTTACGAATGCCTACCGGTGTCACCGGTATGGACTATCCGTGATGACGTCAGCAGATTAAATTATTTTTGCCCACCGGCCATCTTGTCTTTTAAGACGGTCTTGCGTACAGTCCCGTCGACCAGTGAAAAGTTTATTTTAATCGGATTAAAATCCGACGTCTTTTTTAATTTCTGCGAATACCCACTTTAGGCAATAAAATAAAATATACTATCATTTACTTTTGCCGGAGTTTTTTTTTTCTTTTTCCAACGCTAATGCATTTTAACTATACGGCGTATTAGCGAGACATGCTTTTGAGAACGACAAAGTTTTTTTTTTCAACATTACATTTTTATAGGGATGGAAAATGTTGTTTTTTTGTACTTACTGCCTTGGTCTCGCTATTGTCTTGAATTCTGTTTCAACTCGTAGTTTTACGTTTTTCGTATCTTTTTTAACCAGCAAGGAAAGGCTTTTACGACGTCTTTGTAAACTCCTTTTTTCGGCAAGAATTGTTGTCTTTTTCCGAAGTGTTCTTTATCCCGTGTTTGTGGATTTTTGCGATCAAATGTTTTTTTTCCAACGTAGGCAAGTAATTTTTCCGTTCTTCACCAGCTTTTTGAAAAATAGAAACTTTGAAAGTTTCGAATTTCCCCCGTGTAAGAAAAAAGTATTACGGATATTCGCGCGCGCGCGTGTGTGTGTGCGTGTGTTTTTCTTAAATCCTTTTGGTCTTCAAATGTTGTCTTCCAATGTGTTTTAGAGTGAATTCGTCGCCCGAATATCCGTCATTCAGTTGTTGTTAACAATTATTGTGGATTGATCAGGGAAACTCTTGAATCGTCCTCGTCAGGCAGTTGTTGTAGACCCGTGCTAGGGGTCACCAATGAAAAAAACCCACAAGTAATGTAAAGTATATAAAATATAATATGTATTTATCATAAAGAATACAAGAGCCATTAAAGTGGTATAAGAGGAACGTGTTTGTAGCATGCGGTTAAACGTGGTATGAATGTCTCCATTTAGGCTCTGAAACTAGGACTGGTTGATTCCACTTAGTTCTTAAATAGGGATAATTTGTACCCCACAAAAAATTATATATATTATGTATGTATATATATATATATATATATATATATATATATATATATATATTGTATTGGTAGTAATTATTTTTTGTTTAAAACAAAATATATAAGTGCTCAATGTTTAGACAGAGCCAAAATAAGTGAATTTAGTTTACAAAAAAATTGCTACACATAAGCATACATGTTTCAGCGAAAACCCAGTAAGGGAATCGCTTCGTAAGGCCAAGGACAACTCTGGCTGTTTCAACTCAAACATTGCCTATTTATAACTAGGACTACATCATATTTAAGTGTAAAGGGGGAGACAGGACCCAAAGAGAAAGTATATACATTAAAATGTGATCATCCATTATGTTAATTATATTAATTTATTTATTTTTTTTATTATTTTCTTTAATTTATAGTGCGTCAAGAGTTTCAAGTAGAGTTTCAATATTATCAGTAAATTCCTAGTTTAGTAGGTAAGTTGTGTAGAATAGGAACCCAAGTTTTAAAAAAAAGGGAACGGCTGTATTCAACTGTAATATGTACATCATAAGTATAATTATATATTAACATTAATATTAATCAGTTAAAATATATAGTTATGTGAATAATTCATTAGGCCACTAACGTTTAAAATAAAATAAATAGTTTACGTTTTTTGAAAAAGTTTGCGATGTAATGAATAACGAAATAATGTCAGTTATATTATTCATTGTAAATGCTAATGTTTTAAAAAACAACTTACGTATAAAATAAATGGTTAACGTGTAAATAAATTAGTGTCCGTATAATATTACTTTTGTAAATTCTAACGTTTCAAAAATTACGTATAAAAATAGGTGATTAAAGTATAAGAATAAAATAAATTAGGCTCGATGAGGTGACCATTAAAACCTACGTTAAACGATTATGAAAAGTATAATTATGGTAAGATAACTACAATACGATTAAAGATAAATAAAATAAAAAATAAAAAATATCTTTAGTTAAAAATTTAACTTATTAGGTATAGGGTATGATTATTTGATGTTAAAATACAAATGTTTAAAATAATTAACGTTTAGAATGGTTTCAGTATAGAATAAAATTAATTATGGGAAAAGGATAAAAGGGGCGGGGGAAATTGGAAAAACTATAAAAATATTATTTACAAACTTAGACGTTTTATAATTTTTTAAGCGTATGTATCTGAAAATGCTTGCAGGAGATGGCCGATTCTTGTTTTATATTTAAAAGTTTGTCACGGTCTTTAAAATCTCCATTTTCTCATGCAGGCATGGTGGTGGTTAGATAGTTTTTGTTGGTGGTGGTTGGTGGTTAGATAGTTTTTGTTGGTGGTGGTTGGTGGTTAGATAGTTTTTGTTGGTGGTGGTTGGTGGTTAGATAGTTTTTGTTGGTGGTGGTTGGTGGTTAGATAGTTTTTGTTGGTGGTGGTTGGTGGTTAGATAGTTTTTGTTGGTGGTGGTTGGTGGTTAGATAGTTTTTGTTGGTGGTGGTTGGTGGTTAGATAGTTCTAAATTTAGGTTTTAAGTCTTTAGCCCTGTGATATTTTCATTGGGCCTGGATTTTATATTGTTTAGGTTATATTCTCGTTGCATCGTGCGCTAATTGGTGGTTTGGTTGCAATTTAACAGGTGGTATTAGGTGTACATTTTTTACGGGGATAGGGTTTGTTAGGCAAAGTTGTTTATGGGTTTATGATTAAGGCAGATATATTGTTAATTAGACATTGCCAAGATGCAGGCTATTCTAGGTTGGAAATTTATTTAAAGTTATGTAATTGTTGCGTGTTCAGAGGGTGTGCTAATATTTTGTATTAAAGAGTTGAAGTTTTTTATGGCGATTTTTTTAAGATCGCGAGAGTTTATGGTTGGTTAACCCCCCCCCCTCAAAAAAAAACAAAAACTTTAGTTTGGGGGTGCTGTCCAATAGTCCTATACTAGGGGAAACGGTTAGTGATGGATATTGTTGCATTTTATGGATGGCGAGGAAGCGCAATAAGCTAATTCCTGTTCGGTGGTGCATTTTCAGTGGTGTTAATTGCATTTACGTATCTGAACATTCTCTTGTGCCTGCAACTGCAAATTATCTCTTGTTTTGAATTGAGTATGTTTAATTTTTTAGGCGCCGTTTTAATCTCGGTCGCCTCTGCATAGAAGGTAGTATTTAGAAGTATGCATAGAAGGTAGTATTTAGATCCTGGGCTGTATGACTTGGATTTTCTTAGTATTTTTCATTTTAATGTAAAGTCTATTTTGATCGGGGGTGTCTTTTCTAGTCCACAATTTATTATCAAATTGTATTAAAGTTTTTCTTGCTAGTAGGATTAGACTAATTTCTGAGTCGGAAAGGTCCGAGGTATTTTTAGCTAAGATGAGCACTTTGTTTAAAAGGATAGGGGATATAGATTGGTAGTAGTTGTCAATGTCAAATGTTATGAAGTTTAGTTTTGATTTGTCATGAACCAATCTATAACATTGTTCGATGATTGCCAAAAGGGAGAAACGTATTTTCTTTTTTATACTTGGTATTATTCTATCTAATATGTTTTTACTTATTCTTCCTAGGTCTGATTTAGCGGGGCAGGTTAGCCTGATACAGGGGTTTCTGCTGAAGTTAGGCTTATAGTCCTTTAGGGTGAATCTTTGGGTAGATGGAGTGAAGACTTCTGTGTGGTTACTCAGGTTCTTAGCTTGGTTGTTGATCCTATGTGTTGAGTTTTGCAGTACTTCCTTATATGATTTTCTAAGCTCTTTATATATTAGGCTCTCATAAGCTTGGTAGTTTAATTTGTAATAGTTTTTTGTTTTATCTGCGGGAACAAATAGTTCTGTCCCATTTTTAACTTTATGTGCCAAGCCGTTTATTTTATTAACTATCGGGTGTGGATATGTATTAGGTTTCTTAAATTTTATTTGCTTGATTAGATTAATTAGTACGTTTTCAAATTCTTCTAAATGTTCATTAGCTTTAGGGAATTGGTTTGATTTTAGTCCATAATATTTCGCCCCCATTCTCTCTTGCTCTCTCTGTCGGGAGATACTATTTATTGGCAGAGGGGGGTTCTAAATTACTGTGGAGCGGGGGAGGGAGAGTTTCCTTAGGGGTGCCCAAGCGGTTTTGTTTTATACTCATGTTAAGGTCATGGTGGTATGCTTTCCATCTAACATTAATTATGAATTTATTGATAGCTGCTATTTAGAGATCTAGGATTTCCCGGATGGGGTAGGGATGTTTTTGGATGAGAGGGGGATACATTCCTTATTAAACATATCTGGAAAAGTCAAATAAAGCTAATTTTATTTATTTATTTTATTTTTTAATATTCAATTTTACTTCTAATTTATTTTCAGCTTTATTATTACTATATTTATAATTGTCATTACCATTATCCTTTGTACTATTATAATTACCCTAATATTATTTGGTATATTTTTACCACTCTCATAAGTAGTACTGGTTTCCTTACTCCCCCACTTTGACATCAATATGTATACTTAACGTTCTGCATCAAGTTATAAGCACTCATAGTCATTGCCACTCTAAACTTCGACCGCCCCCTTATGATCATACTCCCTATATCATAACAGTAGAAACTTATAAATATATTGCAGCATATTACCTTTCATTTTTATAACCCTGCATATCCCCGCCCCCAAATTATAAGCAATTTTATAGCCACCATTTGCCGTTTAGGTGGCATTAATCAAAATTACCACCTCCATAGAAAATAGCCACCTCATAAACCGTTAAAATAAGTTACCACGCAGCAACAATACACCCCCTATTTAACCATAATACATATACCCCTTAATCTCAATGCTATGTTTAAGACCATATATATTCTTATATATCATCCTATATATAATAAGCTTCTCCATATTTATTTAGAATTCAATAAAGCTTCCCCCACCACTCTATAATTCCTCTTAATCTTTTTCATCCCTAATGAACCTTACACTAGACACCGCATCTTCCCCATGCTACCTAGCACCTTCTTTATTCTTCTGATGAGAAACATTAGACTTCGAAATGCCCTGGCATAAAGACTCCTTTCTATCCCCCAATATTTGCCTGTATTCCATTATTCAATAAATGATCCATTCTATATCTACCAATATATAGTTTTGTAGTTTTGTGTCTTCATTTCATACTCTTGTTGTCCTATTATATATATATATAATATTTACGATATATATATACACACACGCAATAAATATGATATATATATATATATACAGTATATATATATATATATTACAATATATACATACATGCACACACACACACGCACACACACATATATATATAAAATACAATATATCATGAACACGAAATAAGTTCATATATATAGTATATATAAAACGAGGCAACAATTTATTCTATTTGAATGGTTTCAAGATTTCTTTAACCGATTTAGATTGCTTTAACGCTGCCAAATCAGGACAACGCGCCCGTTTTCTATCATCAGTTCACGGTTTAGTGTAAAGTAAATTTAAAAAAAAAAGAATAAGATTTTGTGAAAAAATCGATTAAATTTTTTGTAGAATTATTAACGGATTTTTGTCGTTACATCCCATTTAAAATATATTTTTAATAGAAAAAGTATTTCGCTAACAACATATGTTCATTACCCGAGAGAAACATCGATTACTTTACTTTGAATAGTGAACATTGATTTAGGCCAGTGCATGTAAATTGCATGTTGCTTCACTATTTTTAAAACTTTCGGGCTTGAACTTTCGTTTCTTCGAACTCTTGCCAATGCGTCACGGCAGCATGTCCTTTCCGAAAGTAGCCATCAGTACGTTGTCCCAACGACTTTGATACCTATTCTCAATCTCTTTCAGTGCCTAATGGAATCTCCCCACCCCCTGCTAGTCACTCATTGAACCCAGGTCCTTGTAAATCGGTTTATATGTGAAAATAGGTAGTACAACCTGACGCTTATGTTGCACCCCAGGTTTCTGAGAGCAGCCGGCATGATGTTGAACAGTTCTGCGCTGTTTCTGGATTTATTTTTTTTCAAGAAATTTCATGCTTCCAGTTCCACTTCGTTAACGGAGTTTTCGAACTCTGGATTTCTGATGAGCTGCCAGATCTGGGGACAATCAAAGATGTCAGCTTTCAATTTCTCCATAGTCAATCCTGAAAACGCCTGGCACAAACAAATGAAGCACTCATGTTTGCCCATAGCCATGGTAAACTGCTTGATTAAGCCGAGTTTGATGTTCAGCAGTGTAATGAGTATTCAGTCTCTCTCCACCAGAGGGTCGTTAATGGCTTTCCTTTCTTTACAAGGCACTTATTATAATCCACCAGAGGGTCGTTAATGGCTTTCCTTTCTTTACAAGGCACTTATTATAATCCACCAGAGGGTCGTTAATGGCTTTCCTTTCTTTACAAGGCACTTATTATAATCCACCAGAGGGTCGTTAATGGCTTTCCTTTCTTTACAAGGCACTTATTATAATCCACCAGAGGGTCGTTAATGGCTTTCCTTTCTTTACAAGGCACTTATTATAATCCACCAGAGGGTCGTTAATGGCTTTCCTTTCTTTACAAGGCACTTATTATAATCCACCAGAGGGTCGTTAATGGCTTTCCTTTCTTTACAAGGCACTTATTATAATCCACCAGTGGGTCGTTAATGGCTTTCCTTTCTTTACAAGGCACTTATTATAATCCACCAGAGGGTCGTTAATGGCTTTCCTTTCTTTACAAGGCACTTATTATAATCCACCAGAGGGTCGTTAATGGCTTTCCTTTCTTTACAAGGCACTTATTATAATCCACCAGAGGGTCGTTAATGGCTTTCCTTTCTTTACAAGGCACTTATTATAATCCACCAGAGGGTCGTTAATGGCTTTCCTTTCTTTACAAGGCACTTATTATAATCCACCAGAGGGTCGTTAATGGCTTTCCTTTCTTTACAAGGCACTTATTATAATCCACCAGTGGGTCGTTAATGGCTTTCCTTTCTTTACAAGGCACTTATTATAATCCACCAGAGGGTCGTTAATGGCTTTTCTTTCTTTACAAGGCACTTATTATAATCCACCAGAGGGTCGTTAATGGCTTTCCTTTCTTTACAAGGCACTTATTATAATCCACCAGAGGGTCGTTAATGGCTTTCCTTTCTTTACAAGGCACTTATTATAATCCACCAGAGGGTCGTTAATGGCTTTCCTTTCTTTACAAGGCACTTATTATAATCCACCAGAGGGTCGTTAATGGCTTTCCTTTCTTTACAAGGCACTTATTATAATCCACCAGAGGGTCGTTAATGGCTTTCCTTTCTTTACAAGGCACTTATTATAATCCACCAGAGGGTCGTTAATGGCTTTCCTTTCTTTACAAGGCACTTATTATAATCCACCAGAGGGTCGTTAATGGCTTTCCTTTCTTTACAAGGCACTTATTATAATCCACCAGAGGGTCGTTAATGGCTTTCCTTTCTTTACAAGGCACTTATTATAATCCACCAGAGGGTCGTTAATGGCTTTCCTTTCTTTACAAGGCACTTATTATAATCCACCAGAGGGTCGTTAATGGCTTTCCTTTCTTTACAAGGCACTTATTATAATCCACCAGAGGGTCGTTAATGGCTTTCCTTTCTTTACAAGGCACTTATTATAATCCACCAGAGGGTCGTTAATGGCTTTCCTTTCTTTACAAGGCACTTATTATAATCCACCAGAGGGTCGTTAATGGCTTTCCTTTCTTTACAAGGCACTTATTATAATCCACCAACTTTATGCTTTGAGGCAACGATTTTTTTGGAACAATTTGGAATTTTATGACTTCAAAATAGTCTCTTTTCGCCGTAATCACTAAAAATGATCAAACTTGGATACTTCTTGCCATTAAAATAATCATTTCAAATCAAAACAATTATTTGACATGGCAATGTACTCCCATCAACTTCGAAAATGCTTCACACATGTGAATAAAAACGTACAAAACGACATGTGTCCTAGCTAAAAAAACTTGACTTGATTAAGCAAAACTAATGAGATTTTCGATTTATCAGAAAATCAATTGCAAAAACACAACCAATTTGTTGTTTACTCGTGTACAATACTACATTCAGAAAGTTCATATGTAGACTTGAATCTTTTTCTCATTAACAATTTAGACAATATAAATCTGTATAAGCCAAACACTTAAATTATTTCTTTATTTTAAGCTTGCGTATTTAATGTTGGAAACTGGTTAAATGACATGTTCTTGCCCTTTTTTGTACACTTTTATGTTTAATTGATTTTCACCAGATACTCGAGCTTCCTTTACAACGAGATAAAAGTTTACAGAACAACTTTTTGACGAAATCTCATTCACTTGAGTTTCTATAACGCACAACATTTGGGAAATGGATCTGGCTTTTATAATGCACCAAACTAAAACATCTGTTTTATTAGTTGTTAATGTGCTCAGCTATTCTAGTAACTTTAATCCAATTTTTACATTTCTATGAATATTGCTATTTTTCTCATAAATGCAAAGATTCTGCTGCAACCACTTAATCGACGTAATTGCAAAAGTAGGAGGTTTTAACAATTACATATTTAGATTCTAAAATTCATTCAAAACATTAAAAAAAATTAAATTTCAAAAGGAACAAAAAATAGAAACATTTTCACGTGCCAATAATAAAGAAAAGATTTTGTTTAAATGCCAAATTTAGTTGTATACATAATTTCTCAGGACTTTTCCCTTTTGATAATTAAATTCGCATTTTACTGAGATTTTCAGAAGTACATTTTAAATAATTCGTTCGTTTCCATATAAAGATTAAAAAATAAAAAAACAGTAAAAGAAGGGCATGATTAAAGAGATATTTTGCCAGTTTCGATTATTTTGATGATCCTTCTTTAATATAAGAATCCATAATTATTTCACAAATAACGACCAATATCTATTTCAGACATGACATATTGGAATAATCCGCAATTTATACAGCTATAATATATTTAATATAACAAAAAATTATAACAAAAAATGACCAGTAAGGAACTAAAATTCATTTTAAGTGTTTTAATAAGCCGATGCATTTTAGTCTTTTTGGTCTAGTGGTATTTCACCATCTGGGGGGTGGGGGTCATTGTTATAAGCATATGAGTTTTTTGTTATTACCATATGAGTTTTTTGTTATTACCATATGAGTTTTTTGTTATTAGCATATGAGTTTTTTGTTATTAGCATATGAGTTTTTTGTTATTAGCATATGAGTTTTTTGTTATTAGCATATGCGTTTTTTGTTATTAGCATATGAGTTTTTGTCATTAGCATATGAGTTTTTTTGTTATTAGCATATGAGTTTTTTTGTTATTAGCATATGAGTTTTTGTCATTAGTATATGAGTTTTGTTAGCCTATGAGTTTTTTGTAAGCATATGAGTTTTTTGTTAGCATATGAGTTTTTTGTTATTAGCATATGAGTTTTTTGTTATTAGCATATGAGTTTTTTGTTATTAGCATATGAGTTTTTTGTTATTAGCATATGAGTTTTTTGTTATTAGCATATGAGTTTTTTGTTATTAGCATATGAGTTTTTTGTTATTAGCATATGAGTTTTTTGTTATTAGCATATGAGTTTTTGTTATTACCATATGAGTTTTTGTTATTAGCATATGAGTTTTTTGTTATTAACATATGAGTTTTTTGTTATTAACATATGAGTTTTTGTTATTAGCATATAAGTTTTTGTTATTAGCATATGAGTTTTTGTTATGAGCATATGAGTTTTTGTTATGAGCATATGAGTTTTTGTTATGAGCAATTTGTTAGCATATGAGTTGTTTGTTAGCATATGAGTTTTTGTTATTAGCATATGAGTTTTTGTAATTAGCATATAATTTTTTGTTATTAGCATATGAGTTTTTTGTTAGCACATGAGTTTTTTGTTATTAGCATATGAGCTTTTTGTTAGCATATGAGTTTTTTGTTATTAGCATATGAGTTTTTTGTTATTAGCATATGAGTTTTTGTAATTAGCATATAATTTTTTGTTATTAGCATATGAGTTTTTTGTTAGCACATGAGTTTTTTGTTATTAGCATATGAGTTTTTTGTTAGCATATGAGTTTTTTGTTATTAGCATATGAGGTTTTTGTTATTGGCATATGAATTTTTGTTATTAGCATATGAGTTTTTTGTTATTAGCATATGAGTTTTTTGTTATTAGCATATGAGTTTTTTGTTAGCATATGAGTTTTTTTGTTATTAGCATATGAGTTTTTGTCATTAGTATATGAGTTTTTTGTTATTAGCATATGAGTTTTTTGTTATTAGCATATAATGTGGTTGTTATTAGAATATGAGTGTTTTTGTCATTACCATATGAGGTTTTTGTTATTAGCATATGCGTTTTTTGTTATTAGCATATGAGTTTTTTTGTTATTAGCATATGCGTTTTTTGTTATTAGCATATGACGTTTTTGTTATTAGCATATGACGTTTTTGTTATTAGCATATGAGTTTTTTGTTATTAGCATATGAGTTTTTTGTTATTAGCATATGAGTTTTTTGTTATTAGCATATGAGTTTTTGTTATTAGCATATGAGTTTTTGTTATTAGCATATGAGTTTTTTTGTTATTCGCATATGCGTTTTTTGTTATTAGCATATGCGTTTTTTGTTATTAGCATATGCGTTTTTTGTTATTAGCATATGAGTTTTTTGTTATTAGCATATGAGTTTTTTTGTTATCACCATACACGTTTTTTGTTATTAGCATATGACGTTTTTGTTATTAGCATATGACGTTTTTGTTATTAGCATATGAGTTTTTTGTTATTAGCATATGAGTTTTTTGTTATTAGCATATGAGTTTTTTGTTATTAGCATATGAGTTTTTTGTTATTAGCATATGAGTTTTTGTTATTAGCATATGAGTTTTTGTTATTAGCATATGAGTTTTTTGTTATTAGCATATGAGTTTTTTGTTATTATCATATGAGGTCTTTGTTATAAGCATATGAGGTTTTTTATGAGCATATGAGTTTTTTGTTATTATCATGTGAGTTTGTTTGTTATTATCATATGAGGTTTTTGTTATTAGCATATAATGTGGTTGTTATTAGAATATGAGTGTTTTTGTCATTACCATATGAGGTTTTTGTTATTAGCATATGAGTTTTTTTATGATCATATGAGTTTTTTTTGTTATTATCATATGAGTTTTTTTGTTATTATCATATGAGTTTTTTGTTATTAGCATATGAGTTTTTTTTTTATTAGCATATGAGTTTTTTTGTTATTGGCATATGAGTTTTTTTGTTATTGGCATATGAGTTTTTTTGTTATTAGCATATGAGTGTTTTGTTATTAGCATATGAGTTTTTTTCTTATTTGCATATGAGTTTTTTTGTTATTAGCATATGAGTGTTTTGTTATTAGCATATGAGTTTTTTGTTAGCATATGACTATTTTGTTATTAGCATATGAGTTTTTTTGTTATTAGCATATGCGTTTTTTGTTATTAGCATATGAGGTTTTTGTTATTAGCACATGAGTTTTTGTGATTCGCATATGAGTTTTTTTGTTATTAGCATATGAGTTTTTTGTTATTAGCGTATGAGTTTTTTATTATTAGCATATGAGGTTTTTGTTATTAGCATATGAGTTTTTTGTTATTAGCATATGAGGTTTTTTTTATTAGCATATGAGTTTTTTTGTTATTAACATATGCGTTTTTTTGTTATTAGCATATGAGTTTTTTGGTATTAGCATATGAGTTTTTTTGTTATTAGCATATGCGTTTTTTAGTTATTAGCATATGACTGTTTTTATTATCATATGAGTTTTTTGTTATTAGCATATGCGTTTTTTGTTAGTAGCATATGAGTTTTTTGTAATTAGCATATGCGTTTTTTGTTATCATGTGAGATTTTGTTATTAGCATATGAGTTTTTTTGTTATTAGCATATGTGTGTTTTTGTTATTAGCATATGCGTTTTTTTGTTATTAGCATATGAGCTTTTTGTTATTAGAATATGAGTTTTTTTGTTATTAGCATATGCGTTTTTTGTTATTAGCATATGCGTTTTTTGTTATTAGCATATGCGTTTTTTGTTATTAGCATATGAGTTTTTTGTTATTAGCATATGAGTTTTTTTGTTATCACCATACACGTTTTTTTGTTATTAGCATATGACGTTTTTGTTATTAGCATATGACGTTTTTGTTATTAGCATATGAGTTTTTTGTTATTAGCATATGAGTTTTTTGTTATTAGCATATGAGTTTTTTGTTATTAGCATATGAGTTTTTTGTTATTAGTATATGAGTTTTTTGTTATTAGCATATGAGTTTTTTGTTATTAGCATATGAGTTTTTTGTTATTAGCATATGAGTTTTTTGTTATTATCATATGAGGTCTTTGTTATAAGCATATGAGGTTTTTTATGAGCATATGAGTTTTTTGTTATTATCATGTGAGTTTGTTTGTTATTATCATATGAGGTTTTTGTTATTAGCATATAATGTGGTTGTTATTAGAATATGAGTGTTTTTGTCATTACCATATGAGGTTTTTGTTATTAGCATATGAGTTTTTTTATGATCATATGAGTTTTTTTTGTTATTATCATATGAGTTTTTTTGTTATTATCATATGAGTTTTTTGTTATTAGCATATGAGTTTTTTTTTTATTAGCATATGAGTTTTTTTGTTATTGGCATATGAGTTTTTTTGTTATTGGCATATGAGTTTTTTTGTTATTAGCATATGAGTGTTTTGTTATTAGCATATGAGTTTTTTTCTTATTTGCATATGAGTTTTTTTGTTATTAGCATATGAGTGTTTTGTTATTAGCATATGAGTTTTTTGTTAGCATATGACTATTTTGTTATTAGCATATGAGTTTTTTTGTTATTAGCATATGCGTTTTTTGTTATTAGCATATGAGGTTTTTGTTATTAGCACATGAGTTTTTGTGATTCGCATATGAGTTTTTTTGTTATTAGCATATGAGTTTTTTGTTATTAGCGTATGAGTTTTTTATTATTAGCATATGAGGTTTTTGTTATTAGCATATGAGTTTTTTGTTATTAGCATATGAGGTTTTTTTTATTAGCATATGAGTTTTTTTGTTATTAACATATGCGTTTTTTTGTTATTAGCATATGAGTTTTTTGGTATTAGCATATGAGTTTTTTTGTTATTAGCATATGCGTTTTTTAGTTATTAGCATATGACTGTTTTTATTATCATATGAGTTTTTTGTTATTAGCATATGCGTTTTTTGTTAGTAGCATATGAGTTTTTTGTAATTAGCATATGCGTTTTTTGTTATCATGTGAGATTTTGTTATTAGCATATGAGTTTTTTTGTTATTAGCATATGTGTGTTTTTGTTATTAGCATATGCGTTTTTTTGTTATTAGCATATGAGCTTTTTGTTATTAGCATATGAGTTTTTTTGTTATTAGCATATGCGTTTTTTGTTATTAGCATATGCGTTTTTTGTTATTAGCATATGCGTTTTTTGTTATTAGCATATGAGTTTTTTGTTATTAGCATATGAGTTTTTTTGTTATCACCATACACGTTTTTTTGTTATTAGCATATGACGTTTTTGTTATTAGCATATGACGTTTTTGTTATTAGCATATGAGTTTTTTGTTATTAGCATATGAGTTTTTTGTTATTAGCATATGAGTTTTTTGTTATTAGCATATGAGTTTTTTGTTATTAGTATATGAGTTTTTTGTTATTAGCATATGAGTTTTTTGTTATTAGCATATGAGTTTTTTGTTATTAGCATATGAGTTTTTGTTATTAGCATATGAGTTTTTGTTATTAGCATATGAGTTTTTTTGTTATTAGCATATGAGGTCTTTGTTATAAGCATATGAGGTTTTTGTTATTGGCATATGAATTTTTGTTATTAGCATATGAGTTTTTTGTTATTAGCATATGAGTTTTTTGTTATTAGCATATGAGTTTTTTGTTAGCATATGAGTTTTTTTGTTATTAGCATATGAGTTTTTGTCATTAGTATATGAGTTTTTTGTTATTAGCATATGAGTTTTTTGTTATTAGCATATAATGTGGTTGTTATTAGAATATGAGTGTTTTTGTCATTACCATATGAGTTTTTTGTTATTAGCATATGCGTTTTTTGTTATTAGCATATGAGTTTTTTTGTTATTAGCATATGCGTTTTTTGTTATTAGCATATGACGTTTTTGTTATTAGCATATGACGTTTTTGTTATTAGCATATGAGTTTTTTGTTATTAGCATATGAGTTTTTTGTTATTAGCATATGAGTTTTTGTTATTAGCATATGAGTTTTTGTTATTAGCATATGAGTTTTTTGTTATTAGCATATGAGTTTTTTTGTTATTCGCATATGCGTTTTTTGTTATTAGCATATGCGTTTTTTGTTATTAGCATATGCGTTTTTTGTTATTAGCATATGAGTTTTTTGTTATTAGCATATGCGTTTTTTTGTTATCACCATACACGTTTTTTGTTATTAGCATATGACGTTTTTGTTATTAGCATATGACGTTTTTGTTATTAGCATATGAGTTTTTTGTTATTAGCATATGAGTTTTTTGTTATTAGCATATGAGTTTTTTGTTATTAGCATATGAGTTTTTTGTTATTAGCATATGAGTTTTTGTTATTAGCATATGAGTTTTTGTTATTAGCATATGAGTTTTTTGTTATTAGCATATGAGTTTTTTGTTATTATCATATGAGGTCTTTGTTATAAGCATATGAGGTTTTTTATGAGCATATGAGTTTTTTGTTATTATCATGTGAGTTTGTTTGTTATTATCATATGAGGTTTTTGTTATTAGCATATAATGTGGTTGTTATTAGAATATGAGTGTTTTTGTCATTACCATATGAGGTTTTTGTTATTAGCATATGAGTTTTTTTATGATCATATGAGTTTTTTTTGTTATTATCATATGAGTTTTTTTGTTATTATCATATGAGTTTTTTGTTATTAGCATATGAGTTTTTTTTTTATTAGCATATGAGTTTTTTTGTTATTGGCATATGAGTTTTTTTGTTATTGGCATATGAGTTTTTTTGTTATTAGCATATGAGTGTTTTGTTATTAGCATATGAGTTTTTTTCTTATTTGCATATGAGTTTTTTTGTTATTAGCATATGAGTGTTTTGTTATTAGCATATGAGTTTTTTGTTAGCATATGACTATTTTGTTATTAGCATATGAGTTTTTTTGTTATTAGCATATGCGTTTTTTGTTATTAGCATATGAGGTTTTTGTTATTAGCACATGAGTTTTTGTGATTCGCATATGAGTTTTTTTGTTATTAGCATATGAGTTTTTTGTTATTAGCGTATGAGTTTTTTATTATTAGCATATGAGGTTTTTGTTATTAGCATATGAGTTTTTTGTTATTAGCATATGAGGTTTTTTTTATTAGCATATGAGTTTTTTTGTTATTAACATATGCGTTTTTTTGTTATTAGCATATGAGTTTTTTGGTATTAGCATATGAGTTTTTTTGTTATTAGCATATGCGTTTTTTAGTTATTAGCATATGACTGTTTTTATTATCATATGAGTTTTTTGTTATTAGCATATGCGTTTTTTGTTAGTAGCATATGAGTTTTTTGTAATTAGCATATGCGTTTTTTGTTATCATGTGAGATTTTGTTATTAGCATATGAGTTTTTTTGTTATTAGCATATGTGTGTTTTTGTTATTAGCATATGCGTTTTTTTGTTATTAGCATATGAGCTTTTTGTTATTAGAATATGAGTTTTTTTGTTATTAGCATATGCGTTTTTTGTTATTAGCATATGCGTTTTTTGTTATTAGCATATGCGTTTTTTGTTATTAGCATATGAGTTTTTTGTTATTAGCATATGAGTTTTTTTGTTATCACCATACACGTTTTTTTGTTATTAGCATATGACGTTTTTGTTATTAGCATATGACGTTTTTGTTATTAGCATATGAGTTTTTTGTTATTAGCATATGAGTTTTTTGTTATTAGCATATGAGTTTTTTGTTATTAGCATATGAGTTTTTTGTTATTAGTATATGAGTTTTTTGTTATTAGCATATGAGTTTTTTGTTATTAGCATATGAGTTTTTTGTTATTAGCATATGAGTTTTTTGTTATTATCATATGAGGTCTTTGTTATAAGCATATGAGGTTTTTTATGAGCATATGAGTTTTTTGTTATTATCATGTGAGTTTGTTTGTTATTATCATATGAGGTTTTTGTTATTAGCATATAATGTGGTTGTTATTAGAATATGAGTGTTTTTGTCATTACCATATGAGGTTTTTGTTATTAGCATATGAGTTTTTTTATGATCATATGAGTTTTTTTTGTTATTATCATATGAGTTTTTTTGTTATTATCATATGAGTTTTTTGTTATTAGCATATGAGTTTTTTTTTTATTAGCATATGAGTTTTTTTGTTATTGGCATATGAGTTTTTTTGTTATTGGCATATGAGTTTTTTTGTTATTAGCATATGAGTGTTTTGTTATTAGCATATGAGTTTTTTTCTTATTTGCATATGAGTTTTTTTGTTATTAGCATATGAGTGTTTTGTTATTAGCATATGAGTTTTTTGTTAGCATATGACTATTTTGTTATTAGCATATGAGTTTTTTTGTTATTAGCATATGCGTTTTTTGTTATTAGCATATGAGGTTTTTGTTATTAGCACATGAGTTTTTGTGATTCGCATATGAGTTTTTTTGTTATTAGCATATGAGTTTTTTGTTATTAGCGTATGAGTTTTTTATTATTAGCATATGAGGTTTTTGTTATTAGCATATGAGTTTTTTGTTATTAGCATATGAGGTTTTTTTTATTAGCATATGAGTTTTTTTGTTATTAACATATGCGTTTTTTTGTTATTAGCATATGAGTTTTTTGGTATTAGCATATGAGTTTTTTTGTTATTAGCATATGCGTTTTTTAGTTATTAGCATATGACTGTTTTTATTATCATATGAGTTTTTTGTTATTAGCATATGCGTTTTTTGTTAGTAGCATATGAGTTTTTTGTAATTAGCATATGCGTTTTTTGTTATCATGTGAGATTTTGTTATTAGCATATGAGTTTTTTTGTTATTAGCATATGTGTGTTTTTGTTATTAGCATATGCGTTTTTTTGTTATTAGCATATGAGCTTTTTGTTATTAGCATATGAGTTTTTTTGTTATTAGCATATGCGTTTTTTGTTATTAGCATATGCGTTTTTTGTTATTAGCATATGCGTTTTTTGTTATTAGCATATGAGTTTTTTGTTATTAGCATATGAGTTTTTTTGTTATCACCATACACGTTTTTTTGTTATTAGCATATGACGTTTTTGTTATTAGCATATGACGTTTTTGTTATTAGCATATGAGTTTTTTGTTATTAGCATATGAGTTTTTTGTTATTAGCATATGAGTTTTTTGTTATTAGCATATGAGTTTTTTGTTATTAGTATATGAGTTTTTTGTTATTAGCATATGAGTTTTTTGTTATTAGCATATGAGTTTTTTGTTATTAGCATATGAGTTTTTGTTATTAGCATATGAGTTTTTGTTATTAGCATATGAGTTTTTTTGTTATTAGCATATGAGGTCTTTGTTATAAGCATATGAGGTTTTTGTTATTGGCATATGAATTTTTGTTATTAGCATATGAGTTTTTTGTTATTAGCATATGAGTTTTTTGTTATTAGCATATGAGTTTTTTGTTAGCATATGAGTTTTTTTGTTATTAGCATATGAGTTTTTGTCATTAGTATATGAGTTTTTTGTTATTAGCATATGAGTTTTTTGTTATTAGCATATAATGTGGTTGTTATTAGAATATGAGTGTTTTTGTCATTACCATATGAGTTTTTTGTTATTAGCATATGCGTTTTTTGTTATTAGCATATGAGTTTTTTTGTTATTAGCATATGCGTTTTTTGTTATTAGCATATGACGTTTTTGTTATTAGCATATGACGTTTTTGTTATTAGCATATGAGTTTTTTGTTATTAGCATATGAGTTTTTTGTTATTAGCATATGAGTTTTTGTTATTAGCATATGAGTTTTTGTTATTAGCATATGAGTTTTTTGTTATTAGCATATGAGTTTTTTTGTTATTCGCATATGCGTTTTTTGTTATTAGCATATGCGTTTTTTGTTATTAGCATATGCGTTTTTTGTTATTAGCATATGAGTTTTTTGTTATTAGCATATGCGTTTTTTTGTTATCACCATACACGTTTTTTGTTATTAGCATATGACGTTTTTGTTATTAGCATATGACGTTTTTGTTATTAGCATATGAGTTTTTTGTTATTAGCATATGAGTTTTTTGTTATTAGCATATGAGTTTTTTGTTATTAGCATATGAGTTTTTTGTTATTAGCATATGAGTTTTTGTTATTAGCATATGAGTTTTTGTTATTAGCATATGAGTTTTTTGTTATTAGCATATGAGTTTTTTGTTATTATCATATGAGGTCTTTGTTATAAGCATATGAGGTTTTTTATGAGCATATGAGTTTTTTGTTATTATCATGTGAGTTTGTTTGTTATTATCATATGAGGTTTTTGTTATTAGCATATAATGTGGTTGTTATTAGAATATGAGTTTTTTTGTCATTACCATATGAGGTTTTTGTTATTAGCATATGAGTTTTTTTATGATCATATGAGTTTTTTTTGTTATTATCATATGAGTTTTTTTGTTATTATCATATGAGTTTTTTGTTATTAGCATATGAGTTTTTTTTTTATTAGCATATGAGTTTTTTTGTTATTGGCATATGAGTTTTTTTGTTATTGGCATATGAGTTTTTTTGTTATTAGCATATGAGTGTTTTGTTATTAGCATATGAGTTTTTTTCTTATTTGCATATGAGTTTTTTTGTTATTAGCATATGAGTGTTTTGTTATTAGCATATGAGTTTTTTGTTAGCATATGACTATTTTGTTATTAGCATATGAGTTTTTTTGTTATTAGCATATGCGTTTTTTGTTATTAGCATATGAGGTTTTTGTTATTAGCACATGAGTTTTTGTGATTCGCATATGAGTTTTTTTGTTATTAGCATATGAGTTTTTTGTTATTAGCGTATGAGTTTTTTATTATTAGCATATGAGGTTTTTGTTATTAGCATATGAGTTTTTTGTTATTAGCATATGAGGTTTTTTTTATTAGCATATGAGTTTTTTTGTTATTAACATATGCGTTTTTTTGTTATTAGCATATGAGTTTTTTGGTATTAGCATATGAGTTTTTTTGTTATTAGCATATGCGTTTTTTAGTTATTAGCATATGACTGTTTTTATTATCATATGAGTTTTTTGTTATTAGCATATGCGTTTTTTGTTAGTAGCATATGAGTTTTTTGTAATTAGCATATGCGTTTTTTGTTATTATCATGTGAGATTTTGTTATTAGCATATGAGTTTTTTTGTTATTAGCATATGTGTGTTTTTGTTATTAGCATATGCGTTTTTTTGTTATTAGCATATGAGCTTTTTGTTATTAGCATATGAGTTTTTTTGTTATTAGCATATGCGTTTTTTGTTATTAGCATATGCGTTTTTTGTTATTAGCATATGCGTTTTTTGTTATTAGCATATGAGTTTTTTGTTATTAGCATATGAGTTTTTTTGTTATCACCATACACGTTTTTTTGTTATTAGCATATGACGTTTTTGTTATTAGCATATGACGTTTTTGTTATTAGCATATGAGTTTTTTGTTATTAGCATATGAGTTTTTTGTTATTAGCATATGAGTTTTTTGTTATTAGCATATGAGTTTTTTGTTATTAGTATATGAGTTTTTTGTTATTAGCATATGAGTTTTTTGTTATTAGCATATGAGTTTTTTGTTATTAGCATATGAGTTTTTGTTATTAGCATATGAGTTTTTGTTATTAGCATATGAGTTTTTTTGTTATTAGCATATGAGGTCTTTGTTATAAGCATATGAGTTTTTGTTATTAGCATATGAGTTTTTTGTTATTAGCATATGAGGTCTTTGTTAAAAGCATATGAGTTTTTGTCATTAGCATATGAGTTTTTTGTTATTATCATATGAGGTCTTTGTTATAAGCATATGAGTTTTTTTATGAGCATATGAGTTTTTTGTTATTAGCATATAATGTGGTTGTTATTAGAATATGAGTGTTTTTGTCATTACCATATGAGGTTTTTGTTATTAGCATATGAGTTTTTTGTTATTAGCATATGAGTTTTTTGTTATTAGCATATGAGTTTTTTGTTATTAGCATATGAGTTTTTTTGTTATTAGCATATGAGGTCTTTGTTATTATCATATGAGTTTTTTTGTTATTAGCATATGAGTTTTTGTTATTAGCATATGAGTTTTTGTTATTAGCATATGAGTTTTTGTTATTAGCATATGAGTTTTTGTTATTAGCATATGAGTTTTTTGTTATTACCATATGAGGTCTTTGTTATAAGCATATGAGTTTTTGTTATTAGCATATGAGTTTTTTGTTATTATCATATGAGGTCTTTGTTATAAGCATATTAGTTTTTGTCATTAGCATATGAGTTTTTTGTTATTATCATATGAGGTCTTTGTTATAAGCATATGAGGTTTTTTATGAGCATATGAGTTTTTTGTTATTAGCATATAATGTGGTTGTTATTAGAATATGAGTGTTTTTGTCATTACCATATGAGGTTTTTGTTATTAGCATATGAGTTTTTTGTTATTAGCATATGAGTTTTTTGTTATTAGCATATGAGTTTTTTGTTATTAGCATATGAGTTTTTTTGTTATTAGCATATGAGTTTTTTTGTTATTGGCATATGAGTTTTTTTGTTATTAGCATATGAGTGTTTTGTTATTAGCATATGAGTTTTTTTGTTATTTGCATATGAGTTTTTTTGTTATTAGCATATGAGTGTTTTGTTATTAGCATATGAGTTTTTTGCTAGCATATGACTATTTTGTTATTAGCATATGATTTTTTTGTTATTAGCATATGAGTTTTTTGTTATTAGCATATGAGGTTTTTGTTATTAGCACATGAGTTTTTGTGATTCGCATATGAGTTTTTTTGTTATTAGCATATGAGTTTTTTGTTATTAGCGTATGAGTTTTTTATTATTAGCATATGAGGTTTTTGTTATTAGCATATGAGTTTTTTGTTATTAGCATATGAGGTTTTTGTTATTAGCATATGAGTTTTTTTGTTATTAACATATGCGTTTTTTTGTTATTAGCATATGAGTTTTTTTGTTATTATCATATGAGTTTTTTGTTATTAGCATATGCGTTTTTTGTTATGAGCATATGACTTTTTTGTTATTAGCATATGATTTTTTTTATGAGCGTATGCGTTTTTGTAATTAGCATATGAGTGTTTTGTTATTAGCATATGCGTTTTTTGTTATTAGCATATGAGTTTTTTTTCATGAGCATATGTGTTTTTTGTTATTTGCATATGCGTTTTTTGTTATGAGCATATGAGTTTTTTTATTAGCATATGAGTTGTTTGTTATAAGCGTATGAGTTTTTTGTTATTAGCATATGAGTTTTTTGTTATTAGCATATGAGTTTTTTGTTATTAGCGTATGAGTTTTTTCTTATTAGCATCTGCGTTTTTTGTTATTAGCATCTGTTTTTTTTGTTATGAGCATATGAGTCTTTTGTTATTAGCACATGCGTTTTTTGTTATGAGCATATGCGTTTTTTCTTATGAGCATATGCGTTTTTTTGTTAGTAGCGTATGAGTTTTTTGTAATTAGCATATGCGTTTTTTGTTATGAGCATATGAGTTTTTTTTATTAGCATATGCGTTTTTTGTTCGTAGCGTATGAGTGTTTTGTAATTAGCATATGAGTTTTTTTGCAATTAGCATATGAGTTTTTTGTTATTAGCATATGAGTTTTTTTGTTATTAGCATATGAGTTTTTTTGTTATTAGCATATGAGTGTTTTGTTATTAGCATATGCGTTTTTTGTTATTAGCATATGCGTTTTTTGTTATTAGCATATGCGTTTTTTGTTATTAGCATATGCGTTTTTTGTTATTAGCATATGAGTTTTTTGTTAACATATAAGTTTTTTGTTGTAAGGGATTGCATGATATTTAATGTTTAGTACTTTAAATAGCTTTATATTGTGCATCATATATAATGTTTTATACTGTAAATAGCTTTATATTGTGCATGATATTTAATGTTTAATACTTTAAATAGCTTTATATTGTGCATCATATATAATGTTTTATACTGTAAATAGCTTTATATTGTGCATGATATTTAATGTTTAATACTTTTAGTAGCTTTATATTGTTCTTGATATTTAATGTTTAATACTTTAAATAGCTTTATATTGTTCATGATATTTAATGTTTAATACTTTAAATAGCTTTATATTGGTCATGATATTTAATGTTTAATACTTTAAATAGCTTTATATTGTGCATCATATTTAATGTTTAATAATTTAAATAGCTTTATATTGTTCATGATATTTAAGTTTTAATACTTTGAATAGCTTTATATTGTTCATGATTTTTAATGTTTAATACTTTAAATAGCTTTATATTGTGCTCGATATTTAATGTTTATCATTTGTTTTTAGAGTGGATAATAGGTAAAGTGTTGCTAGAAATTTAATATTTCATAGTTAAAACAGGTTTTTAAAGTGGCTATTTACCCTCTTGAAAGTATTTTATCGTATATATTATTTAATATTTAAAATACAGTTTACAGTGCATAGCATGTAATGTTTTAAATCGATTTTAGCGTGCATGATTTTAGAGTATATGATATACTTGAAATAGTTTTTTAAATGCATTATATTTAATATTTTAAATATAACTTTGGCGTGTTTTATTAATATATATATATATATATATATATATATATATATATATATATATATTTATAGTGCATAATATTTAAAATTTTAAAATGGTTGTTAGAGTTCATAGATTCAATATTTTTAATAAATCTTAGTGCGAAATTTATATATATATATATATATATATATATATATATATTATTTTTTTTAATTACATTTTCACCCCAAACAAGGCACATTGCCACTTTGGTGTAGGGGGCTACTATCAGAGGAAATATCAACTGGGGTACTATGTAGGGATTTGGGCAGCGAGATGTTGCTTCACGTTGCACTTGAACTTATGCATGTCAGTACAGTTGGGGAAGCAGTGACCTGGAATGGAATTCCAAAGTCTAGCAGTTCTGGGGAAGAAACTACTGGAGTAGAAAGATCTTTTACATCTAGAGATCTCTAAAGTGTGGGGGTGGGATTTTGTAGCTTGTTGGGTCTCTCGAGGGTGTTTACGTCGTGGGGGCACAAGTGCTTGCAGTTCATCAGAGCATTCACCATTATAATACTTGTAGAACAGGCAGAGGGATGCAACGTTTCGACGATGGGACAGAGGCTGAAGCTTAGATGCCAGTTTAGGGCCTATCAGATTTGCGACTCTCTTTTGAACCCTGTCAAGGAGCGAGAGACTAGTAGCCGATGCACCAGCCCAAATATGACAGCAATACTCCATACATGGGCGAATAGTGGCCTTGTAGAGGTACAGGATACTTTCGGGTGTTAGAAGTTTTCTAGCACGGTAGAGAGAGCCCACCTTCCTCGCAGCGGCCCTGGCAATGCTCTCGATGTAATTGTTCCAGCTCATGTTTCCTGTGAACATTAGGCCAAGGAGCTTGAGAGACGTACTCTCAGATAAAGAGTCGTTGGCCCTTGCTATAGGTGGTAGAGAAGGTTTCTTGTAATTATTGAATGAAACCAGTTTTGTCTTGGCGGCATTGAACGTGACCATCCATTTTTGTCCCTATTCCACTACTGATTGGAGGTCATCCGCTAGTGTTTCTGCCATTACTTTAGATATATGTTCATTTGTTTTCCTGTCGTGCCTGCTATATAGAGTGTGGTGTCATCAGCATATATACCATCTCAGAGGCAATTTTGTCGGGGAGGTCATTTATGAATATCAGGAACAGCAGAGGTCCAAGGATAGATCCCTGGGGCACTCCCGCATTTATATCATATTGTTTAGATGTACGACCGTCGAGGACAACCTGGATTTTTCTCTTATCTAAGAAGGATTTAATTATGTTAAGTATTCTACCAGTGATACCGTATGATCTAATCTTCCTGAGGAGACCCTCATGCCATACCCTGTCAAAAGCCTTGGATATATCTAAAGCTACCGCTCTGCCCTCTTTCGCTTTGTCCAGTGAATGGTATATGCGTTCATAGATTACAGTGAGGATGTCTGCCGTGGAACGGGCTTGTCTAAATCCATATTGTTGGTCGGTCAGAAGTTTAGCATCTGTAAGGTGCTGGACTAGAGCATGGTTAATTAAGGTCTCAAATATTTTGGCAAAAAGTGGGAGGAGCCTAATAGGGCGATAATTTAATGGGTCAGTTCTTTCGCCAGAATTCTTGAATACTGGTACCACAGAAGCAGTTTTCCAACAGCCCGGAAAGCAAGATTCATTAAGGCATTTGTTGTAGAGTTTGGAGAGAACTGGAGCTACTTCGGCTGAGCACTTTTTTAATAGCACAGCTGGGATGAGGTCGGGTCCACATGCTTTTGAAGTGTCAAGGTTTTTTATGATAGCATGCACCTGAGCAGGGGTTATTATTAGATCATCAAGCGTGGCGTCTGTCTGCATAGGAAATTGAGGTAGGGGGTGGTTTAGAGGGTCCAGTGTGGAGTTTGAGGCAAACCGACTGGCAAGCATGTTAGCCTTCTCGGTTGCTGAGCAAAGAACCTCGTGATTGTTGGTTAGTGGAGGAATTGTTGATTGCCCATTATTTACTACACTGTTGTAGATTTTCCAGAAGTCACGAGTTCCTGGTTTTTGTGCTTCGATGCGTTTTTTAGTGGTTTCAGTAAATTCCCTCTTAGCTGTCACTATTTCTTTCTTAACGTTACTTCTAGCTTCTATGTACTTCTGTCTGTTTGAACTGGACTTATGTCGGTTAAACCTGCGGAATGCATGCTGCCTTTGGGCAATGGCAGTTGTGCAAGTCGAAGTAAACCATTGGCGAGAGTGGGGCTTGCTATAGAATTTCCGCATGGGAACATGCGCTTCGATTGCAGTTTTGAACCATTCAGTGGTCTCGGTTGCACACCGTTCAGCAGGAAGAGAAAAAATATTTCCCCATGGGGCGTCTCTGATAAGATCTCTGATGGCTTCCCAGTCAGCCTTCTTATAATATCTCGTTGTTTTGAGCACTGGCTCTTCAGTTTTGGGTCTAGAGTTTAGGGCGATTTCAACCATTATCACCGCATGATCAGCGTTTCCAAGTGGGCTGTCGGCTTTCGTTACACAGTCATTAGGAACTGTGGTCAAAAACTGATCTAATAGTGATGCGTGTTGTTCTTCCTGAACAGGGAAGTGGGTTGGAAAAGTAACAATTTGCGATAGGGAGTGAGATACAGAGAAGCTATGAGTTGCATTGCCTGCTGCATCTGTGTAAGTAGAGAATCCAAGCCAGTTTTTATGATGAACATTAAAGTCACCAAATACATGTACTTGGGCGCTAGTGTCGAAGGAGAGTGCTGTGTCTATGCTGTCAGATACTTTGTTTATTATGGTGCAGTCTTGGGTCGAGGGAGAGCGGTAGAGAAAGTAAAAGTAGCTAATGTTGTGTTGCATGATTAGTCTAAAGCACATAAAGGCTTGATCATCCGTTTCTAGGTTTGTTTCTCTAGTCAAGGGAAGGGTATTACGAATGTAAACTCCAAGTCCGTGCATATATATATATATATATATATATATATATATATATATATATATAACATAAAATTAATATACTAAAGTATAGATTTATGCGTAAACTTTAAGTATTTACTTCAAAAGTGCTCAATTCGCGCATAAGCATGACGAATCCAAAGTGGATGAAACGCCAAATATTCAGTGTAGCTTAATGGCCACATATATTTTATAAATTACTATATATATATATATATATATATATATATATATATATATTTAGAGTGTATAATATTTAAAATTTTTAAATGGTTGTTAGAGTGCATAGATGCAATATTTTTAATAGATCTTAGTGCAAAATATATACATAATTATAGTGATTCAATGAATTTCAAGAAACCTTTTTTGAAGTGAAATGTTTGAGTTTCATATCAAAGATTTTTATTATTCTAAGCAAGACAAAGAATACTTTAGAAATTTTATCTCCTTAACCTATAAGATTTCGATGTCCACACACACACACACATATATATATATATATATATATATATATATGAAAATGTATAAAAAAAAGAGTACGAAAAGTAAAAAAGTTTAGAACATTTCTATATTCTATTGGTAATTGGCAGGAATACAAAATGTTATTATGAAAAAAGTTGTTTAACTTTTTTACAAAAACAAATTCGGTCTTCCTCAGTGTAATGAATGAGCTGTGCATGTAGAGGAGAAGAGGAGGAAAAAGGTGAAGGTATACCCAATGGGAAAGTGACACGTCAGCCTTAAATACATATACATATATATATATATATATATATATATATGTAGCAGAATTAGCAGTAACCAAAATGAGAAATAGAGAGCTTACCTCGGATACGTCTTTTTTGGGCTGAGTGAAAGAGAGAGTTCCAAGATGGCGTCCATGGGCTTTTATTAGCGTTTACCCAATGTAATTATCGTTGAATCACGTCTGCTCTCGCGCGATTATGTAAATATGTCGTTCCCGGCCGCTATAAAGGCAGGACACTGGAAAGGAGAGGCAGCGTTCTGCAGATTCTGGCGAGTAGATTGTGCTTATTACGACCCATGTGTCTGCGAGAAGCGAGTTTTTTGTCCCGTCAGTTTTTAGTTGTATTTTTTTTGTTTGTTTTGCCTACTACATTTTTGTTTCAAGCTATTTCGGCCCGACTATGGCGAAGGTGTGGATAAGCAGCGATATCATCAAGCCGTTCTCTGGCGAGGGAGACGTTGTAGCGTGGCTGAAAAAAGTCAAACTTGTCGCACAACTTCAGCAGGTGGATGATGTAGCGAGTCTGCTACCTTTATATCTGGAAGGTGATGCACTGGCCCTCTACATGGAAATGGAGGAGGACGATTAAAGAGAAATAGACCAGATTAAGGCCCGATTAAAGGAGGCATTTACCGACGACGCGTTTGCAGCATACAAAAAAATAACTATGGTTAGATGGGCTGGCGAACGTGTGGATGATTACGCCAACAAAATCAGGCAGTTGGTTGGATTGGCCGGATTCACAGGAGATGGCTTAGAGAGACTCACAAAATTGACTTTCGTCACTGGGTTCCCTGACGCTATCTCAATTGCTCTTCAACAGGTGCCGAACATCAAAGTCCTGACCATGGGGGAACTAATGTCGAGAGCAAGAATTTTGACGATGACTGGGGAACACAATCAGGACGTGGTTGCAGCCACACGCTCACCCAACAACCACAGGGCCCAGAATATTCCTGTTAGTGTGACCTGTTTCAAGTGCAATATGAAAGGCCACTTTGCAAAGGACTGTCGAAAATGTGGAAGACGGTGTTACCGTTGCGGTGAGAGTGGACACTGGGCTCGGAATTGCTCAGGAAACGAGCACGGGGAGGACGCATAAGCACTAGTCTCCTTCCCCACCAAGATGCGAGCACGATGATCCCGGTGATAAGCATCCACATTGACAGGACGCGATGTTTGGTGCTTATTGATACAGGATGCTCTAGGACTATTTTACATGCAGACCGGTGTCGGTCTTGGAGAAAAACGAACGTAGATGTCAAAACGATTGGTGGAATGTCCCATGCCTGCTGCGGTGTTGGAGCTGTCTCTGTGTCCACTGACGAAGGTGTGTCTGCCAGAATCGATGTGTTGGTGGTGCGTGGCAAACCGCTGGGGTTTGACTTACTTCTAGAGATCGACACCATAAAAGCTCTGGGCGGTGTCGTTGTCAACCCTACAGGATCAGTGCGGCTGGGCGACAGGAAAAATATTAAATGCGCAGCCATTTCTATTAATGAACCGGATTTCACTGCCACCTTTGATCATCAAAACCGAACGTGGACCGCATCGTGGAAGTGGTCTGAGGACCACCCCCCTGAAAGACTACACAATCGAGTGTCAAAATACCCAGTGCCGGCAGAAATCCGTGAAGAATACACGCAGGAGCTCCGCACCTGGATAGATAATGGTTGGCTCGTGCCATACCCAGAGGATAAATTGGGACCTCCTAAAGGCCTAATTCCCCTGATGGCTGTGATGCAGCAGAACAAAGCCAAAGTGCGCCCGGTAATGGACTACCGGGAGCTAAATCATTACGTAGACGCGTTTACGGCCAACGCAGATGTTTGTGCGGCTAAGCTGCGCGAATGGAGACAAAAAGGTGCAAATGTGTCTCTACTAGACCTCAGGAGAGCATACCTACAAGTCCGGCTCCATGAGACACTGTGGTCATACCAGACTGTGGAAATCGATGCGAAAAAATATTGCCTGACCCGTCTGGGGTTCGGTTTGAATGTGGCTCCCCTGATCATGAAAGCAATTGTCAGCAAAGTATTGTCTCAGGAAGAAGTTGTAAGCCGCGCAGCATCTGCTTACATCGATGACATTTTTGTCAATGAGGACGTGGTGCCCGCGACCCATGTAAGAGAACACGTAGTGCAGTTCGGGTTGGAGTGCAAGAACCCGGAGCGGTTGAAGGACGGTGCACGGGTGCTGGGATTGGCGGTCTGGATGGAACACAGTGAACTACTGTGGAAGTGAGGAAATGCAATTCCAGAGGCTCCCAGCATTGTTACGCGACGAACAATGTTTTCCCTGTGTGGTCGACTTGTTGGGCACTTTCCGGTGTGCGGTTGGTTTCGTGTGGCTTGTGGAATACTAAGAAGGAGAGTAAGTTCGGTAACGAAGGGCTGGGATGATGAAGCAAGGGACGCTGTACTTCATCGTATGATGTTCAAAACCTTGGAATCTGTGCAGCGGAATGATCCGGTTTGGGGAAATTGGTGTGTGGATGGCAAAGAGCTGAATGTATGGGTCGATGTTAGCTCCCTAGCAATTGGTGTAGCCTTGGAGATGCGCGAAACTGTGTTGGAGGATGCATGTTGGCTGCGACCTGAAGGTGACTCTCAACATATCAACTTAGCCGAGCTGGATGCCGTATTGAAAGGTATTAATTTGGCTCTACAGTGGCAGAGCAAAGTGCTACACATAAAGACAGATTCTGTCTGCGTATACCATTGGGTCTCAGACACGCTAACTGGAAAGGCGCGAGTGCGCACCAAAGCAGCAAGCGAGATGCTTATTAGGAGGCGATTAAGCACTCTTAAGGAGCTCGTGAAAGAGTACGGGCTGACAGTGAACGTGACGCTGGTTCCATCTGCACGAAACATTGCTGACCGATTGACACAAGTACCACAGATATGGTTTGAGGCAATGAAAAAGAAAAACGGGCTTGCCCGGTGATAGGCGCGGTTCACACAGACGAGCTGGATGAGAGTCAAATCATGGCTATTCACAAAGGTAGTGGAGATCCGGGGGTGTGACGCACTACCTACTTTGTCAGGAGAAGTTGCCTAACCACGACAAAAGCAACCATTAAAACGGTCATACGAAAATGTGAGGAATGTCAGTCCATTGACCCAGCGCCAGTGAGGTGGGAAAAGGGAAAGCTGGAAGTTAACGAGAATTGGCAAAGAATTGGAATGGATATCACGCATTATGGCACCTTCCATTTTTTAACTCTAACAGACTGTGGTCCATCTAGTTTCTCCATTTGGAGGAAATTGGCAAGGCAGGACTCGGCAAGCGTGATACATCAGTTGGAAACAGTGTTCCTCGAGTGTCGCTCGCCGCATGAAATCCTTTTAGACAATGACACGGCTTTCTGCAGCAACACATTCCAAGCATTTGCACATAAATGGGGAGTTCACTTGCGATTCCATTGTGCGTACGCTCCAGCCAGGAATGGCATAGCGGAGCGATGTCACCGTATAGTGAAACGAATAGTGGCTAGAATGCGCTGTCCCATACAGGAAGCTGTCTACTGGTATAACATCACACCAAGAGACGACACATCTCCCTTCACTGTGCCTGCCAGCAGGATTTATCGATACGAAGTTCGAGTAAAGGAGACCAATCTTGCAACTGCATCCGCAGATCCCAAGGACGGCTCTTACCAGGTTGGAGATCGCGTGTGGGTCAAAAGACCGCAAAATTGATGTACCACGATGTTCGGCAAGGGTGAGGTGACCAAGGTAATCAGCCCTCAATCGATTTTGGTGGATGGTGTGCCTCGCCACGTGAAAGATCTGCGCCCTCGCCATTATGTGGTTATATTGGAGGAAGACGGTACAATGTCTTCTGAACGAGCAGAGAGTATAATGCAGGACGATGGAGAGCCATATAATGCACATACTGAAGAAGCGGAAGAGGGATCACCCGTCTTGCCTTTACGAAGGAGTACCTGACAAAGACGGATACTGCCCCCCTGTCCCTGCCCTGATTGTGAAACACCGCCTATGGAACAGGCTGGCGGCAATAACGGTGGTAATGAGGAAGATGACAAGGAGGAAGTGCTGCCTCTGGTTCTTCGAAGAAGCACCCGGCAAAGAAGACTGCCCCCATGCCCCGTTTGTGATCATGAGATCAGGGGGGAGTGTAGCAGAATTAGCAGTAACCAAAATGAGAAATAGAGCTTACCTCGGATACGTCTGTTTTGGGCTGAGTGAAAGAGAGAGTTCCAAGATGGCGTCCATGGGCTTTTATTAGCGTTTACCCAATGTGATTATCGTTGAATCACGTCTGCTCTCGCGCGATTATGCAAATATGTCGTTCCCGGCTGCTATAAAGGCAGGACTCTGGAAAGGAGAGGCAGCGTTCTGTAGATTCTGTGTAGGTAATTCTGGCGAGTAGATTGTGCTTGTTACGACCCACGTGTCTGCGAGAAGCGAGTTTTTTGTCCCGTCTGTTTTTAGTTGTATTTTTTTTGTTTGTTTTGCCTACTACATTTTTGTTTCAATATATATGCAAAAAATCAAACAGTAAAGAAAAATAAGAACAGCACATTTAACTTTCTGGCATTTTATGTTCCAACGACAATATTTATTCCAAAAGCGATATTAGACGTTTGGAGTATATCCTTTAAATTCTAACGGCTAATTTTCGGTTTGAAATAAAGAAAAACATCGTTTTAAAATTCAACTGTATTTGAAACAGATGCGGAACACTTTTATTTTTCATACATCAATATGCACATGCACACATTCTTATGCATACACATATATGATAATTGCAACGTCTTGTCAGACAAGTGCCACTCCCTCAGACACTTAAAGTCCATGAGCCCTAACATGACTTCTTATTTTTATTTTTTTTATTTCTTTTATTTTTTTAGTGGTACCGGCGAATTCACACACTAAAGCAGTCATGACACTGAAGACGTTCATTGCTATATATATACACATATATATACGTACACGCATACACACACATACACACATATATACATATATACATACATACACAATACATAACACATATACATACACACATGCATACATACTCAAATACATACGCATATATACACACATATACAAGTACAAACACACATATACATACATATACACATACAAATACATACACATATATGCACATATACATACACATACATTTAAATGCATATACATTCATATCTATGCATTTATACACAAACATACACATATGCATAGATACACATACATATACATACATACACAAACAAACATATATATATATACATACAAACACACACACATATATACATACATATACACATAGATATATATATACATATACATACACATATATATACATACGTACACATATACACACACACACATATATACATATGTACACATATACACACGCACACGGATACATATAATGATGGCAGATCAATTATCACATGCTTCCAGCATTTCAAGCCTACACGTGTCACAACTTTTCCATTGCTATCGGACTATTTTATAGACAAATGCCTGAGGGATAATCTATACAAAGATGATGTTACAGAGATTTAGCTTTGTACGACAGCTAAATCTCTCTCTCAGTTCAAAATGTTGAGGTCCAGCAACAAGCAAGAGCAAGATAGCCAGCAACAAGTTAAACTGCAGATCAGCTTAATGCGGGTACTGGTCTCCCGCTTTATGTTTTTTTTTAAATCCTCCTAAAGGGGTTGTCTTCACCATGGCTTACGGGAGCCCTCTCCACCTCACATACACATGGAAACAAACATAGGCATTTGAAACGCGTTTGAAACGCGGTTCTGCTTATTTGGATTTTTCGCTGATTCTATGTATATTTAGTTGTAACTAATGTGGGAAGTTCGTCATCATTGTCTGCCTTCGGGATGTGAGTTTTTGTGTACAAACATTTTATTTAAAAAACAAAACAAAAAAAACTCCAGCCGTTTGAAACGCTGTTCTATTCATTTGAATTTTTCGTCTGATTCTATGTATTTTTTTTTTGTCAAACTCATTGAATTGTACCCATCACCTTCATCCTGATCATTGAGGATATATGACTTTTGGAACGCTCCTTCATGTGTATTTTACATGTATGTGCATGTGTACGTGTGTGTGTATTCATATACACATATATACATACCTATGTACATTCATATGCATACATATACAAACATACACACATACTCATACATAAATGTGTACACACATACATGTATGCAAACATTTATAAATATTCTTACAAGTAACATATATTCTTATATACTTACATAAGCCTATGCAGCTACAGAAACCTGGGCTTCCGATTGTTTAATAATTAATATTTTAAATGGGTTTAGGATTGTTTAATACTTAATATTTTAAATGTGTTTTAGATTGATTAATATTTAATATTTTAAATGGGTTTAAGATTATTGAATATATATTTTAGATGGGTTTTATATTATTTGATATTTAAGATTTGAAACGGTTTTATATAGTTTAATATCTAATATTTGAAATGAGTTTAAGATTGTTTAATATTAAATATTTTGAATGGATTTTAGAGCGCATAATATTTAATATTTTATATCGGTTTTAAATTGTTTAGTATTTAATATTTCAAATGAGGTTAATATTTTCTACTATCAAATATTTTAAATAAGTTTTTGATTGTTTAATATATAATATTTTAAATGGGTTTTAGATTGTGTAAAATTTAATATATTAAATAGGTTTTAGACTGACCGACCAACAATATGGATTTAGGCAAGCCCGTTGCACAGCATATAAGCTCTGAACGTATATACTATTCACTGGAAAAAGCAGGGGAGGGTAGCGCGGTAGCTCTAGATATATCTAAGGTTTTTGAAGGTCTTCTCAGGAAAATCAGGTCGTATGGTATGACTGGACGAATACTTAACATAATTAAATCCTTGATTAAAGAGAAAAATTCAGGTTGTCCTCGATGGTCGTACATCTAAACAATATGATATAAACCCGGAAGTGCCTCAGGGATCTATCCTTGGACATTCCTCATATTCATAATTGACCTCCCTGACAAAATTGTCTCTGAGATGGGTATATATGCTGATGAAACCACACCCTATAACAGGCACAACAGGAAAACAATGAACACATATTTAAGGAAATGGCAGAAACACTAGAGGATAAACTTCAATCTGTAGTGAAATGGGGATAAAAATGGATGGTCACATTCAATGCTGCCAAGACTAAACTCGTTTCCTTCAACAAGAAACATTCTCTACCAATATGGATTTAGGCAAGCCCGTTGCAGAGTCAAGCAATGGCCAAAGACTCATTATCTGAAAGTATATCCTTAAAACTCCTCTTTCATGGGAAAGATAAGTTGGAACAATTACATTGAGAGCAAAGAAGGTGGGCTCCCTCTACCGTGCTAGAAAGCTACTAACATCTAAAAATATCCTGTACCCCTATAAGGCCACCATTCGCTCATGCATGGAGTATTGTCATATTTGGGCTGGTGCATCTGCTACTAATCTCTCGCTCCTAGACAAGGTTCAGAAGAGAGTCGCCAATCTGATAGGTCCTGAACTGTCATCTAAGCTTAAGCCTCTGTCCCATCGACGAAATGTTGCATCCCTATGCCTTTTCTACAAGTATTTTAATGGTGAATGCTTCGACGAACTGCAAGCACTTGTATCCCCTCGACGGAAATACCCAGACAAAACCTACAAGCAGCCAAATCCCACCCCTACACAGCAAAGATCCCTAGATGTAACAGAGCTTTCTACTCCAGTAGTTTCTTCTGCAGAACCGCTATACTTTGGAATTCCCTTCCGGGTCCCTGCTTCCCCAACTGTACTGACATGCAAAAGTTCAAGTGTAACGTGAACCGACATCTTGCTGCCCAACTCCCTACATAGTACCCCTGGTGCTTATGTCCCTGATAGTAGCCCCCTACATCAAACTGGCAATGTGCCTTGTTTGGGGTGAAAATACAAAATAACTGCTATTTACCAAAATGACTCTTTACCACAATGAATACTAAATTCCCAATTTTCACGATAGACAACTGAAATAACAAAGAATACTACGTAAAAGAAACAATCATAATATAACAATTATAATATAAAAATCAAAATATTACAATCATGATATTACAATCATAATATAACAATTATAATATTACAATCATAATATTACAATCATAATATAACAATCATAATATAACAATCATAATATAACAATCAAAATATTACAATTATAATATAAAAATCAAAATATTACAATCATTATATTACATGTAGTTTAACAACAACAAAACAAACAACAACAAACAAAACAACAACAAACAATAAATCAGAATGATTGATCATTTGTTAACACAAATACAAAAAAAAGAACAATAAGATAGTTTAACGTTTTCTTTTCATACAAAATAGATTCGTTATTTTTTTTATACAGGAATCACCACTTATCAAGGCCCAGGGGCCACTCGAGGATAAGGGTTAATGGGTATACATTAGTCAATCTGATTATAGCGTAGTAAACATAAGTAGTGAGAATTTTGTAAATTGGATTACTAGGGGAGACGGTTCATCAAGAACTTGTTTACGTTGGACTTGAAGACAATCAGACTGTAGTCAGCTGGAAAGCAGTCAATCAGAAGAGAGTTTCACAGGCGTATAGTTCTAAGAAAAAAACCTTGTTCATGGAATTTACATTAAGGTTTAGGCACAGATAAAGATTGTGGGAAATTATTGATAGTGGTTTTGGCTAGACGAGTGTTTTTCGTGAAAGTTTGGCAAGGGGGACAATAGACTGAAGCTCAGCTGAGCACTTGCCACAAAAATAATGACAAAGAAGAGACAAGCACGTAACGTCTCTTCTGTGGGAAATAGGTTGCAAGGAAGAGAAAAGGGCATCCCCCAAAAGCTACAAAGTCTATTTTAAACTTCTAGCAGCTCCTGCCAAGATGTAGCAGCAGTACTCCGTCGTTGGTCATACATGGCTTTTATATAGGTAGAGAATTGCATCAGGAGAGAGATATATACTGGAGCGGTAGAAGTATCCCACCATTTTTTCCAACGACCTTGGCAACAGATTTGATGTACGTATTCCATTTAAGATCAGGAGTAAAGGTCGAGCCCAGAAGCTTGTCAAAACATAAAGCCTCCCCAAGACGAGAGCCGTTCATTTCAATTGATGCCAGATGGGCATCAGAGCGTTGATGATGTAAAGATAGAAGCTTGATTATAAATGCATTAAAAGTAACCAGCCACCTCTTCCCTCATTGTACCACATGCTCAAGATCAGAGGAGAGAAAATCATAGAGAACTTGGTCATTTACGGTCTTTAATGTGCTACCATAGATAGTAGTGTCGTCAACATCAATGGCTAGTTGCTTTACTGCTAGCAAGGTTTTTGATTACCTTGGTAACATCAAGTACAGATATTTGTATGTCACATAGCATGTTTTCAAATACATGAGGAAATACTGCGGTTCGCAGCCTTGGTCGTAAAGGGTAGAATTAGCTGCAAAAATCTTGGCAAAAAGTTTGTCTTTGTTTGATGCTGACGAGATTACTTCAGGTCCCTTGATGATAGTTGGGATAAAGCACACACTTCTGTGCAGGATTCTGTTTGTTAATTGCTAAAAACTGATGGGAACAAAGCCACTGCTCAGCTACTTTGGACTTGACGGACTGAGCATACAACTCACTCGCATTCTTTATTAATTTTTACAGTGGTTACTAGAGATCCTGAAAGCGGCTTTAGTTTCAATACATCTATTACATTGGAAGCAATGGAAAAAGTGATTTCCGTATGCAATGGCAGCAGCACATTCTGGAGAGAGCTACAGCGGGCTGTTAGGTTTTTGCAGGAACTTTTTCGAGGGTATGAAACGGTTTATACCTATAATTAACCATTTCGTCAGGTCTGATACTATAGAGGACACATACTTTTTTTAAACCCAGAGGTAGATCTGATATAAATGTGCAGAAGCTATCCCAGTCAGCCATAGAGTATTGATATACTGTACGATTGAGAGGTAGGTCTGAGGACCTATTACATTTCGTTTTTATCTTAACTGGTACAACAGAGTGGTTGGAAGATCCTAGTGGAGATGGAACGGAAGATGAACAGCTCAGGGCAAGTTGTGAGAAAAAGGTCTAGGTGACTTGCATACTGGCCGTTAGTGTCGGGGACACGGGTGGGTTCATGAACCATCTGAGTGAGGTCATAAGCAATGGAGAAATCGTGACAGAACTTCCCCTCATCATCAGTCTTGTTTGAGTGGGTCAACCATTCCACGTTGTGAACATCAAAGTTTCCACAGACGTAGATGTTAGCCTAGAGGTACACAGACAGGACGTGGCCAATTTTCTCATTTTATGCTTTTAAAGATAGTAACTCCACTGTTGTGGGGGGGGCGATAGAGTGCAAATATGAACGTGGTAGTGTGAGCAAGTGCAACCCAGAAGCACATATAAGGTAAATTAGGATCTTTTCCGGAGATGTCCCCTGCCACATGTAAAGTCGTGATTAATGTAGGCACATACTCCATGCCCATAGCGATCTTGGGGGTCGGATTTCGAAGTTAAGTTGGAGTATCCTTTTATTACAAACTCATCTAAGGAAGTCGTTGGTCCAATGCCAGTTTCGCTTAGGAATAATAGGTCTAGTTTAGTCTCCTGTAATAGAGCTTGAACCTCTGGAAGGTTTGAACGTAGACCCCTAATGTTGGAGAAGGAGACATGGTAATGGGGGTCTACGTTGGAAGTTGGAGATCTGGGTTTAATCAGGTACTTTTTCTGGAAACCTAGTTGTTTTCTTTTAAGGCATTTCAACCCTTTTCAGATTATTTCGTGCCAAATCATTTTGATAAAGGTTTTTATGTCCTTTACAGCTTCAAATGTTAATTCATGGTGTTGTTTTGTAGAGGAAAATTGTGATATTTATTTTTGGATTTGTAGAACATTGAGTTTGCAAATGTAAAAAAAAAGGAACACCCACACACAAATGTTTTTTGTGCATTTTTTTTGCCAGGAAGCTGATATCTTAAGTCAGCCTGATGTTGTAACACACAAGCATGAAAAGATGGCATACTTACAAAATACACGAATGCAGTAATGAAGCTCTGTGTTCAAGAAGGATATGCACTTACCTGAAATTGAGAAGAATAAAAGAAAATTAAGCATTTTTAAATTTCAATTTCAAATTTTAAAGATTCGGCGAAAATTGATTGTTAGCCATCATATATGAGGTTGATTAGAGAAGTGACGGAACTGGGTGTGCTGTGTGAGCTATAGGCGGAGACAGAGCAGGTGTCAACATTTTGTGGCTATCTAATATTTATTGTTTTTTATCACGATTGAATTTGTTGCAAATGGTTTTGCTCGCATCTTCGACAATGCACCTGTTATCAGTGCTCTGATTTCCAGTCTGAGCAGAATATCGCCATATAGCAACAATCTTCATATCCATTCGGTATTAGCTCATATCATTTCTATTGCACAAATGATTTTTACTGATAGGTCATCGCTTGTTAAGGCTCGGAGGCCACTCGAGGATAGGGCTACAAGTATTGTTAGTTGGAGGATGATTGCAGTCACGACAAAGTTGGAAAGAGCTTCTAGCAAACATGGGCTTCCTTTTTTTTTGTTTGCGTCTAGCGCATCGTTTTTGAGAGTATGTCAAATTAAAGACGATTATTAAAATCGACTTTATTTTCCAAGTATGTGCTTGCATTAGAAACCAGTCATGTGGTAGTTGATTTGGAAACGAACTCATGGTACCATGTTCCACTCAAGTGACTTATTTTCCACACGTATATGTAATTAAAATGGCTGCAATTACATAGATGAGGGTGAAGAGGTGAGCTCAGAATGAGAACGTCAGGGGGCTACATTCCAACCTTCCAGAGGTTCAAGCTCTATTACAGGAGACTAAACCAAATCTATTATTCCTAAGCGAAACTGGCATTGGACCGACGACTTCCTTAGATGAGTTCGTAATTAAAGGATACTCCAACTTAACTTCTAAATCCGACCTCCAAGATCGCTATGGGCATGGAGTATGTGCCTACATTAATGACGACTTTCCATGTGGCAAGGACATCTCCAAAGAAAATCCTAATTTATTATGATGGGTGATTCTGTCATTTTATTAATGTTTATAGAAAAGTGATTTTGTGAAAATATACTAAAATCTATCTTCTAATATTTCCTATGTATTTTTCACAATAATTTTTATCTGACAAAAATATCATGTAAGCTTTTTAATGTTGCTGAATTAGTTTTTTTTATATAAAACTCAATGTTTTTGTGATCTTTATAAAAGAAAAGTCAGAGAATCTACATAAAAATTTAGAGTGTATTATGTAAAATTTACCGATCAAGAGATGAGTACATTTATGGACATATTCCAGTACACTTTAAGAAGACGATCTGTATATAATCGCCTTTAAATTTTAAATACATCCTATTTTTATGAAAATTTAAATCGTTTTTAAGAAATCAATAAAAGTCGTAAACAATCTTTAAGTAACTTACAAATCTAAAGGGAGCAGGAGGAGCAAAACCTCTATTCTATTTTAGAGGAATTTATATCGTATGCATAAAACTATCCGGAGAATACAATGGAAGTGGTCCCGAATCTCTGGGTAACCCAAATATCAGACTGAAATCATTGAATGTGCAATTTTGATTTATCCCGATAAATGAAATATATGATACTAAAAATAGTTTCCTTTTTAATAGAATAAGCGATAAATGAAGACTTTTGAAATATTTAGTACATAACCTCTGGTGGGGCCTCTCGATGCCATAATAGTGGGTAATTGTTATGGCTTTATCATGTGCTACAAAAAAAAAAACCTGCCTTTTTCTCTCTTACTTTCCCTCTCTGTCCTGCTCTAACCAAGTCTGTCGACCTGTTCCACAAATCCCAAAACCTCAACATGAAATATCTAAAAAAAAAAACAAAAAAACACACGAATAAACCTGGAACCCAATCCTCCAACGTAGACACCTACTACCATATCTCCCTCTCCAACATCAGGGGTCTACGTTTCAACCTTCCAGAGGTTGGACATAATCTTCCTAAGCGAAACTGGAATAGGGCCGACCACTTCCTTAGATGAGTTCATAATTAAAGGATACTCTAACTTAACATCTAAATCTAACCTCCAAGATCGCCATGGTCATGGAATATGTGCCTACATTAAAGATGACTTTCCGTGTGGTAGGGATATCTTCAGAGAAGACCCTAATTTACCTTATATGTGCTTCTGGGTTGCATTTGCTTACACCACTGCATTTATATTTGCCCTCTATTGCTCCCACAACAGTGTAATTACTATCTTTAAGAGTATATCTGAGAAAACATCCTGACCACATCCTGTCTGCTCATCCTTCGACTGACATTCACATTGGCAGTGACTTCAATGCCCATAATGTGTAATGGCTGACCCAATACAGATGATGAGGGGAGGTTCTGTTATGACTTTGCCATTGCCTATGACCTCACTCAGTTAATTCACGAACCTACCTGTGTGCCTGATACTACCGGTCAGTATGCAAGCCTTCTAGACCTTTTTCTTACAACTTCTCCCGAGCTATGTTCAAATTCCGTTCTATCTCCTCTGGAACCTCCGACTACTCCATTGTATCAGTTAAGATAAAAATGAAATGCAATAAGTCTTCAGACATACCGTACTGTATATCGATACTCTATACTGAGATAGCTTCCGTACATTTATATCTTATCTACTTCTGCATTCCATGTTTAAAAAGGATGTGTCCTCTATAGTATCAGACCTAAGCGAATGGTTAATTGTAGGCATAGACCGATTCATACCATCCAAAAATTCCAACAAAAACCTAACAGCCAGCCATGGTTCTCCACAGAAATCACTTTTTCCATAGCTACCAACGTAATAGAGGTACTGAGACTAGAGCTGCTTTCAGGAATGCCAGTAACCACTGGAAAAGAGTAATAAAAAATGCAAGAGAGCTATATGCTCAGTCCGTTAAATCCAAAGTAGCTCAGCAACGGCTTGGTTCCCACCAGTTTTGGCAAATAGCAAACAGGATCCTGAACAAAAGCGTGCATTCTATCCCAACCATCATCGATGGTCATCTCGTCAGCATCAGACAAACCAAACTATTTGCCAAGAACTTTGCAGCTAATTATACCCTATGCGACGAAGGCCATCAACTCCCCGTATTTCCTCCTATAACAGACAACACACTATGCAACATACTTATATGTACGTGAAGTCGCCAAGCTAATCAAGACCCTTGATTCTAGTAAAGCAACTGGCCCTGACGGCATTCCAATTATAGTGTTAAAAAAGCTTCAACCAGAACTTGCCCTCATACTTACAAAACTGTTTAAGCATTGCCTTAAGGAGAAGAGCTTCCCAACACCCTGGAAAAACCTTATCAGTATGTCTTGTATTTAAGAATTCAGGTGATAAGTACAGACCAATAAGTCTCCTGTGTGTCATGAGTAAGCTGCTGGAATCCATATTAAATAGAGAAATAGTCAACCACCTCAGCAGAAATGACCTTCTTAGTGACACACAATATGGTTTCCGTTCTGCTAGGTCTACAGAAGATGTGCTAACGGTTATACCACATAGGATTAGTGAATCTCTCGACAAAGGCTTCCTTTCTAGGGCAATTGCTCTTGACATATTGACAATGCCTAAATCAAAACGTAGATTCCATGAACAAACTTCTTTCTTAGAAGTGCACGCCTGTTGAACTCTCCTCCGTTTGCCTGTTTGCCACCTGACTACAACTTGGATATCTTCAAGTCCAACATAAACAAATTCCTGATTAAGCGCCCCCTTAAATAAGACACTTCATCAAATCTCCAATATTAACGATTATTACGATACTATCCCATTGATTACTGTACACGCAATGCCCCTTATCCCCGAGTGGCCTCTTAGCCTTGATAAGTGGTGACCACCGTGTAAAAAAAGAAAAAAGTAATGTTATTTATCTCTCTATATATACACGTCTCTCTCATATATATATATATATATATATATATATATATATATATATATATATATATATATATATATATATATCAAATAGCTATATATACACACATATACATATATATGTATATATATACATATATATATAAATATATATGAGCAAACAGTTAATAAAATATGTTAAAAAACACTTTGAAATGAGTTAAAAACATATTTAATCTGAAAAGGAAACACTAGATAAATGGATAGTCCTTAATCCGCGGAGTTTCGAAGAAATACTCTCCTTCTCATCAGAGGGTAGGAATTAGCAAAATCGGGATCGGATTTTGCATGCAGAAGTATTTGATGAAACAACAAGTACGTCAAAGATCTTACTTGAAAACAAAATAAGTTAAGCAGAGGGAATATGGTAAAGAAAATGGTGATTACACATGAATGGATAGTCTGGTGGAAGATAAAAAATCCAGTGACGGTAAAATCCAAATGTAAAACTTCAAGAAAGTTAAAAGAATTTCCATATTTTATTCCATACATTTATATATATATATATATATATATATATATTCATCTCATATATGATGATTGATGATTATTGCAACGTCTTGTAATATATATATATATATATATATATATATATATATATATATATATATATAAGATAAGGCTCTAAACATGGCTAAAACTAAGATTAATATAACCAACTTAGAAATAGATATAATTAGGCTGGCCAGGCACATTAGTTTCATATGATAAACTATGGACAACGAAGAATCGAGTAAATAATTGTAATTTTTCTATGGGGAGCTTAATAAGAGCCTAGTTAAAGATTTAGTGGGAGTGTATATACTTAGGGAATTGCGAAAAGACAATTCTGAATTGGTAGGAGGGGTATATAGGGACGATGCCTTGTTTTTTGTTTATTTGGTAACTTGGATGAAATGTAAAAAAAAAGCTGATTATTTTTATAGAACAATATATCTAAAAATAATCATACTAAGGTTAATTTTCTGGATTGAATTTAAATAAAACTATATATATGAGCTCTGTCATAAATCTAACCATAATTTATTGTGCATTCTATCACAATATAGTTTCTTCTATCTTTAAAAGACTTTATACATTTTTGAAGAATGAACAGTTCTTTTATCAAAAAATATATCATACTATCATGCCGCTCTAGGTAGATCAGGTCACGAAAATAAAATTAGTTTTAATAAATCCAAAAATGAATCGGACGAAGCCTAACAAATATCTGAGCTTAACCCATTTGGCTGCATATCATACAATACGACTTTGGGGAAAAATAAAAGGAAAAATAACAATATGTCAAGTAGTAATATAGCTTAAATCGAATTATTTAATGATTGGATCCAATGGGGGTATTTCTGAATAACTTAATACAAGTAATAAAACAAAACAAAACAAAACAGGAGACGATCCAAGATATGGTTTAATCCACCTTATAGTAAGCATATAATCTCGAATATTTCCAAAATCTTTTATAGCATATTTATAGGAACTTTCCTAAAGATAGTAGATTAGGTAAACTCTTTAATAAAATACTATTAAACTATCATTCTGCAAAAATCTGATCGCATCTATAAAAGGATACATTAACATCAAAATACGAAAGGCTAACCACTCATAAGCTGAATACGAGCCCAGCATTAACAATAGTATAAATGAAAATAATTTCAATTGCAAAAATAAAATTGTCTCTTAAATGGAAACTGATTTACTACAAATGTGGTACATCAATTTGAAATACTTGCTACAAATAATACTAAGAATAATATAAAAATAAACTAATATCACGGATATGCAAGTTTCATGTTTTATGACAGAAGTCATTTATGTTCTTTCAAAACAGAACCAAATATAAGATACGACAGATTAGCTAGATACATTAAGGAATTAAGGATAGAACTCAAGATAAATTGAGATGGTAAATTCTAGATAAAGCATATATATATATATATATATATATATATATATATATATAAAGAGAAAATATAATATATGCACTTTGAAATCCTTCCATATAATAACATCTAGTGAGGAATGCTCAATAAAAAACAAGAAATTATTAAAAACTATCCATAGAATAAGATATATGCTAGCCAACTTCAAACTTATGAAAATTATAGAGTAGTAATTTAGCTAAAACATATATATGAATATAGAGGTAATAAGTTTATTAATGATTTTATCTATATAATTATAAAACTCAAATGATCTTGTAACGAGTGATGTAACCCACTTTCCGGTTTACGATATCCGGTTGCGCATGCGCGCATAAACATTAACCCATAACAACGTAAACAAATAAACACAAATCGCTTCTTTTGCAGATTTTGACCTGCGCACTAAAATATTAACGTTATTATTTCGAAATTATTATTTAACATGGGAAGAGTGGGGGTGTTTTGCAACTATTCTTTATTACAACTATATTGTCGCTATTTTCTTACAACTAAGCAACTTTAACTCGTTTACAACTATAAGAACAATTGTAGTAAAGCAAAGACTACTACTACTACTACTACTACTACTACTACTACTACTACTCTCTATCCGTCCCTTTTCCTTTCTTCCTTCTTTTTTATTTTTTGTTTACATTTCTAGTAACAAAATAGTTGTGTGAGAACAGTTAATCTGTTGACACATTTACTAATCTGTTTCAATATTAGTTTTATTTTATTTCATTTATTTAGGTTCTATTTTTTTGTTTCAGGTTTTATTAATTATATATTTTTTTAGATTTTAAGTTTCTATAACTTGATTAAAGGATTACAATATGGGTTTTTCATTCTTATATTTCTCATTAGTAGGCTTATGTGCATTTTTGCTGCTAAATGACTTTCGTCTGCGTTCAATTCATAGGAAAATCATGTTTAATTTTCGATTTTTGAGCGATTATTCGGAAAAATAGGTAACTTTACAGGAATAGGGAGAATCTTTTTTTGTTAGGGTGATCCGTCCGTGAGTTTTCGTTTTAATATACTTTCATAGAAATGTTTCTGTTATGTCAAAAAAACTATTTTTGTTACGTCACAAGTGTCACACTCATACATGAATTCCATAGCTAATCTAACATACTGACCGAACGGGTCACGGGTAGTCTAGTAAATTACTATATATATATATATATATATATATATATATATAAAATTTAAACACTTTAAAGTGTCGGAAATAATGATAAAATCATTTTATTTACTTTTATTGTTGTTGTAAGCCCAATATGTCGCTAAAGATAGCCTCATCAGTGTAGGAAGTCCGGGACGTGATTTTTTAAAATTCATTTTGGTATTCCTCCTTAACACCAAAATGAAGAAAAAAAATCACGTCCGGACTTTCCTTTCTTTAGCGACATATTGGACTTACAACAACAATAAAAGCAAATAAAATGATTTTCTCATTATTTCCGACACTACAAAGTTTTCAAATTTATCATTTAAATTTTATTCAAAATAAGTTTCTTCTATATATATATATATATATATATATATATATAAACTGAAAATAATATAAGTAATATCAAATTATGACGTTATACTGGAGTAAAGCTGTTGAAAAATAATAAGTGACCTACTAGGAACTTATAATACGTGAATTAAGAAATAAACATGGAAAGTTATGTAATTGAAATGAGAATACATATCTCCTTCTAATTAATTATATTAGAAGCTAATTTTTTTTATCTATGATAATTTTGTATATATTATTGTGGTTAAATACAATGACCCCACAACTCAATCTTCACTCTTCAATCCTGCAGTCCAATGCACTTCTGACAGCAATTGCTTCTGCCAAACAAAAAAGACACCCTCTCTCCCAAATACAGGCTTTTTATAGGACAAAACCGTCCAAAGTTATTTGCATACTCTTCCCATGATCTCTAGTCTATAAATAGACGCAGTGGCCATTCTCTTCTTCTTTCTTCTTTCACTCTCTGAAGTGGGCGTTGCCAGTGGTAAAAGGTTTGCACGATTTTTTTTTTTTTTTTTACTACACGCCCCCATGATCATTAAAGGTCATTCACATCTCATAATCCCGTGTCCAGATCGGCGCATTGCGTTCTCTTTGCGGTCTCTGCATCGGCACCGGTTCATCTTCATCACTCCCTGGCTCAGTACCACCATCCTCATCACCTAAATGGACCACACGCCTTAAATCTAAAACATGTCGTGGCATTCCATTGACACTTAAGTTGTTTGGGGGTTGCACTCCTGTTATCACTCCTCTTCCCCACTGCGTTGTGCATCGGCATTAGGCGGTTTCACCCAAACTTCTTCTCCTATTTGGATTCTGGCTGGTCCTTGATCATTAATTTCCGGTGACTCCATTCGTAATTAAAGATTGCTCTATGTGGTACTGTGTCATCTCTTTGCCCGACCTTAGGGGACATGTTGTACCAAAATGTGGCCTCTTCAGGCGATATTCTTCCTCTCTCAGCTATTGCTTTCACGGTCCGATGATGTCGCTCCACAATGCCATTTCCTCCAGGTCTGTAGGCTGCCCTGTAATAACTTTTAATCTATCATTTTTTTAGCATCGTCTGAAAGATTTCTGAGCGAAAAACAGTGCCGTTGTCCATTATCACCTCCCTTACTAGACCTCGTTCAAGCATCACCTTTTCTAATTCAGTTGCAACTGCAGATGCGGCTTCCACTCGCAGTTCCTTCCATATCGCCAGTCTACTTGGCCCACAATCAATTATTGATAAGTACGCTCCCCCTCGGTAGTGTGCTATGTCAATAGCTAGTCTCGTCCAGTTCGTTAAAACTCCAATTTCCCCAGGATTATGTATATTTGGGGCAGGATCGATTGATTGACACCGAACACAGTTCTTTACTATCATCTGAATTTCTTCCCGTTTTACATTCGGATCCACTTGCCTCACCAAATATAATGTTCTCTCCACTCCCATGTGATGCATGTCATGCAACTCTTTAATTTCTCCAATTCCAAGACAGCATATCGGCGCCTCCTCTTTCTCAATTAACCACTGTTTTTTATCCGTGTTAGCGCATCTGCCTTGTTTCTTTCAGAAGGCACAAACACTGCTTTTATTTGCAGTTTCAATTCAGACATCAACTCTCTAAGCTGTAATCAGAGTTTTTTTTTCTGTCTGTTTCGATTTACTCAAAACCGCACACACCTCGTCTTATGTATCGTTCTCTTCTTCCTCTTCTACTTCTTGCTCTTTTTCTTCTTTTTTCTTCTCAGTCGTCAGAAGCGTCGTCTTTGTCTTGACTACGTTTTGCCTTCTCCCTTCTTGCTCACAGTGACCCGTTTTTATGCTAAGCTGAACTCTCGTGTGTGCGAGAGAACACAAGATTTTGCGTGATTACTTGGCAATATTAACCGGCCGCCGCCATCTTGCCATTTTTCTTTGGACGTGCCCGCTTTGCAGAGTGCACACCTCGAGCGTTTGTCAGGTAAGCCCGTCTGTTCGCAATTTATTACACACTCCCCCCTGATCTCATTATCACAGAAAGAGCAGGGAGGCGGTGGCCTTTTTCTTCGAGTGCTTCTTCGGAGAGGGGGATTCGGGGCTTCATCATCGTCTGCGCTGTCTTCCGTGACACAAAGGTCGGCGAACCTAAAGCTGAGCATCGCAGTATCACTGTCCGGGTCTTCATCATCAGCAGGAGGGTCAGTACTTTGAAGGCTACCACTCTCAGTGTCGCTGTGCATTGAAGCCGTCATGAACCAGAATGATGGGTCGCTGGTCACGGATTCAATTTCACTATCTTCGTCAAGCGGCAGCTGCGTTTGGAATACTGATCTTAAGTCTTTAATATGACGAGGTACTCCATCAACTCGCACCGCCTGTGGGCTGATCATTTCAGTGACATGACCGGTTCCGTAGCGAGTCGTGCACTGGCCTCGGGTTTTTTTAACCCAGACGACATCTCCCTCTTTTATGTTCTTTTGTGGTGGCTCCGGTTCAGGTAGTGAGCTGCTCTCCAAACCTCTCACCCTGACACGGTATGTATGTAGCGCGTTGGCTGGCGCGGTGGAGGGTGAAACATCGTCCTTAGGGGTGACGTTGTACCAATAGACTGCTTCAGGTACCGTACACCCCTTCCGCACTGCGATTGTCTTAACAGTTCTGTGATTGCGCTCAATAATCCCGTTTCCACTGGGAACATGGGCACACCGAAAACGCAGATGGACACCCCAGCCATCTGCAAACTGTTTAAACGGCTCACTAACAAAAGCGGGGCCATTGTCGGTGAGTATCTCAGAAGGAGGGCCACGCTTGAGGAACACACCTTCCAACTCATGGATAATGGCAGCCGCGTCCTGCCGGCGAAGGGGCCGCCACAATGAAAACCTAGATGGTCCACAGTCGATAAGCGTCAAAAAATGCCTCCCGTTGTAGTGCGTTATGTCCATCGCAATCCTATCCCAATTACGCTTCACACTGAGTATTCCCTTCTTCCACCGGACAGGTGCTGAGTCGATCGATCGGCAGGTGTTGCAGCTTCCCACAACAGATTTCACAGCCCTCCGAGACACAGAGGGGTCAACCAATCTGGCGAAGTAAAGCGTTCGGTTTACACCGGGGTGCCCGCTTTGGCAATGGACATCATTAATATGCTCCGGGCTGAGTCTATGTCCCACTGCAGCGCAATTTACAGGTGCTGACTCGTTCACTTCTTTTGGCAGGTCTAGCCAACGGCGTGGCACTCTGGTCAGACGATCCGCCTGATTCAAACAGGACAGCACCAGTGTCACATCTATGACCAAGTCGTATTCCTTAGTGGTTTCAGTTAGGGTAGCAAGCCGCCTCCGGATCAATATTTCGGCCGACGTCTTCATTGTCAGACGTGCTTTTCCGTTCAAGGCATTGGTCATCCACCGATGCACACACGTGGAATCCGTGATGATGTGAAGGATTCTAGCCTGCCACTGAAGCGCTAGATTGACTCCTTTCAGTGTAGCATCGAGTTCAGCTAGGTTTATATGCTTGGTGTCATTCTCCGGCCGAAGCCAGCAGGCATCTTCTATTATCCTTCCGTCGACCGCCTGAGCAACGCCAAGGGCAAGTGAGCTGGCGTCTACCCAAACTGTAAATTCACTCCCATCGACGCACCAGCTCCCCCGTACAGGGTCATCATTGGTCACTCTGGCCACAACTTCCACCAGCATGCTTCGCAGGGCAGGATCATGCACCTCATCGTCCCATCCAGTTGACATAGAAGTTGCCCGTCGCTTTATGGCCGCTACAGCCACTCGGAGCCACCCACACACAGGGAAGTGACCCACCAATTTTCCGCAAATGGCAAACGTGCTCCGACGTGTGATGGTAGATGGGATTTCCGGGATTTCACCACTCCTTCCCCATTGAAGGCCATCTGCACTTCCGCTCACCTGCAGTCCGAGCACTTTCGCCCCATCCTGTAGCCGCTCCGGCTCCTTGCACGACAATCCGAAGTGCTCAAAGTGTTCTTTGACCGCCTGAGCAGACAGGAGGCTCTCATTGACAAAAATGTCGTCTATATACGACGATGTCATCTTCATCTTGACGCCGGATCGCCTGCATGATTGCTGTCATGATGTTAGGGGCTACATTCAGGCCGAATCCTAGCTTGGTCAAGCAATAGCGAGTTCCTTTGATCACCACCGTCTGGAACGGCCACAGCGATTTCTCAACACGTATTTGCAAGTACACTCTTCGCAAGTCCAGTATGGCTGCTTCCGCACCTTGCCGCCGCCACTCCCGTAGTTTATGAGCACAGACATCAGCCCCCGCAGTGTGTGGGTCAATGTATTCATTAAGTTCCCAGTAATCAAGAACAGGTCGAACTTTCTGCTTGTTCTCTTGTCTGACAGCCATCAGGGGAGTTAGCCCCCGCGGGGGCCTGAGCTCATCCTCTGGGTATGGAACTAACCAGCCATTATCCAGCCACACTTGAAGTTCTGCCTTGTACTGCCCCCTAAGCCACGCAGGAGGGGGATACTCTGTAAGTCGATTCCGCAATGACACTGGTGGCTGGTCGCCTGCCCATTTCCAGGACGCTGTCAAAGTGTTTGTGCCCTTATCGTATTCTGCATGGAAGTCGGGCTCATCGAGAGTGATTGCTGCACACATTTGTTTGTTTGGTCGAGAGAAGCTCACATCACTGGCGCCGTTCACAGTAATTCCGCCTAGCTGTGTGATAGCGTCCATTCCAAGGAGAAGGTCATATCCGAGCAGCTTCCCATCGACCACTAACACTGTCACAGCAACCGGAGAGCCATTGCCAATGCTGATATGAATAACGCTGACCCCACAACACACCAATGAGCCTTGGCCGACAGTAAGTACAGGGATACTTCATTTCTTCCATGTGGCGCAATATTCCTTTCGAAGAAGGGTTTGGGTACAGCCGGTGTCAACCAGCGCTGAACGTTCACATCCATCAACTTGAACTGTTACTGCAGGCAGCGCTTTGTTCAATGCCGCGTTGGGGAGGGTGCTAGCGCTGCGGCGTCCTCCCCTTGCCCGTTTCCCGGACAATTCCGCACTATGTGGCCTGGCTTATTGCATTGGTGACACCGTATTACTTGTCGTGCTCCATAATTAGGGGTGCGCCTTGTACCGCTTTTACAGTCTCTGGAAAAGTGGTTGGGGCCACCACAGGTATAGCATCGTAGACCCTTCGTTGGCGAGTCCAGAGTGTCAACAGCTGCGGAGACTAGTTCTCGATCGTCTTTCAAGATGTTTCGTGCTCTCGCCAATAACTCCTCCAATCCAATCTCAGTGAGTCTTGATGATGCTCGCAGCAGTTGACTTGCCTCATCCGGAAGTCCCGACAAAAAGGCGCATGCCAATATGCGATCACTTGCACCGCCGAAGAGAGTGGCAAGCTTTTCAAGTCAGCCATGTAGACATCCACTATCTCCCCCGGCCCAAGTCGGCGTTCGGAAAACTGCCTCCAGGCGACAAAAGGGTCTGTACCAAATGCCCCGTATAGCGCTTGTGTAATCTGTTCCATGGTCGGATCCTCCCCTAGCTGCTGGTACACGGCATAAGCCCCTTTAGTGAGTCTCAATGGGATAACCATAGCTGGGTCTTTAATCTTGCACAACCGGCAAACGCGCTCAGCCTTTTCCAGCCATTCGACCACCGAGGGACCAGTGGGGGAGCCATCGAATTCCGGAATTAATCTGATGTCAAATTTCTCCTTACCAAAGCCGAAATAGCTTGTAATCAGAGTTTTTTTTTCTGTCTGTTTCGATTTACTCAAAATCGCACACACCTCGTCTTCTCATGTATCGTTCTCTTCTTCCTCTTCTACTTCTTGCTCTTTTTCTTCTTTTTTCTTCTCAGTCGTCAGAAGCGTCGTCTTTGTCTTGACTACGTTTTTCCTTCTTCCTTCTTGCTCACAGTGACCCGTTTTTATGCTAAGCTGAACTCTCGTGTGTGCGAGAGAACACGAGATTTTGCGTGATTACTTGGCAATATTAACCGGCCGCCGCCATCTTGCCATTTTTCTTTGGACATGCCCGCTTTGCAGAGTGCACACCTCGAGCGTTTGTCAGGTAAGCCCGTCTGTTCGCAATTTATTACACATTAGCATCCCTAATCTCCGCTTTATTATCACTTCTCCGGCACCCTTTGTTCGTATTCTGCCACTCTCCTCCACAGTAGAGTTCACCCAACTGAGTACAGTGGCTGAATCAGTTCTTATTTCAATATTTGTCAGTCTCCATTTGATAGCTAAATTGACACCCTTTAGAACAGCATCTAATTCAGCTATGTTAATGTGATTAAAGTCATCACTTTTCCTCAGCCAAGTTGCATCTTCCGCCACCACACCGCCAATCTCGACAACCAAGCCAGTTGCAACATTGCTTGCATCACACCACACGACTCCTGTGCTCACTTCAGGTATGTGCCAAGCGCCATTAACAGGGTCTTCTTTTTTCACCTCAGCTAGAACCTCCTGCATCACTTTTATGGTTCTGCAATCAACCTTTTCTTCCCAATCCATTCCATTTGCTCTTCTTTTCACATAACTGCATGCTAATTGCAGCCATCCAGCAATTGGATAGTGCCCCAATAATTTACCACAGATCGAAAATAGCTCCCACCTACTAATTTCTCCTCCCATCTCTGGGATCTCGTTGCCTCTCCTGAACATTAGTGCACCCATCTTATTTTTCATAAGCTTAAGGCCCAGTGCCGCTCCTCCGTCCAGGGATTCCAGAGATTTTGCTGCTAACCCAAACCCCTTCAAATGTTCCACAACTCCCTGTGTCGATATTTTCGTTACGTCTACCATTATATCATCAATGTATGAATCAGTGGCCTCTTTCGTCCTACTTCCTTTTTTTAATACTGTCTTTAAAATGGCTGCCATAATCTTTGGTGCGACATTAAGTCCGAATCCTAATCGTGTTAGGCAATAGGTTTTTCCTTTATAACAGACCAGCTGGTACTGCCATAGTTCCTTTGCCACATGTAGTTGCAGGTAGGCAGACTTAAGGTCCACTATTGCGGTCCCTCCTACCAACTGTCTCCACTTTCTTATCTTTTCATCACATACATCTATTATGTCGCTCCCTGTATGACACGCCACAAAACGGTTCAACTCACGAAAGTCGAACACTGGCCTAACTTTCCCTTTTGTGGCCTGAAATACTGCCATCAATGGCAACACGCCTTTTCTTTCTCCTTTCCATGGTAACAGAATACCATCCGATATCCATCTTTCCACCTCTTTCTCGAATTCTAATTTCTTATCGCCTTCCAGAGAGTTTTTATAATATTGGACTTTGTCCTGCAATACTGGAGGCTCTCCCTTCCATGTCCATCTTACTGTCCATTTATCTCCATCGAAGTTTGCTTCAAAGTCTTTATCCTCGATTTTGCAAACATTCAGCTGATGGGCAGCCACGGCACATTGTATATCTCCAAACTTCACTTTGGCTTTCTTTATAGTTACACCTCCCAGCTCATTAATCACGTCCATTCCAATTATGACGTCGATCCCATCAACGATGTGATTCATCAAGATTGCCCTCACCTTTACGTGCATTCCACAGACTTTTATCTCCACTTGTCTGGCTCCTTTACATTCTATATTCCCCCCATCAACTGCTTTCACTGTACCGCTCTTTCCATATTCCTTCAAAAGTTTGGAATTGATTAAAGTAGTGGTGCACCCAGTATCGACAAGTGCAGTCATTACAGAATCATTCACTTCTACTTCTATTTTAGGAAGAGGCCAGTATCGCACCTTCATTTCATTGCTAGGGTAGCTTGCGGCGCAGAAGCTCCCCACTTGCCCGTTTCCTTGAATCTGAGGACAATATCTCGCAATGTGGCCAAATTTTCCACAATTGTAGCATGTTGCCCTGGCCCTAGGAATCTCTGTGCAATCTTTTTTTAGGTGCGATCCTTGACATCTAAAGCACTGAAGGCTTGATTCTTTCTTTCCCTTATTAGTCTCATTAGTTTGCGCACTTGCGGCCAATGTCCGAGTTTCTACGACCCTTTTGCTGACTAAAAACCGTGCAGTCGGTATCAGTTTGCTGACATCCATTCTCTCTATGTTCGGTAGCTGCTGTAATGCCACAGATACATCGTCTGGGAATCCAGTTATGAATGCCAGTTTGGCTGTATGTTCCAGCCCTCTTCCCAGATATCCCGCCAGTCCAGCCAATCTTTTGATTTTATTAGCATAAACATCCAACGATTCTCCTGTCCACTTGAATCATTGCAGTTTTTCGTATGCCTCAAAAGGCCCCTCAGTGAAGGCGGTCACGAGTCTCATCTCTATCAGTTCTGCATCTTCTTGTTCTGCATTATTCATCACAAGATAGAGAGCGAGTGCATCTCCCTGCAAAAAAAGTGGAATAAAACTGGCAAGGTCTGGCACATGTTGAAGCTTAGCCACCAGTTTTACTTTCTTTATCCATCCGACTACATCACCTTCTCCACTAAAAGGTGGTATCACATCTTTTCCCAATCTCAACATCCCAGATTCCATGATCTGTTCTTAGCCGAAATAGCTTGTGGTTAAATACAATGACCCCACAACTCAATCTTCACTCTTCAATCCTGCAGTCCAATGCACTTCTGACAGCAATTGCTTCTGCCAAACAAAAAAGACACCCTCTCTCCCAAATACAGGCTTTTTATAGGACAAAACCGTCCAAAGTTATTTGCATACTCTTCCCATGATCTCTAGTCTATAAATAGACGCAGTGGCCATTCTCTTCTTCTTCTTTCTTCTTTCACTCTCTGAAGCGGGCGTTGCCAGTGGTAAAAGATTTGCACGATTTTTTTTTTTTTTTTTTACTACAATTATTTATCATGGAAACATAATATAATTATACCTTTGGTATACACCGAAGTGCATTTGTGTAAAATTTTAATGTACATATGTCTTAGCGGGCAGGGGACTGAAAACTATAGCGTTCAATATATCTTTGATTATATTTCAGTCTAAATATAATAATAGATTCTCGATTAATAGTCACTCATGTATTCATATTTAGTTTTGATTTCCTTGGTTTTCAATTCAATGTTATTCAATTTAGAGTGTTAAGTTTCAGAATTATGCAGGATAGGTAAGAATTAAGCGTATTATATGTTAATATAAATATATGTGTGCATATATAAGAATGCGTACACGTATGTACGAGTTTGTATAGGCATGTACATATTTATATGCGTGTGTGCACATACATGTATATATGTAAGTATGAGTTCGGTTTTATTACTGGTTATGCAGCAGAGTTAGATACTTTATAAGATAATTAAAATACTTCTATAAATATAGAATGTAATAGACTAAAAATAAAAAAATATATAAAATATGTATATACACTTATATAAAAACATATGCACTTAAATTAAATGCCTGATATGAATTTTTGTTGGCTGTTACAACTTAATGTTCACAAGGTAAATAATAAATTTACCCAAGGCTGACAATGAATTGGGGACTAATTTTTGTCGGCGTAGAACGAATTAACTCTAAGTTTGACAAGAAAGTTCTTGTGGTTTTTAACTTTTAAATTAAGACGAACATATCTCGGTTCCAACAAAAAACTGTTTTTGATCATCAAAAACACGATCAGAAGCAAAAAAGACCATCAGAAACCAACAAGAAAATAGTAGTAGTCGGTAGGTAAGAGGTCTGGAGAGTATGGCGGATCAGGCAGTGTTTCGTAGCTCAGTTCGTTCAATTTCTGCAGGGTCGGTTTAGCAATGTGCGGTTGGGCACTGTCATGGAATAGAATTGGACCTTTTCTGTTGACTAGTGCTTAGTGTTGTCGCCAAAGTTTCTGATGCATTCCATTCAATTGTTGACAGTACTTTCCCGCCGTAATGGTTTCACCTACATTAAAAAAAAAAAAAAGGTAATAAATGAGACCGGTCACAGACTACTAAACAGTCGGCATAACTTTCTTTTGGTGCAACTCTGTCCTCGGCAGTTGTAGAGCTCCGTCGGCGTCTAACCGCTGAGCTGAGCGTCGCCGGTTGTCGTAAAGAACCCATTTTTCATTGCAAGTCACAACCCGATCAAAAAACGGGTCGTTCCTTTTGCATAAGGGTAGGGCAGATGACACTTCATAACGGCGTTTCTTTTGGTTGTCGTTCAATTTGTGAGACAACCATTTATCAAGTTGTTTTGTATTTCTAATCAATGTATGCGTTATGTCTAATTCAGAAGCAAGTTTTCGAACAGTTGTATGCGGATTGGCTTCGACTAAGGCTCTTAAGCGATGTTGTCAACATCCGATAGCCGACCACTACGCTTATCATCTACAAGACTCATCCCTGCCACGTAATTAATAAAACCTGCCACTTTGCTATGTTCTCGTTATTTTCGTATTCTCATAATAAAAGGAAGATTTTTGGCGGGAAAATATAGTTTAATTAAATATAAGCCAGTAATTAATAATACTTTAAGGAACATATTCCCTAAATTTCAAAGTTTTCTACCTTTTATTTAGAAACTAAAATCCGAAAGCATGGTTATAATTATAGAAATTAAAAATGGTACCTTAAACGCTAAAGCATCATCGTGGTACTTAAAATAACTTATCTTCTGTAACACCGCAATTATATGTTGCATAACGAAGCTCTTTGTTTTTTGTTTCGTACAAAATATTAGCGGTCTCTGATGTTCGTTCGCCTTTCAATGAAACATGTGTAAGACACTATAAATATTATGAACGAGAAAATATAAACACACACACACACACACACACACATATATATATATATATATATATATATATATATATATATATATATATATGCCGCCAGGCGTTGCCCGGTCGTAAAATTTTAATTTATGCAGATTTTATTATTATAGAGCCAATACGCCACTGGTTATTATATTGCACTGAATATATAGTTGTGATTTCAAAATTAAAAGAACATGTGACTTTGATGTCGACTAGAATCGAAATCAAAACATGTCCTGCATTATTCGTTACGTCTAATCCATACTCATAAAAAAACTTGAAAAAAATTAATAAATAACGTTAGTAACAGTATATTAGTGCTATCCAACACATTATCCCGGAAAACATGGAATAAATGTGTTAGTACTAAATAGTGCTTGTATGACTGTGAAGTCCATATTCAGAAGTATAAAATAGAAAATACAGCATAATTACGTTTCAGACTGTTCCCGGTGGATCATCAAAGTTAAGCAACGTTGAACCTGATCAGTACTAACATGGGTGACCATTTGGAAATATCACATGTTGTATATGCTTATTTTGGCATTGTTTCCAGTCATCATAGATTTAGGATATGTGTGCTAAAGATTGCGCATCCCTTGCTTCACGATTACATGCACCCCCACCATCACTGAGGTAGTCCATTGTCTCTCAAGATTGAACAGAGGTGTTGAAAAATGGAAATAATTGATGACGATTGAAATGATGCTTTTTATAAATTGTCATTATGTTCCCATAACATGTCAAGTTATTTAAAAAAAATCAGGGTTGAAATAGTTTTTATTTGTAAATGTAAGAAAATGATTTTTCACTTTCGAATTTCCCCACGGATTTTAAAACTGATCGTTTGTTGAAAATCCTCCGCAAAATATCAAGACTGTGAGTACAGAACCCTATTAAGAAATGCGTCAGTAACAAACACGATGGACGATAAACATAAACATACAGGACCAACACAAAGTATAAATCATTGCGATAATATTTCTATGGAATGACAGTTTGTTTACAATCTGTAGCGTTGTATATCTCAAGAAGATTTGTCACATGTCATAAAAGAAGTTAAAAAAATCTATATCTTAAGAAATAAAGTAAATGCGACGACATTTTCGGGGATAAAAGAATAAAAACGACATTATAACAATAACGAAACTGTCTAATTAAAAACTGAATTAATTATTTCTGGATTATTTTAATTGATGACTTAATAACGAATTAGTGTGACAAAAAATAAAAGTATCAATCAGAAATTTGGCGATTGCATCAAGTTGAAGAGATAATAATTTGTGTTCCGAATGTACATATATAGAAAAACTTTTTCGTTTATCTCTACCAATTACAAATCAATAATACAAATAACCTTTAATATGTAACCGACTTTAAATTCAGCATTTTAATTATATAAAAGTATTTTAATCATATAAAAGTAATTTATTTATATGAAATTAAAATTATGTAAAAGTATTTTAATTATATAAATTTGAATTATATAAAAGTATTTTAATTATATAAAAGTATTTAAAAATATAAAAGTGATTTTAATTATATAAAAGAGATTTTGAATATATAAAAGTATTTTAATTATATAAAATTTTAATTATATAAAAGTGTTTTAATTACATAAAGGAAATTTTAATTATATAAAAGTATGTATTATATAAAAGTATTTGAATTATATAAAAGTATTTTAATTATATAAAAGTATTTTAATTATATAAAATTTTAATTATATAAAAGTATTTGAATTATATAAGAGATTCTAATTATATAAAAGTATTTTAATTACGTAATGTATTTGAATTATTTAACAGTATTTTAATTATATAAAATTTTAATTATATAAAAGTATTTGAATTATATAACAGTATTTTAATTATGTAAAAGTATTTTAATTATGTAAAAGTATTTTAATTATGTAAAAGTATTTTAATTATGTAAAAGTATTTTAATTATGTAAAAGTATTTTAATTATATAAAAGTATTTTAATTATATAAAAGTATTTGAACCATATAAAAGTATTTTAATTATATAAAAGTATTTTAATTATATAAAAGCATTTTAACCATATAAAAGTATTTTAATTATATAAAAGTATTTTAAAGTATATAAAAGTATTTTAATTATATACAATTTTAATTATATAAAAGTATTTTAATTATATAAAAGTATTTTAATCATATGAAAGTATTTTAATTATATAAAAGTATCTTAATTATATAAAATTTTAATTATATAAACGTATTTTAATTATATTAAAGAATTTTAATTATATACAACTTTAATAATATAAAAGTATTTTAATTATATGAAATTTAAATTATATAAAAGTATTTTAATTATATAAAAGAGATTTTAATTATATAAAATTTTAATTATGTAAAAGTATTTTAATTATATAAAAGCATTTTATAAGAGATTTAGAGTGTACAAAAAGAAAACTAGTTGGCAACCGGAAATAAAATTAATAGTCAGTACAATCGGAGTCTAAAACAAAACGAAGATGCCACCTGCATCAACTACAAAAATTAGATTAAGCATCTAAATTTAAACAAAACGATCTAAATTAAAAATAAACGATCTAAATTAAAAATAAACGATCTAAATTAAAAATAAACGATCTAAATTAAAAATAAACGATCTAAATTAAAAATATACGATCTAAGTTAAAAAAAAAAGAATTAAATTAAAACTAAACGATCACCTGCATGAACAATAATACAGCTGCTTGCTAAACAAACAATACTGGAAAGAGGCATGAGCACGTTAAGTTTTCAAAGCATTACACTAGAAAACACATAACAACGTTAAGTTGTGAACGTATCACACCTTAAACACCTTACCATGTTGAGTTGTGCAAGCATCACACTTGAAACACATAACTACTGCCAAATTGTCAAGCATCACACTTGAAACACATAACTACTTCCAAATTTGCAAGCATCACATTTGAAAACACATAATAACGTTGGCTTGTGACAGCATTACACTTGAAACCATGTAAAGTTGTGCCAGCCTGCTCCATGTTAAGATTTGCAAGCATCACATCTGAAAACACGTTAAGTTGTGAAAACATCACTCTTGAAAACACATAGCAACTTTAAATTGTGCAAGCATCGCACCTGAAAACACATAAATCCTTTAAGTTGTGCAAGCGATATACAATGTGTGGCTACTTCTGGGTGCACAGAAGTCCAAAATATTGTTGATCTTGCCCGATTTTAGTTTGAGACCGACTGGCTAGAGATCAAGAAAGGTTTTACCCACCCTTGTTGATTCTTCTGTTTCCAATCCTTATTGTGCGTATATTTTTTTACATAAGAATCATCACTTATCAAAGCCCAAAGGCCACTCGAGGATAAGGGTTAAAGAGTGTACAGTAGTCAATTGGACAATATAGTAATCGTTAGTATTGGAAATTCGGTAAATTTGTTAACTTAAGGTGAACGGCTCATCAAGAACTAGTTTACGGTAGACTTAAAGACAATCATATTGTAGTCAGCAGGAAATCAGAAAAACGGAAGACAGCTCCAAAGCCGTGAAGTTCTAAGAAAGAAACTTTGTTCATGGAATCCAAGTTTAAGTTTAAGAACAGATAAAGCGTGGGGGAAATTATTGATAGTGTTTTCAGCTAGACGAGAGGTTCTCGTGAAAGTTTGGCGAGGGAGGACGATAGATTAAAGCTCAGATGAGCTCTTTGAGATGTTCCTGGGAACATAATGATAAAGCAGTGACAGACTTGCAACACCTCTCCTGAGAGAAAGAGGTTGCAGAGAAGAAAAAAGAGCACCCCCTATGAGGCTACGAATTCTTTTTTGAACTATATCAAGGCAGGATAAGTCCTTTCTAGCAGCTACTGCCCAGATATGGCAACAGTACTCCATCATTGAACGTACCTGGCTCTTATATAGGTAGATGTAAGGTTTGCGTTTTAAGCAAGCTGGTTTTCCAATCCGATAGCGTGTCGCCGTGAACTAGTGTAAACAAATAATGGCGATTCGCCTGTCCTTTTATAAGGGGGATAACTCCACTTATGCAAAGTCTGAGCGAAAGGGAGATAACTTTACCTTTCATTACTTGGCCTTGAAATGCTCCTTTAGCCATTTCTCCAATTTTTCTCTGTTAATGTCGGTTGGCTCCAATGGGATTGCTGCTGGTTTCTTCGGAGCCAGTGCTCTGCGCGGGCACCCGCAAGGGGCCGTCTCTTCTGTTTCCGCTGAGCTGCTTTGCGATAATGATGTAGGAAAATTGGATGGCAATAATTTCAGCTCCTTAAGTGCCGTTTGTGATAAGTAGAGCCTGGATGTGTTGTCAGACACATACACTGCCTGTCGTGTTTCTCTTGATCCCACCTTAATATGTAAAAACAGGACCCCCTTGATGTGTAACTGGCTATTTGTTATACCCCTTATCCGATGGGTAGTTGGAACCAAGTACCCATTTGGGTACCCGAGGAGTCCTTGAATCTCGGGGCCAACAGAGCAAGTTTGGGCTCCTGTGTCCGTGAAGGCTTGGATGGCGTGGGTGCTCACTTTCATCGGCTTCTTTGGCACCCTTCCAAAGGTCGCATGGCACTTGTTCATTACAGTTACCTCTGCTGTAACTGAGGGGGGCGGTTCTGGGGCGCCTACCTGGAACTGTTTCCCATTCCACTCAAGGTGAGGAATGTTTGCCGGTTGTCTCTCATTGTGTCTGTGAGTAGGGGCTTTATCCGTGGTGCAAAACATGAACGACTCTCCGCTTTTTATAGCCTCTGTTTTGGATCTATTAATTTTCTGGCACACCTTTTTAATGTGCCCTACTATTCCACAAAAGTGGCACTTGAGTCCCACTGCTGGGCAATCTTTCCGGTTCATCGATCCACCTCGGTGTGATGTTTTCCACAACCGTTGCAAGGTTTGGTGTCCCGTGGGGTCGACAGGGCCTTTGCCTCATGCATTTGTTGTACTTGATTCGACCTTTGTACCCCAGACATCGCGAGAGGTTGTGTGATATTGGAAAAGTGTGGAGTTGCCTCGTCTATTGCCTCCAGGCAAACCAACCATGAAAACTTTAGATCCAAGGTAGGAATTGTAGCTGCCTCTGCCAGTACCCTTCTCTGGTGTTCGATATTTCTCAACCCTGCCATCATTTGCCCAGCAACCATATCGTCTGAGTAATTAACCTGCTGCCGGCAAGTGGGTTCGTTCAGACAGTGAATACGAAATTCACAAAATTTCGCCTGGCCACGTAACCTCGATAAAAAATGGGTCACTGACTTACCCTCATTTGCTTCATGGAGTGAAACGTTTGTCGGTGGACTTCCTTGTGTAAGCCTCGAACGGCCACCAGTCGTATTTGATGAAGAAGGTACTCCTCTGCCGCATTGTTGAGTCGTTCTGGTCCAATGAGCTCAAACAGTAACCTGTTCGTTTCCGTTGTGCATGCTTCTCGCAGTTCGTTTCGAATTGCAGCTGGATTTTCGAGTCTGCACATCTCCTTGTACCGTGACCAGGTGTCTAAAAAGAGTGCACATTCGCTATCTGTTGAGTTCAGACCTATAGAAGGTCGCTGCATTCTTTTTGTTTGCGACATGTTCGCTCGTCCGTGTAAGATGTCCTTCCGTAATTCGATGTTTTCTTTTTGTAACTCGACTAGTTGACATAATAAGAGAACGTTTTCTTGTTCCATAGTGTAACGATATCTTTAGTTCAATGCTGCAATATAAGTATTTCACGTTTTAAAGTGACAATATGTTCGTAGCGCCATGTAAGGTTTGCGTTTTAAGCAAGCTGGTTTTCCAATCCGACAGCGTGTCGCCGTGAACGAGTGTAAACAAATAATGGCGATTCGCTTGTCCTTTTATAAGGGGGATAATTCCACTTATGCAAAGTCTGAGCGAAAGGGAGATAACTGCTTTTTGGCCTCTACAGTAGAGAATTGCATCAGCAGTGAGATATCTACTGGATCGATAAAAGGATCCCACCATTTTTCCAGCGACCTTGGCAACGGATTTGATGTATGTGTTCCATTTTAGATCAGGAGTAAAGGTCAAACCCAGAAACTTGTCAAAGCATGAAGCCTCCCCAAGATGAGAGCCGTTCAATTCAATTGATGCTAGATGGGGACCAGAGCGTTGATGATGTAAAGATAGAAGCTTGGTTTTAGATGCATTAAAAGTAACCAGCCACCCCTTTCCCTATCGTACCACATGCTCAAGAGAGAGAATCAGAGAGAACTTGGTCGTTTACGGGCTTTGATTTGCTACCAGAGATGGCAGTGCTATCAGCATAACTGCCTACGAATGATATAAGGATGTGATTTGGAAGATCATTAATGTAGTTCAGGAACAGAGTTGGACCCCTGAGGGATTCTAGCATTAATACTGTGAGCTGATTTCTGCCCATCAACTACTACTCTTATGAACTTATCAGAGAGAAATGATTTAATAACTGAGAAGACAATTTTATTTGTTGCATTTGTATTTGCTTATACAATTATACATTATATCCCTAATCTAATAAGAATTTCTGCTAAGCAAACACTGTAGTTTGAATACTAGGAAAATATGGCACCATCGATAATAAGTTTGTCAAATGGGAAAGAACTGAAAATGGCAGAAATTTGGATATAATATATGCATATATATATATATATATATATATATATATATATATATAATCAAGAACCTTGATTCCAGTAAAGCAACTGGCCATGACGGCATCCCAATTATAGTGTTAAAAAAGCTTAAACCAGAACTTGCTCCCATACTTACGAAACTGTTTAAGCGCTGCCCTAAGGAGAAGTGCTTTCCGACTCCCTGGAAAATCTCATCAGTTTGCCCTGTATTTAAGAATTCAGGTGATAAGTCATCTCCCTCTCAATACAGACCAATAAGTCTCCTGTGTGTTATGAGTAAGCTGCTGGAATCCATATTAAATAGAGAAATAGTCAACCACCTCAGCAGAAACAACCTTCTTAGTGACACACAATATGGTTTCCGCTCTGCAAGATCTACCGCAGATGTGCTGACGGTTATATCTCACAGGATTAGTGAATCTCTTGACAAAGGCTTCCTTTCTAGGGCAATTGCTCTTGACATATCAAAGGCCTTCGACAAGGTATGGCATAAGGGTCTACTTCACAAGATTTCCAGCTACGGTATAACTGGAAATATTTTCTCAATCATTAAGTCATTTCTCTCCGATAGGCTCATAAGAGTAATGGTCGATGGACAAAAATCAGAGGCCTGCAGTATTAATGCTGGAGTCCCTCAGGGGTCAATCCTGGGCCCAACTCTCTTCCTGATCTACATCAATGACCTCCCTAAACACATACTTAAATCATTCGTTGACATCTATGCTGATGACACGACCATCTACGGCAACACATCAAAGGCTGTAAATGACAAAGTTCTCTCTGATTCTCTCTCCACTGATCTCGAGCGCGTGGTTCAGTGGAGGAAGACGTGGCTGGTCACCTTTATTGCGTCTAAAACCAAAATACTATCTTTACATAATCAACGCCCTGATCCCCATCTGTCATCAACTGAAATGGATGACTCTCGTGTGGGAGAAGCCCCGTGTTTTGACAAACTTCTGGGTTTGACCTTTACTTCTGATCTGAAATGGAACACGTACATCAAGTCTGTTGCCAAGGTCGCTGGAAAGAGGATGGGATCCCTCTACCGCTCCAGAAGATATTGTAGAAAATGTGTAAGGAAAGTCCTTTAAAAGTACTGCACCCTCTGTAGATGTATAAGGAAAGTCCTTTAAAAGTACTGCACCCTCTGTAGATGTGTAATGTTGCAGCAATGTAAAGCAATTCAATAACCAGTAAACACCGGTTCTGCACGGAATCCAACTAGCAAGGTACCTAGACGGACGCGAACGGTTACTCAGAACGGACTACTTATAAATAAGGTTTCTTCTTCGTTTCAAAGCAAGACATTTATATTTTATTCTATACCCACCCTCTTTTGTTACATGCTTTTTTTTCCAGCTTAGTTACTTTAGCGTCGAATTTATCTGGAAGCAGGATAAATTCCGACATTTTGCAAATTTCTCTTCCCTTATTTAAAAGTAGTTTAGGAAATTTCTGCTTTTAATTGGGGGCATTTTGCAGATTGTCTTCCGACATTTTGCAAATTTCTCCCCTTTATGTAGAGGTAGTTGGAAAGTTTCTGCTTTTGTTTGAAAGCATTAGGCAAACTTTGTCCATATTAAATACATTTAGCCATTTTTTGTCCGTTATTATATTCCCTTTTTTATCGAAATACGCTAATTCTCTTTCGGTAAATGCATTTCGCAAACTTTGTCTATATTAAATACATTTAGCCATTTTTTGTTGTCCGTTATTGTGTACCCTTTTCTAATAGATACGCTTTAATTCATTTTCTTTCGAGTTAGGATTGAATTTAACCTCTTGAAATTTCTGTTAACTTCGCTACCTGACGCTATCAATGTCACTTAGATTCGTTCGACGTCGCGTGTCGAACGGTGGGGGGGGGCGGTCGCAGTCGAGCCGGCGGTCGTCTCCTTCTTCACCCCGTCCGGCTGCGCGTCTTTGTGCGCCTCACACCGTCGGTCCTCCTTTCGGCCGGGGTCTGCGCCGGCGTCGTTCGGCAACGTCGAACGAATCTAAGTGACATTGATAGCGTCAGGTAGCGAAGTTAACACGTTCATCTCCACGACAGCAGAATTTCAAAAGAGAACGAAATACGCTTGAGCTCGTGACGTCATTACAGAGCTAGCATTTCCCTTTTCTCCAAATTAAAGGGAGTTTCGTACAAACCGAAAATATACGAAACTAAAAATCATAATAGATACAAAAAATCATATATAAGAACCAGATAAAAAATAATAAACGTAAATAGGGGGGGGGGTGCACCATTATTGGTACAAAAAAAATTCCAACAATATATATATATATATATATATATATCCTAAATATATTTCTTAAAATATAAACACTCGTTTATTTTATAAAAAAATTTCGCGTTGCAGTTATTTGGCTTCAAGCATTTTCAATACGTATCTTATTTTAATTTTCATATTTCACTGAACGCTTCTAATGGATATAAACAAAAAACTGCCCAGATTTTCAAACCGCGCGACCACGCGTTACTATCCGACTACATAAAAACCCCGCAGCTAACATCACGTGGACTTAATTCATTGAACATTCTTTCTTTGTCTGATCAAGAGACTCATTTTGCGAAATGAACATGAGGAGAGGGAGAGAGACTGGATAATCCATAGATTCACACATGATTCCACTATATGTTGGCTTAGCTAATGCAGTGATTAACATAGCTGATTTTTATCGGCTGTGAATCGCCGGAACACAAGTAGATCGTGTTTGCTAAGTACTTTAAACATTATAAAACTATTTTATATACAAGTATCTATATTTATTTTAAGCGCATCAACAATATATCACACAAAGGCAACCAGAAATAATAAATCGTTTGAATGTTTGCTTGAAATTTTGCACAAAGTTAGAAAGTATTTGGTATTTTAGAGAAATAATAGCTTTTACAAAATCAAGTATGGGCGAGAATATTGAATAAAGTTGGTTTTCATAGTTTTTCAATGAACGTCTTCCGCTATTGCCGATAAAGAGTGAAACTGATGAAAATGATTTAAAAAAACGCAAAGTGATTGAAGATGAAGCGTGAAGTAAGAAACTATAAATTGATGAACGTTGGCAAGGAGTAAACACCAAAGACGCTATGGCGTCGTTTCTTTATAAGTTTCAACAAAAATAAATTCTAAAGTTTTTCCAGAATTTAGTTTTATTATTAACCTGGAACGTTTGTTTTTTTTGTTTTTTTTAAATAGTTTCAAAAATATTTTTCATTTATTAAATCATTAAAATTCTTTCAAGAAATTTTTTTCGTCCGTTTTCGCGTCTTTCAGTAAATATTAATGCCGTTCGTTTCGATTTAAACTTCTTTTAAAGTTTTGACGCAATAGAGAAAATTATCGCTTCATAAATGCGAGCAAAATATAAAAATATAACATTAAAAAAAATATTTGTCTTATTGTCTGCAAATTAAAGATTTTCCGTCTGTTGGAGAAGTAATAGTCGTTAGAAATGGTAAAGAAAAGGAAACAAAGAACTATACAAATAAATATTAGTTGAAATCTTTGTAGAGATCCAAGAGAAGATAAAATAACGGATGAGAAGAAAAGTACCAAAAATTGTCGAGAACGAAACTCATGTGAGTTGAGGAGAAGAAATATAAAACAAAACCTTCAACTTTAGAAATGTAAATCGATAGAAAATAAACAATAAATATGATATTTGGCTAAGAAGCAAACAAAACTCAAAATCTTACATTTTGAACATTAGAAATATTAATCAGATTATAGTTTTATTGCATTAATCCGGTATATATGTGACAGGGATATGATCGAATATACATCTATATTGTTAATTCGACTATCATCTCTTCCTTGTCGACAATTCAGACGAGACTTAAAGAAACCAGGAATGTAATACTCAAGTATAGTAATGAAGATCACTTTTAAATAGACACAGTCAGTATTTATAGATTGACTTTTTTTATTTATTTTCAATAGTTTATAACCAGAAATATATGATGCTTTTATAGGTTGCATTAACAAATATCCAGGACAGAACCAGCAAAATCTGCGTTATTAGACATCAGTAGTAGCAACCATTACGTAACCTGTCGCTCTGTTCTGAATATCATCTCCCGGATTATTTTGATATTGATTTTGAGGTCCATTGCATACATAACTTAATGCTAAAATTCTATTACTCACGGGGATAATTACAATGGAATGGTATATCCACTCAATATCGGATACACTTTGTCAACACCGAGAAAGCGTTTGGACTACATCAACCAACACACAATCAACGCACCAACGAATACGGCTGCCCCGTATACCTTTCGAAAAATCAATAAGGAGCAATACGCTTTCGCTATATGGGAACATTACCTTCTCCCCTAGACCTATTTTCTGTCCGCCTGGATTTATAACCCCGAACGACATTGTACTCCTTCCGATAATGGACTGACCAGGTTGTATCAATTTCTCTTTTCGTATAATTTTTCCCGTATAATTATCCACAACCACTCAAAAAACTATTTTCAATAATTGTGCTGAAAAGCAAAATAAGCGTCCATTCACAGATGAACATTTTGCTAACCGCATTTCATTTCCTCTGATGATATGAGCCATTATTGAAAATCCATGGATTAAGGAAATTAACATAACTCCTTCTATTTATTCCTTTTGTCAAACAATAAATTCTTAATTCGAATATACGTGTCTATATGTTGTTTTTTTCAGAATTTAAAATGTAACCACCAAACTTATATATATATATGTTTGGTGCAATGGGGAAGGAGGCTGGTTAGTTTTAATGCATCTAAAACAAATCTTGTATTTTTACATCATCAATGCTGTGATCTTCGTCTGGCATCAATTAAAATGAATGCTTCTCGTCTTGAGGAGGCTCCATGTTTTGACAAGCTTTGGGTCTGATCTTTATTCCTGATCTGAAATAGAAAACATACATCAAAATCGTTGCCAAGATCGCGGTAAAATGATGGAATCATTTTACCGCCCCAGTAGGTATCTCACAGCCGATGCAATTCTCTATAAAAGCCAAATATTGTGGTCACAGGAACTGCTAGAAGCAGCATATCCTGCCTTGACAGAGTTCAAAATAGACTTCATAGCCTAGTGAGAGATGCTATTTTCTCTTCTTGGCAACCTCTTTCCCACAATGAAGACGTTGCGAGCCTGTTTCTGCTTTATTGCTATTTTCATGGCAAGTGCCCGTCTGAACTCCAATCTATTGTCCCCCTTCGAAAAACTTTCACGAAAGAGACTTATCTAACTGAAACAACTATCAATAATTTTTTCCACTCTTTATCTGTGCCTAACCCTAAACGGGGCTTCTTTCTTAGAACTGCACGGCTGTGAAACTTTTTTCCGTTTGCCTGCTTTCCAGCTTACTACAATATGATCGTCTTTAAGTCCAATGTGAACAAGTTCTTGAGAAGCCATTCCCTTAAGTAATCCAATTTACCAAATTTCCACTACTAATGATTACTATGGTATTGTCCCATTGACTACTGTACACTCATTAACCCTTATCCTCCAGTGACCTCCGGTCCTTGATAAGTGGTGTCTTCTTTATATAAGAAAAGAAAAGAAAACGAAAAAGAAAAACTAAAACAAAAACAAAAAGGAAAGAACAGTGAAAGGGAAGAAGTAAAAAAGGGTTAGCATGATTACATTGTCATAAGAAATGGGAGGGGTGAACACATTTGAAATCATCTACGTGTTGGGATGGGAAAGTGTCAAAAATATTAGTTTTGCCTACCGTAGAGGAAACATTAAGAAAGAAAGTGGTCGGCCCAAGGCTCCTGTCAGGCGCGCGCACGCACGCACGCACGCACGCACGCACGCACGCACACACACACACACACACACACACGCACAAACATTTACATGCGTATCAGTAACTAAGTCAGGCGTACACAAACATGCATATATGTGCGTGTGTATATATATATATATATATATATATGTGTGTGTGTGTGTAAGAGCAAATAGTTAATAAAACATATTAAAAACACTTAAAAAAGAGTTAAAAACATATTTAATTTGAAAAGGAAACACTAAATAAGTGGATAGTCCTTAATCCGCGGAGTTTAGAAGAAATACTTTCCTTCTCATCAGAGGGTAGGATTTAGCAAAATGCGGGATCGGATTTTGCTTGCAAAAATATTTGAAACTGAACATAAGTCAAAGATCTTACTTGATAACAAAAAGTGAAGCAGATAGAATAGGGTGAAGAAAAAAGTGATTTCACGTAAAAGGATATATATATATATATATATATATATATATATATATATATATATATGTGTGTAAAAATGGGAATGCATCTAATTTAATTAATAAAACTAAAAAAACTTATGCAGGGATAATTAAGTTATATTTTTTAATAAGTTATATTTATAATGACGAAATTTAAATTTAAAATTTTCAGTAATGAAAATAAAAATCCAAAAAATAAAAAACAAGTTCTTGCCAACCAATGACCCGAAACATTAGCATGTTCAGTGTAGCGACTATGGAGTATTTGCCTATATAAATAAAAAATATTATATCCCTATTTACAATGCCTCCCCACGGGACAGAGTAGGACACCAGGGTTGTTTTTTAATGTGGAGAAAATGGACAAAAATAAAAATTGTCTCTGTCGTGAAGGATTTCTCCTCCACTGACAGAGAACAAGAAATTGAAGTGCAGCATCTGAAGAACAGATACTACACTTATCTGCTTTTTTTATCGAGCACTCAATAATTTCCTTTGCATTCACGAGTTTTCCATAAATTTATTTAAAACAAAAACAAAATAACTTCCATTTACGATTTTTTTTACCAGTTTTTTTTTTCTTCACATTTTTTTAACATCGTAACTATTTTTTATTCTTTTAATAACGTCATAAATATGAATATTCTTTTATAAAGTCATAACTCATCATTTTTATAACGGTTAACACAAATTCTACTTTGGTATTTTTTAAGCTTAATTATTTACAGTTTGTTTTCGTTGCAACAGACCGTAGAGATTAATCTTTCTAGACTGAGGTAGCATAAAAGATATTCACTTAAACTGGATTATAGTCATAAAAAGGTGTTCAATATCCGGAGAATAACATCTCTTCGTATCCCTTCTGCCGTAATAGCTGGTGGAGAGTTTGTCACGTATTTCTTTATTCGGGTGAGGGGGGTTACATTTTCGTGTTTTCATTCGTTTTTGAAATTTTTGTTGTGGTAACGATGGAGTTGACATATAATAATCAAAAACTGCTCAATATTCTTAGTATAGCAGGTGTGGCCAAACCTAACTTCATGTCGACCCTGGCAACCATGGGTATCCATGCTAGTATATATATATATATATATATATATATATATATATATACGAATGAACAATATTTATCATAATATGATGGATGTACCCATTCAAAAAAGTAAATATCTAATACTAAATTAATGCTAAATGTTATGTTTTATCCAAGTAAATTATTGTGAAACCCCCAGATTTGTGAAACTAATTCCACGTGACTGTTGGGTTGGTGTATTGATCGAGAGCTTAGACCTGTAAGGAAAATAGTGACTAGCTTCATGTTCAAATTGTGCGACCTGCAGTACAATCCTTCTCCTCACTGATGATTTATGGTAACGGATCAAACACATGTCAAGTGATTAAGAATTAAACTATCAACAATAATATGATAACATTGTAATGTTATCATATTATTACTAGCATAGTCTTAAACAGTTCTTAATAAGTTATGACCACAAAAATGGAACAAACATTTTAGAATATTCACTGTAAACGTTACAACAGCGTAACATGATTTAGTTGATGCTAAGAATAATTTCTTTCTTAATATAAAGCTCTTTATCTAATTATTAAATAATTTATCTAATTAATAAATAATTCATCTTATTAATAAATAATTTATCTAATTAATAAAACTCACTAAACTGTCCGCCTGTGTGTTTGTGTCTGACTCCATATTTTCAAACTTTATCTTCTCCAAAACGAAAAGTCACAGAGCGGCGATAGGGCCCATAAATAGCTGGATTTTTATGGACCGTTTTATGGGTCTTACCCGATTTTAATAGTTTTTAAGGGGTCAATAAAATGGGTCAAGATTGTAAAAATCGTTATACATTTTGTACATTCATTTTAGTTTATTTTTAATTAGTTCATAAGCATGTCACAGTTTTGTCTGCGGTTTAGATTCTAGCACACAATTACTTTTTACTTTAAAATCACAACTCTATAATAATATATACGAAATGTGATAAAATTAAAATACCATAATTAAGCGTATTTTACGACTAGACAGAGTTGGGTTCTCCCCTATCGCTAATGTAGACATAATAACTTCTGTTTCTATTTTTTTTAGCCAAATGTAAAAAAAGAAAATGTCTGCGTAAGTTGGTCTTTTTCTCTTTACAATGAAGTGGATTTTGATTAACAATATTAAATAAAAAAAGTAAAATAGAAGAAAGTGTAATAGATTGAAAATTATTCTGCTTTACTTTGAACTTAAATTTTATAATTGCTGCGTCGTTTGTCATGAATTGTTACCAAACAATATTTTGTTCACGTAATGTTTTTGTCTTTATATGTCTTCATATGTGTGCTGATTAAAGGAATATTTGCTTAACAGAATAAGATAGGATATAAATAGCTTCCAAAAATTTACATACTAATGAGAAATGAATATTTGTCAAGAAATTTAATGCCAGAAATGACTAACAATTTCCAAAGTCTGTTCACATTTCGAATAAATTATATTAAATATTTAGTAATATTTCTAAAAATTAAAGAAATGCTTACGCAGAAATTGAAACACGTAATGAGCTATTGAATTTTATGATTAACATACATTTTAATACTTTGCGTATTGCATTTTTTTAGTTTAATAAATAATCGGTTCTGAATAAATAAAAATATGTAATTCACGTAGGGATGAGAAACACACATTCAAAAGAAGTGATCTCACAATTATATTAATAAAAATATATTTGCTGTATTTACTTTTTATAATGAATAATGTTGTAGTAAGCGAGTTGCTTTTAATATTAAAATGGTTTTCATTGTAGAGGTGCACAAAAATGGAAATGTTATCTTCTACTACCACAAGTTCAGTAATTACAACCACAAGTTCAGTAATTATTACCACAAGTTCAGTAATTACAACCACAAGTTCAGTAATTACAAACACAAGTTCAGTAATTACAAACACAAGTTCAGTAATTACAAACACAAGTTCAGTAATTACAACCACAAGTCCAGTAATTACAACCACAAGTCCAGTAATAACAACCACAAGTCCAGTAATTACAACTACAAGTCCAGTAATTACAACCACAAGTCCAGTAATTACAACCACAAGTCCAGTAATTACAACCACAAGTCCAGTAATTACAACCACAAGTCCAGTAATTACAACCACAAGTCCAGTAATTACAACCACAAGTCCAGTAATTACAACCACAAGTCCAGTAATTACAACCACAAGTCCAGTAATTACAACCACAAGTCCAGTAATTACAACCACAAGGTCAGTAATTACAACTACCTTTTCAGTAATTACAACTACCTGTTCAGTAATTACAACCACAAGTTCAGTAATTACAACCACAAGTTCAGTAATTACAATCACTTTTCCCAATCTTTCTTACCTCTTTATTGAATCAACCAATGCTATTTCAAACAAAACAATATTATTTTTGTAAAATTTGATTCTTGTATTTGTTTAAAGCCATTCTACATCAGAAACGATGTTACTTGAAATTACAAGAAAAGCGAAACAAAAAACGAAGGCGCATATCAATATCGATTTTATAAAGAGCGATAAGTTTCCATTCATTTTCTTAGACAAATTTTTGTTTTTGAACCGACGCACACGGTAATCGTAGTGCACATTGGTTGGGATAATCGTTTTGCCTTTCTTGAATTGGATATAGGACACTGATTTCATTTTTAGCAAAAACACTCATTCAAAGCAATACTTTGCTTGTATTAGCAACTTATTCCCAACACGTTTTTTCATGTGGTTATTCCATCTCTTCATAGACTCATTGTAGATCGGATTTGGAATCTGAACAGCCATATATAGTTTGAAACTGTAATAAATAAAACATTTGGAATTGTATTTTTCAATGAATGAAATATTTAGTACTGTATTTAAAAAAAAAAAAGTGAAATTATCCACTCGATAAATATGTAGAGATATATCCAACATTTTTCTTCATATTCGTTGACGAAATAGCGAAAGCATTTATTATAGATTCGTTCGTTTTCTTCATTTGTGTTAAAATAGTACTTCTTAACAAAACCTATTTTTTTATTTATACAAACATTTCAACTACGAATTTATGGAAATGTTTCAGCCGAGAATTAACCAAATCTCCTCAGAACAACTCATTGGTATAAAAATAGAAAAAACACTAAAAAAAAAATTATACACGTTATAAGCAGTATAAATCACGAGGAAATTAGTTTAAATGATTTAAAATAAAATAGAATATTTTTTATTACAATTTTAATATTTTGCATATTTTTGTGATTTCGATTAATTTGTATTCATGTGTACTTGCATTGCTTTTAATTATTTTTAAATGCTGTGTTAAATCACCACGAACAATAAATTAAATCACCACGAACAATAAATTAAATCACCACGAACAATAAATTAAATCACCACGAACAATAAATTAAATCACCACGAACAATAAATTAAATCACCACGAACAATAAATTAAATCACCACGAACAATAAATTAAATCACCACGAACAATAAATTAAATCACCACGAACAATAAATTAAATCACCACGAACAATAAGTTAAATCACCACAAACAATAAATTAAATCACCACGAACAATAAATTAAATCACCACGAACAATAAATTAAATCACCACGAACAATAAATTAAATCCCCACGAACAATAAGTTAAATCACCACGAACAATAAATTAAATCACCACGAACAATAAATTAAATCACCACGAACAATAAATTAAATCACCACGAACAATAAGTTAAATCACCACGAACAATAAATTAAATCACCACGAACAATAAATTAAATCACCACGAACAATAAGTTAAATCACCACAAACAATAAATTAAATCACCACGAACAATAAATTAAATCACCACGAACAATAAATTAAATCACCACGAACAATAAATTAAATCCCCACGAACAATAAGTTAAATCACCACGAACAATAAATTAAATCACCACGAACAATAAATTAAATCACCACGAACAATAAATTAAATCACCACGAACAATAAATTAAATCACCACGAACAATAAATTAAATCACCACGAACAATAAATTAAATCCCCACGAACAATAAGTTAAATCACCACGAACAATTAATTAAATCACCACGAACAATAAATTAAATCACCACGAACAATAAATTAAATCACCACGAACAATAAATTAAATCACCACGAACAATAAGTTAAATCACCACGAACAATAAATTAAATCACCACGAACAATAAATTAAAACACTCACTTGATTGCGTTGTATGTTTATGTTATAGTCATCAGTATGGCACTGGAGACAAATAACATATACTTGCTTACCATTGAAGCACATCCATATAGGTTTAAACATTGTTTTTTTCTTTCAGCGACTTACATATACAACACTTACATATACAACAGTTACATATGCAACACCTAAATTCATACTGAAGGAGGACCTGAATAACTACTTGCAGCGAACTTATATAGTTACTTGCAGAAAAATTTGATGACTACTTGATATTATCCTCGTGTATTTAGTATCTCTATGTAAATGGTGTCTGTCAAAGGTCCTGTCATGAGTATACTTTTCATCAGAAGTAAACCCTTACAAATATTCACGAACATGGTATGCTCTATTCTCAAGCCATCTAGCGCGTTCTAAGGATTGTGTACAGGCCGCCACCCAAGATAAAAAGGGCCCCTGGGTCCGTCTATACACAAAGCGGGAAGAGGTAAGTAATTGTGAAAACTTTCTTCCCCCTTGGATTGAATCATGGCAGGCTAACAAGGGTCAGCAATTAGGCTTTGATAAAAAAGGACCTGCTCCCATATCATCACCAATTGTAAAATAAAAAACATACAATATTAGAGGGTTAACAATCTAAACCATGGTCAGCTGTAGAAAAGAAGGTCTTATTGTTTTGCGACAACTATTCAAAGTTTAAGAAAGTGGACAAAACTATGAAACGATCCTTACAAATGAAACTTAAAACAAGGACCTCTCAGAAAATAAGAAACATTTTCTAATTGCTCGCATACGCTCACTTGTGTCCGAAATGTGCCAAATAATATCTCATGAGAAATGAAGTATTAATTGTGGCGGAAGGAGGAGATAGAAGAAGAAACCAGATGAAGAGATTTAGTGGTAGCGGGAAGGAAAGTTACACTCTAATGGACTATAGAATATGCTCAAGAAAAACACGACAAACCACAACAGTAGACAGAGACGTAGAAAAACATATTCCTCCACCTCTGTTCACCAAGCAAAATATTGCGGCACCTCTGTTCATCAAGAAAAATATTCCCCAACCTGTGTTCACCAAGAAAAATATTCCTCCACCTCTGTTCATCATGAAAAATATTCCCCAACCTGTGTTCACCAAGAAAAATATTCCTCCACCTCTGTTCATCAAGAAAAATATTCCCCAACCTGTGTTCACCAAGAAAAATATTCCCCAACCTGTGTTCACCAAGAAAAATATTCCTCCACCTCTGTTCACCAAGAAAAATATTCCTCCACCTCTGTTCACCAAGAAAAATATTCCTCCACATCTGTTCATCAAGAAAAATATTCCTCCACCTCTGTTCACCAAGAAAAATATTCCTAACGTCTGTTCACCAAGAAAAATATTCCTCCACCTCTGTTACACAAAAAAAATATTCCTCCACCTCTGTTCACGAAGAAAAATATTCCCCACCTCTGTTCACGAAGAAAAATATTCCTCCACCTGTGTTCACCAAGAAAAATATTCCTCCACCTGTGTTCATCAAGAAGATATTCCTTCACCTCTGTTCACAAAAAAACATATTTCTCCGCATGTGTTAACCACGAAAAATATGCCTCCACCTGTGTTCATCAAGAAAAATATTCCTCCACTTCTTTTCACCAAGAAAACTATTCCTCCACCAGTGTTCATAAAAAAATATTCCTCCACCTCTGTTACACAAGAAAAATATTCCTCAACCTCTGTTCACCAAGAAAACTATTCCTCCACCTCTGTTCACCAAGAAATATATTCCTCCACCTGTGTTTATCAAAAGAAAAATTCCTCCACCTGTGTTCATCAAGAAAAATATTCCTTCACCTATGTTAACCAAGAAACATATTCCTACACCTCTGTTCACCAAGAAAAATATTCCCCCACATGTGTTCATCAAGAAGAATATTCCTCCAATTCTGTTCACCAAGAAAAATATTCCCCCACATATGTTCATCAAGCAAAATATTCCTCAACCTCTGTTCCCCAAGAAAAAATATTCCTCCATCTGGGTTCATCAAGGAAAATATTCCTCCACCTCTGTTCATGAAGAAAAATATTCCTAAACCGGTGTCCATCAAGAAAAATATTCCTCCACCTCTGTTAACAAAAACAATATTCCTCAATCAAAAATATTCCTCCACCTGTGTTCATCAAAAAATATTCATCCACCTGTGTTAATCAAAGCATATTCCTCCACCTGTTCATCAAGAAAAATATTCCTCCACCTGTGTTCATAAAGAAAAATTTTCCTCCTCATTTTCTCATCAAGAAAAATATTCCTCCACATGTGTTCATCAAAAAATATTCCTCCACATGTGTTCATCAAAAAATATCCCTCCACCTGTGTTCACCAACGAAATATTCCTCCACCTCTGTTAATCAAGAAACATATTCCTCCTCCTGCGTTCATCAAGAAATATTCCTCTACCTGTGTTCATCCAAAAATATTCCTCTACGTGTGTTCATCAAAAAATATTCCTCCACCTGTGTTCATCAAAAAAATATTCCTCTACCTGTGCTCATCAAACAATATTCCTCTACCTGTGTTCATAAAAAATATTCCTCCACCTGTGTTCATCAAAAAATATTCCTCCACCTGTGTTAATCAAAAAATATTCCTCTACCTGTGTTCCTCAAAAAATATTCCTCCACCTGTGTTCATCAAACAATATTCCTCTACCTGTGTTCATAAAAAATAATTCCTCCACCTGTGTTCATCAACAAATATTCCTCTACCTGTGTTCACCAAAACATATTCCTCCACCTATGTTCATCAAAAAATATTCCTTCACCTGTGTTCATCAAGAAAACTATCTCTCCACCTCTGTTCACCAAGGAAAATATTCCTCACGTCTGTTAACCAAGAAAAATATTCCTCAACTTCTGTTTATCAATAAAAATATTCCTCCGCCTCTATTCACCAAGAAAAAATATTCCTCCACCTCTGTTCACGAAGAAAAATATTCCTCCACCTCTGATCACCAAGATAAATATTCCCCACCTCTGTCAACGAAGACAAATATTCCTCACCTGTGTTCATCAAGAAAAATATTCCTCACCTCTGTTCACCAAGAAAAATATTCCTCACCTCTGTTTACCAAGAAAAATATTCCTCAACCTGTGTTCATGAAGAAAAATATACCTCCATCTGTGTAGATATAGAAAAATATTCCTCAACATGTGCTTACCAAGAAAAATATTCCTCAACATGTGTTCACCAAGAAAAATATTCCTCCACTTCTGTTCACCAAGAAAAATATGCCTTCACCTGTGTTCATCAAAAAATATTCTTTCACCCATGTTAAACAAGAAACATATTCCTCCACCTGTGTCCATAAAAAAAAATTCCTCCACCTCTTTTCATCTAGCAAAATATTCCTCAACCTGTGTTAATAAAGAAACATATTCCTTAAACTCCGTTCACCAAACAAATACTCCTCCACCTTTGTTCATCAAAAAATATCCCTCCACCTGTGTTCACCAACAAAATATTCCTCAACCTCTGTTAATCAAGAAAAATATTCCTCCTGCTGTGTTCATCAAGAAATATTCCTCTACCTGTGTTCATAAAAAAATATTCCTCTACCTGTGTTCATCAAAAAATATTCCTCCACCTGTGTTCATCAAACAAAATATTCCTCCTCCTGTGTTCATCAAGAAATATCCCTCTACCTGTGTTCATACAAAATATTCCTCTACCTGTGTTCATCAAAAATATTCCTCTACCTGTGTTCATCAAAAAATATTCCTCCACCTGTGTTCATCAAAACATATTCCTCCACCTGTGTTCATAAAAAAATATCCCTCCACATTTGTTCATCAACAAATATTCATCCACATCTGTTCATCAAAAATATTTCTCCAGCTGTGTTAATAAAGAAAAATATTCCTCCACCTGTGTTCATCAAGAAAAATATTCCTCCACAGCTGTTCACCGAGAAAAATATTCCTCCACTTCTGTTCACCAAGAAAAATATTCCTTCATCTGTGTTCATCAAAAAATATTCCTCCACCTCTGTTACACAAAAAAAATATTCCTCCACGTGTTCACCAAGAAATATATTCCTCCACCTGTGTTCATCAATGAAAAATATTTCTCCATCTGTGTTCCCAAAGAAATATATTCCTCCACCTTGGTTAATCAAGAAAAATATTCCTCCACCTCTGTTCATCAACAAAAATATTCCTCAACCTGTGTTCATAAAAAATATCCCTCCAACTGTGTTAATCAAAAAATATTCCTCTACCTGGGTTCATCAGACAATATTCCTCCACCTGTGTTCATCAACACATATTCCTCCATCTGTATTAATCAACACATATTCCTCCTCCTGTGTTCATCAAAAAAATATTCCTCCACCTGTGTTTACCAACAAACATATTCCTCCTGTGTTCATAAAAAAATACTCCTCCCCCTGTGTTGATCAACAAAAATTTTCCTCCCCCTGTGTTCATCAACAAAAATATTCCTACACCTGTGTTCATCAACAAACCTATTCCTCCACCTGTGGTCCTCAAGAAAAATACTCATCCACCCGTATTAATAAAGAAAAATAATCCTCACCCTGTGTTAATAAAGAAATATATTCCTCCACTTGTGTGCATCCAAAAATATTCCTCCACCTGTGTTCAAATACACAAATATTCCTCCAACTCTGTTAATCAAGAAAATATTTCTCCTCCTGTGTTCATCAAGAAAAATATTCCTCCACATGTGTTCATCAAAAAATATGCCTCCACCGGTGTTAATAAAAAATATCCTCCACCCATAAAGAAAAATATTCTTCTACCCGTGGTCATCAAAAAATATTCCTCCACCTGTGTTCATCAAAAAATATTACTCCAAATTACAACAAATTAAATCATAACAACCTGTGTTCATCAAGACAAATATTCCTGAACATGTGTTCATCAAAAAATATTCCTCCACCTGTGTTTATCAAGAAATATACTCCGCCACCTCTACCCACCAAGAAAAATATTCCTCACCTCTGTTCTCGAAGAAACATATTCCTCCAACTGTGTTCTCAAAGAAACAAATTCCTCCACTTGTGTTCACCCAGAAAAATATTCCTCCACCTCTGTTAAGAAAGAACCATATTCCTCCACATGTGTTTACCAAGAAAAATATGCCTCCACTTGTGTCCATCAAGAAAAATATTCCTCCACATGCGTTCATCAAAAATATGCCTCCATCTCTGTTCAACAAAAAATATTCCTCCACCTATGTTAACCAAGAAAAATATTTCTCCACCTCTGTTAACCAAGCCAAATATTCCTCCCCCTGTGTTAATAAAGAAAAATACTCCTCCCCATGTGTTAATAAAGAAAAATATTCCTCCACATGTGTTTATCAAAAAATATTCATCTTCCTGTGTTCATCAAAAAATAGTTCTTCCCCCTGTGTTAATAAAGAAAAATATTCCTCCACCTCTGTTCATCAAAAAATATTCCTCCACCTTTGTTTATCAAAACACATTCCTCCACATGTGTACATCACAACATATTCCTCCACCTGTTTTAAGCAAGAAAAATACTCCTCCACCTGTTTTAATAAACTAAAATTCCTCTACCTGTGTAAATCAAGAAATATTCCTCTACCTGTGTTCATCAAAAAAAAATTCTCCGCCTGTGTTCATCAGAAAATATTTTTCCACCTGTGTTCATCAAGAAAAATATTCCTCCACCTGCGTTTATAAAGAAAAATATTCCTCCACCTGTGTTCATCAACAAATTTTCCTGCACCTGTCTTCACCAAGAAAAATATTCCTCCACCTCTGTTAATCAAAAAAAATATTCCTCAAACTGTGTTCATCAAGAAAAATATTTCTCCACCTGTGTTCATCAAGAAAAATATTCCTCAACCTGTGTTAATCAAGAAAAGCATATCTCCCCCTGGGATCATTAAAAATATTCCTCCACCTGTGTTCATCAAGTAAAATATTCCTCCACCTATGTTCATCAAAAAATATTCCTCCACCTGCGTTCATCAAGAAAAATATTCCTCCACCTGTGTTCATCAAGAAAAATATTCCTCCACCTGTGTTCATCGACAAATATTCCTCCACCTGTGTTAATAAACAAATATTAATTCACCTGTGTTCATCAAGCAAAAATATTCCTCCACCTGTTGTCATCAACAAATATTCCTCCACATCTGTTCATCAAGAAAAATATTCCTCTGTCTGCGTTCATCTAGGAAAATTCTTCCTCCACCTGCATTCATCAAAAAATATTCCTCTACCTGTATTATTCTAAAAATATTCCTCCACCTGTATCCATCGAAAATTATTCCTCTACCTGTGTTCATAAAAAAATATTCCTCCACCTGTTTTCATCAAGAAAAATATTCCTCACCATGTGTTCATCAAGAAAAGTATATCTCCCCTGCATTCATAAAAAAATAATCTTCCCCCACTGTTCATCAAAAATATTCCTCCACCTGTGTTAATCAAAGCATATTCTTCCACCTGTTCATCAAGAAAAATATTCCTCCACCTGTGTTCATAAACAAAAATATTCCACCAACTGTGGTCCTCAAGAAAAATATTCCTCCACCTGTGTTCATAATGAAAAATATTCCCCGTCCTGTTCTCATCAAGAAAAATGTTCCTCCACATGTGTTCATCAAAAAAATATTACTTCACCTGTGTTCATCAAAAAATATCCCTCCACCTGTGTTCATCGACAAAATATTCCTCCAACTCTTTTAATCAAGAAAAATATTCCTCCTCCTGTATTCATCAAAAAATATTCCTCTACCTGTGTTCATCGACAAATATTTCTCCACCTGTGTTCATCCAAAAATATTCCTCCACCTGTGTTCACCAACAAAATATTCCTCCACCTCTGTTAATCAAGAAAAATATTCCTCCTCTTGTGTTCATAAAAAAATATTCCTCTACCTGTGTTCATCAAAAAATATTCCTCTACCTGTGTTCATCAAAAAAATATTACTCCACCTGTGTTCATCAAATAATATTCCTCCACCTGTGTTGATCAACAAAAACTTTCCTCCACCTGTTTTTATCGATAACAATATTCCTCCACCTGCGTTCATAAACAAAAATATTCCTCTACCTGTGGTCCTCCAGAAACATATTCCTCCACCTGTGTTCAGCAAGAAAAATATTCCTCCACCTGCGTTCATACAGAAATATATTCCTTCACTTGTGTTCATCAAAAAATATTCCTCCACCTGTGTTCATCAGAACATATTCCTCTACCTGTGATCATAAAAGTATCCCTCCACCATTGTTCATAAAAAATATTCATCTGCATCTGTTCATCCAAAATATTTCTCCAGCTGTGTTCATAAAGAAAAATATTCCTCCACCTGTGTTCATCAAGAAAAATATTCCTCCACTTTTGTTCACCAAGAAAAATATTCCACCACTTCTGTTCACCAAGAAAAATATTCCTCCACCTGTGTTCATCAAAAAAATCCTCCACCTCTGTTACACAAGAAAAATATTCCTCCACCTCTGTTCATGAAGAAACATATTCCTCCACCTGTGTTCACCAAGAAATATATTCCTCCACCTGTGTTCATCAATGAAAAATATTCCTCATCCTGAGTTCCCAAAGAAAAATATTCCTCCACCTGGGTTAATCAAGAAAAATATTCCTCCACCTCTGTTCATCAAGAAAAATATTCCTCCACCTGTGTTCATAAAAAATATCCCTCCAACTGTGTTAATCAAAAATATTCCTCTACCTGGGTTCATCAGTTAATATTCCTCCACCTGTGTTCATCAACACATATTCCTCCACCTGTATTAATCAACACATATTCCTCCACCTGTATTAATCAACACATATTCCTCCACCTGTGTTCATCAAAAAAATATTCCTCCACCTGTGTTCATCAAAAATATTCCTCCACCTGTGTTCACCAACAAAAATATTCCTCCTGTGTTCATAAAAAATTATTCCTCCCCCTGTGTTAATCAACAAAAATTTTCCTCCACCTGTGTTCATCAACAAAAATATTCCAACACCTGTATTAATTAAGAAAAATAATCCTCACCCTGTGTTTATAAAGAAATGTATTCCTCCACTTCTGTTTATCCAAAAATATTCCTCCATCTGTGTTCACATACACAAATATTCCTCCAACTCTGTTAATCAAGAAAAATATTTCTCCACCTGTGTTCACCAAGAAAAATATTTCTCCACATGTGTTCATCAAAAAATATGCCTCCACCGGTGTTAATAAAAAATATCCCTCCACCTGTGTTCATAAAGAAAAATATTCCTCTACCTGTGTTCATCAAAAAATATACCTCCACCTGTGTTCATCAAAAAATATTCCTCCCCCTGTGTTTATCAAGAAATATACTCCGCCACCTCTATCCACCAAGAAAAATATTCCACACCTCTGTTCTCGAAGAAACAAATTCCTCCAACTGTGTTCTCAAAGAAAAAAATTCCTCCACTTGTGTTCATCCAGAAAAATATTCCTCCACCTCTGTTAAGAAAAAACCATAATCCTCCACATGTGTTCACCAAGAAAAATATGCCTCCACTTGTGTCCATCAAGAAAAATATTCCTCTACATGTGTTCATCAAAAAATATGCCTCCATCTCTGTTCAACAAAAAATATTCCTCCACCTCTGTTAACCAAGTAAAATATTTCTCCACCTCTGTTAACCAAGCCAAATGTTCCTCCCCCTGTGTTAATAAAGAAAAATATTCCTCTACCTCTGTTCATCAAGAAAAATATTCCTCCACCTTTGTTTATCAAAACACATTCCTCCACATGTGTACATCACAACATATTCCTCCACCTGTTTTAAGCAAGAAAAATACTCCTCCACCTGTTTTAATAAATTAAAATTCCTCTACCCGTGTTCATCAAAAAAAATTTCTCCGCCTGTGTTCATCAGAAAATATTTTTCCACCTGTGTTCATCAAGAAAAATATTCCTCCACCTGCGTTTATAAAGAAATATATTCCTCCACCCATGTTCATCAAAAAATTTTCCTGCACCTGTCTTCACCAAGAAAAATATTCCTCCACCTTTGTTAATCAAAAAATATTCCTCAAACTGTGTTCATCAAGACAAATATTTCTCCACCTGTGTTCATCAAGAAAAGCATATCTCCCCCTGGGATCATTAAAAATATTCCTCCACTTGTGTTCATCAAGTAAAATATCACTCCACCTGTGTTCATCAAAAAATATTCCTCCACCTGCGTTCATCAAGAAAAATATTCCTCCACCTGTGTTCATCAAGAAAAATATTTCTCCACCTGTGTTAATAAACAAATATTCCTCCACCTGTGTCCATCAAGAAAAATATTCCTCCACCTGAGCTCATCAACAAATATTCCTCCACATCTGTTCATCAAGAAAAATATTCCTCTGTCTGCGTTCATCTAGGAAAATATTCCTCCACCTGCATTCATCAAAAAATATTCCTCTACCTGTATAATTCTAAAAATATTCCTCCACCTGTATCCATCGAAAATTATTCCTCTACCTGTGTTCATAAAAAGATATTCCTCCACCTGTGTTTATTAAAAAATATTCCTCCACCTGTTTTCATCAAGAAAAATATTCCTCACCATGTGTTCATCAAGAAAAGTATATCTCCCCCTGCATTCATCAAAAAATATCCCTCCACCTGTGTTCACCAAATAAATATTCCTCCAACTCTTTTAATCAAGAAAAATATTCCTCCTCCTGTATTCATCAAAAAATATTCCTCTACCTGTGTTCATAAAAAATATTCCTCCACATGTGTTCATCAACAAAAAATTTCCTCCAACTGTTTTCATCAATAAAAATATTCCTCCACCTGTGTTCATCAACAAAAATATTCCTCCTGTGTTCATCAAGAAATATTTCTCCACCTGTGTTCATCAAAAAAATATTCCTCCTCCTGTGTTCATAAAAAAAATATTCCTCCTGTGTTCATCAAGAAATATTCCTCCACCTGTGTTCATCAAAAAATATTCCTCCACATGTGTTCATAAAAATATGCCTCCACCTGCATTCATCACAAAATATTCCTCCACCTGTGTACATCAAAAAATATTCCTCTACCTGTGTTCATGAAGAAAAATATTCCTCAACCTGCATTAATAAAGAAATATATTCCTCGACTTGTGTTCATCAAAAAATATTCCTCCACCTGTGGTCATCAAAACATATTCTTCTAACTGTGTTCATAAAAATATCCCTCCACCTTTGTTCATTAAAAAATATTCCTCCACATGTGTTCATCAAGAATATTTCTCCAGCTGTGTTCATAAACAAAAATATTCCTCAACCTGTGTTCATCAAGAAAAATATTCCTCCACAGCAGTTCACCGAGAAAAATATTCCTCCACCTGTGTTCATCAAAAAATATTCCTCCACCTGTGTTCACGAAGAAACATATTCCTCCACCTGTGTTCACCAAGAAATATATTCCTCCACCTGTGTTCATCAATGAAAAATATTCCTCCACCTCTGTTCCCAAAGAAAAATATTCCTCCACCTGGGTTAATCAAGAAAAATATTCCTCCACCTCTGTTCATCAAGAAAAATATTCCTCCACCTGTGTAAATAAAAAATATTCCTCTACCTGTGTTCAGCAAAAAATATTTCTCCACCTGTGTTCATCAAAAAATATTCCTCCACCTGTGTTCAGCAAAAAATATTCCTCCACCTGTGTTCATCAAAAAATATTCCTCCACCTGTGTTCAGCAAAAAATATTTCTCCACCTGTGTTCATAAAAAATATTTCTTCACCTGTTTTCACCAACAAAAATATTCATTCTGTGTTTATAAAAATATTCCTCCCCTGTGTTGATCAACAAAAATTTTCCTCCACCTGTGTTCATCAACAAAAATATTCATACACCTGTGTTCATCAAGAGACCTATTCCTCCACCTGTGGCTCTCAAGAAAATATTCCTCCACCTGTATTAATAAAGAAAAATATTCCTCACCCTGTGTTAATAAAGAAATATGTTCCGTCACTTCTGTTCATCCAAAAATGTTTCTCCACCTGTGTTCAAATACACAAATATTCCTCCAACTCTGTTAATACAGAAAAATATTTCTCCTCCTGTGTTCATCAAGAAAAATATTCCTCCACATGTGTTCATCAAAAAATATGCCTCCACCGGTGTTAATAAAAAATATCCTCCCCTGGGATCATTAAAAATATTCCTCCACCTGTGTTCATCAAGTAAAATATAACTCCACCTGTGCTCATCAAAAAAAATTCCTCCACCTGCGTTCATCAAGAAAAATATTCCTCCACCTGTGTTCATCAACAAATATTCCCCCACCTGTACTCATCAAGAAAAATATTCCTCCACCTGTGGTCATCAACAAATATTCCCCTGCCTGTGTTCATCAAGAAAAATATTCCTCTGTCTCTGCTCATCTAGGAAAATATTCCTCCACCTGCATTCATGAAAAATATTCCTCTACCAGTGTTATTCTAAAAATATTCCTCCACCCGTATCCATCGAAAATTATTCCTCCACCTGTGTTCATAAAAAAATATTCCTCCACCTGTGTTTATTAAAAAATATTCCTCCACCTGTTTTCATCAAGAAAAATATTCCTCACCCTGTGTTCATCAAGAAAAGTATATCTCCCCTGCATTCATCAAAAATTAATCTTCCACCACTGTTCATCAAAAATATTCCTCCAGCTGTGTTCCCATAGAAAAATATTACTTCACCTGTACTCATCATTAAAAATATTCCTCCACCTGTGTTCAACGAGTAAAATATTCCTCCCCCTGTGTTCATCAAGAAAAATATTCCTCTTCCTGTGTTCATACAAAAAATATTCCTCCAACTGTGTTCATCAAGAAAAATATTCCTCCACCTGTGTTCATCAAGAAAAGTATTCCTCTTTCTGTGTTCATCAAAAAATATTCCGCCACCTGTACATCAAGAAAAATATTCTTCCACCTCTGTTCATCAAGAAAAATATTCCTCCACCTGTGTAAATCAAAAATATTCCTCTACCTGTGTTCATCAAAAAATATTCCTCCACCTGTGTTCAGCAAAAAATATTCCTCCACCTGTGTTCATCAAAAATATTTCTTCACCTGTGTTCACCAACAAAAATATTCCTTCTGTGTTCATAAAAATATTCCTCCCCTGTGTTGATCAACAAAAATTTTCCTCCACCTGTGTTCATCAACAAAAATATTCATACACCTGTGTTCATCAAGAAACCTATTCCTCCACCTGTGGCTCTCAAGAAAAATATTCCTCCACCTGTATTAATAAAGAAAAATATTCCTCACCCTGTGTTAATAAAGAAATATGTTCCGCCACTTCTGTTCATCCAAAAATGTTTCTCCACCTGTGTTCAAATACACAAATATTCCTCCAACTCTGTTAATACAGAAAAATATTTCTCCTCCTGTGTTCATCAAGAAAAATATTCCTCCACATGTGTTCATCAAAAAATATGCCTCCACCGGTGTTAATAAAAAATATCCTCCCCTGGGATCATTAAAAATATTCCTCCACCTGTGTTCATCAAGTAAAATATAACTCCACCTGTGCTCATCAAAAAACATTCCTCCACCTGCGTTCATCAAGAAAAATATTCCTCCACCTGTGTTCATCAACAAATATTCCCCCACCTGTACTCATCAAGAAAAATATTCCTCCACCTGTGGTCATCAACAAATATTCCCCTGCCTGTGTTCATCAAGAAAAATATTCCTCTGTCTCTGTTCATCTAGGAAAATATTCCTCCACCTGCATTCATGAAAAATATTCCTCTACCAGTGTTATTCTAAAAATATTCCTCCACCTGTATCCATCGAAAATTATTCCTCCACCTGTGTTCATAAAAAATATTCCTCCACCTGTGTTTATTAAAAAATATTCCTCCACCTGTTTTCATCAAGAAAAATATTCCTCACCCTGTGTTCATCAAGAAAAGTATATCTCCCCTGCATTCATCAAAAATTAATCTTCCACCACTGTTCATCAAAAATATTCCTCCAGCTGTGTTCCCATAGAAAAATATTACTTCACCTGTACTCATCATTAAAAATATTCCTCCACTTGTGTTCAACGAGTAAAATATTCCTCCCCCTGTGTTCATCAAGAAAAATATTCCTCTTCCTGTGTTCATACAAAAAATATTCCTCCGTGTTCATCAAGAAAAATATTCCTCCACCTGTGTTCATCAAGAAAAGTATTCCTCTTTCTGTGTTCATCAAAAAATATTCCGCCACCTGTACATCAAGAAAAATATTCCTCCACCTGTGTTCATCAAGAAACACATTCCTCCACCTGTGTTCATCAAGAAACACATTCCTCCACCTGTGTTCATCAAGAAACATATTCTCTCCACCTGTCCATCAAGAAAAATATTCCTCCACCTGTGTCCATCAAGAAAAATATTCCTCCACCTTTTCCATCCAACAATATTCCTCCACCTGTGTTCATCAAGAAACATATTCCTCCACCTGTGGTAATCAAGAAACATATTCCTCCACCTGTGTTCACCAAGAAAAATATTCCTCCACCTGTGTTCATCAAGAAAATATTCCTCCACCTGTACATCAAGAAACATATTCCTCCACCTGTGTTCATCAAGAAACATATTCCTCCACCTGTGTTCATCAATAAAAATATTCCTCCACCTGTGTTCACCAAGAAAAATATGCGTCCACTTCTGTTCACCACAAAAAATATTTCTCCACCTCTGTTCACCAAAAGGGCTATATTTAGCCTGCTATAATAATATGGGATAATAGGGAAAAAGGAGCTTTATTAAGACTGCTATAATGATATGGGATAATAGGGAAAAAGGAACTATATTAGGCCTGCTACAATGATATGGGATAAGATGGAAAAAGAAAGCCTGCTATAATGATATGGAATAATATGGAAAAAGGAGCTAACTCCAGCATGATATAATGATATGAGATAAGAGGGGAAAAGGAACTATATTACGCCTGATATAATGATATGGGATGAGAGGGAAAAAGGAGCTATATTACACCATATATAATTTATGGGATGAAAGGAGAAAAAGAACTATATTAAGCCTGATATAGTGATATGGGAGAAGAGGGAAAAAGGACCTATATTAAGCCTGATATTATGATATGGGATAAGAGGTAATGAGAAACTATATTAAGCCTGATATAATGATATGGGGTTAAATGGGAAAAGGAGCTATATAAAGACTGCTTTAATGATATGGGATAAGAGGGAAAACGGAGCTGTATTAAGCCTGATATAATGATATGGGATAATAGGGAAAATTGAGCTGATATTAAGCCTGATAAAATTATATTGAATAAGAGGGAAAAAGGAACTATTAAGCCTGATATAATGATATTGGATAAGAGGGAAAAAAGAGCTGATATTAAGCCTGATATAATGATATGGAATGAGAGGGAAAATTGAGCTGATATTAAGCCTGATATAATGATATAGGATAAGAGGGAAAAGGATCTATATCAAGCTTGATATAATGATATGGGATAAGAGGGAAAAATGAACTATAATAGACCAGATATAATGATATGGGAAAAGAGGGAAAAATGAACTATAATAGACCAGATATAATGATATTGGAAAAGAGGGAAAAATGAACTATAATAGACCAGATATAATGATATGGGATAAGAGGGGAAAAGGAACTATATTAAGCTTGATATAATGATATGGGATAAGAGGGAAAAAGGAGCTATAATACACCTGATACATTGATATTGGATAAGAGGGGGAAAATAAACTATATTAAGCCTACGATAATGGTATGGAACTATAATAAACCTGATATAATGATATGGGATCACAGGAGAAAAGGAACTATATTAAGCTTGATATAAGGATATGCAATAAGAGGGGTAAAAAACTTTAATAAACCTGATATAATTGTATGGGATAAGAGTGGAAAAGGAACTATATCAAACCTACGATAATGATATGGGATAAGAGGGGAAAAAGAGCTATATTAAGCCTGATATAATGATATGGGATAAGAGGGAAAACGCAAGTATAATAAACCTGATATAATGATATGGGATCAGAGGGGAAAAGTAGCTATATTTATTTTGACAAAATGATATGGGATACGAGAGGAAAAGGAACTATATAAAGCTTGACATAATTATATGGTATTAGAGGGGAAAAGGAACTATAGTAATATATTAATCCTCCTATTATGATATGGGATAAGAGGGAGAAAAAGAGCTGATATTAAGCCTGCTATAATGATATGGGATAAGAGGGGAAAAGCCTGATATAATGATATTTGTTATGAGGGGAAAAAAGAGCTGATATTTAGCCTGATATAATGATATGGGATAAGAGTGAAAATGGAACTATATTAAGACTGATATAATGATATTGGAGAGGGAAAATTGAGCTGATATGTAGCCTGATATAATGATATGGGATAAGAGGGAAAAACGAGCTGTATTAAGCCTGACATAATTATATGGGATAAGAGGGGAAAAGGAGCTATATTTAGCCTGATATAATGATATGGGATAAGAGGGAATATTGAGCTGATATTAAGCCTGATATAATGATATGGGATAAGAGGGAAAACCGAACAATATTAAGCCTGCTATAATGAAATGGGATAAGAGAGGAAAAAGAACTATATTAAGCCTGCTATAATGATATGGGATAAGAGGGAAAAAGGAGCTATATTAAGCCTGCTATAATGATATGGGATAAGAGGGAAAAGGAGCTGTATTAAGCCTGACATAATGATATTGGATAAGAGGGAAAACGGAACTATATTAAGCCTTATATAAATATATGTGATAACAGGGAAAAAGGAGCTGTATTAAGCCTGACATAATGATATGGGATAAGAGTGAAAACCGAACTATATTAAGCCTGATATAATGATATGGGATAAGAGTGAAAAAAGAGCTATATAAAGCCTGCTATAATGATAGGGAAGAAGAGGGGAAAAGGAGCTGTATTAAGCCTGCTATAATGATAGGGGATAAGAGGGGAAAAGGGGCTTTATTAAGCCTGATATAATGATATTGGATAAGAGGGAAAAAGGAAATATATTAACCCTGATATAATGATATGGGATGTGAGGGAAAATTGAGCTGATATTTAGCCTGCGATAATGATATCGGATAAGAGGGAAAAAGGAACTGTATTAAGCCTGCTATAATGATATGGGATAAGAGGGGAAACGAGGCTGTATTAAGCGTGACATTATGATATGGGATAAGAGGGAAAACGGAACTGTATTAAGCCTAATATATAGATATGGGATAAGAGTGAAAATTGAGCTGATATTAAGCCTGATATAATGATATGGGATAAGAGGGAAAATTGAGCTGATATTAAGCCTGATATAATGATATGGGATAAGAGTGAAAAAGGAACAATATTAAACCTGATATAAGGATATGGGTAAAAGGGAAAATTGAGCTGTTATTAAGCTTCATATAATGATATGGGATAAGAGGGATAATGGAGCTTATATTAAGCCTAATATAATTATATCGGATAAGATGGAAAAAGGAACTATATTAAGCCTGCTATAATGATATGGGATAAGATGGAGAAAGAAGCTATATTAAGCCTGCTATAATGATATGGGATAAGAGGGAAAAGGAGCTATATTAAGCCTAATATAATTATATGGGATAAGAGGGAAAAAGGAACTATATTAAACCTGATATTATGATATGGGATAAGAGGGAAAAAGTAGCAACTCTAGTTTTAGTTATTGATTTTGGGCTTAACAGAGCTGAGAGTGAAAAGATAACAAAATATCAACACCTGATATGAAAAGAAACTAGAATTGCCATCATTTCAGTAATTTTAGAAGCAACCGGATTTTCAATTTCAATTTAATTTTTCAAAAACTACCTGTCGAATATACCTGATGAATCAAATGCAAACAATTGCGCTCAAAGGAACGGTTAGAATTGTATAAAAATCGCTATGTTTGAGTGACTGAATTAGTCGGTGAATGTCTGGTATCCGGTAGAAGGCCCTATTTCCATAGAAACAAAACGTTTCGAAAATCAAAATACGAGAGATATTGCTTTTAATGAAGGTATTGTGTCACATCTCTTTTCCTTCCGTTATGGGTTAAATAGTAGAGTAGAATCAACTCGTAAATTTCAAAGAAAACGAAGTCTTGCTTGGGTCGACATGTCTCTTAGGCACATAAACTTTTGTTCCCACTGGCTTTATGAAAGTCCAGGAGAGGTGTGAAAGATATTATTTTATTAGAATTTGATAAAGTTTCACGTTTTCTTTTGCACTTACAACATCATCATCATCATCATCATCATCATTATTATTATTATTATTATTATTATTATTAATAATAATATTATTATTAATAATAATATTATTATTGGCTCACATGGAGCTTTCACACAAGTCAACAATCGATCTGATTGGAAACCTTTGGTATTCTCTGGAAGCTGAGTGACAACAAGTCTCCCCAGACGTCCAGCTCTCTCCACCTCCTTCGATAGCATTTGCAAATGAATTTGCATCATCGCAACAGCCGCTTACCATTGATTTCTCGCTGGTAGTAGCCATTGGTTTATACTGGAATTTGAGTGGCACTCAGCCTCCCCAAGGTCCCAATTCTCTTTGCGCTTGTCCAGTCGAGGTCTGGTTGGCGCTCGGCCCTCGGTCTTTCAATCCTTATTGACCCTTCTCGGCCCTTTGCTATCCGTTTTTTATTGGGGGGAACGGTTATGAAACAATGGGGGGGGGGTGTAGAACTTGTAGATATGCAGTTTCGGTGTTCTTCATTCCCTGTAATGCTTATTTTTATATTGTCTTGTATTATTCTCCGCATTCAAGGGTTTTCCTTAATATTTCAGTCGTTTTCATTATCGTTAGTCGTTGTACTTTTGCAGTTATTTCTCTGATTCCAATTTCTGACATTCTTTTTTCGAAGTTTTTCGGAATTGTTCCTAGTGCTCCTACTATTCTCGGTACTATTTGGATTTTCTTCATCATCCAAATCTCTTTTAACTCTCTGGCCAGCTCTGTGTATTTGCTTCGTCTCTCCTTTTCTTTCATACTCACCCTGTGATCAGCTGGGACTGGAAAGTCTACGATTTGACAGGATTTTTCTTTCTTGTTAATTATTACGACATCTGGTCTTCTTGCTTGGATGGGTTTGTCCGTCTGTATGTCCATGTCCCATAGGATTTTGTGGTTCTCGTTTTTGAGTGCTGTTGCGGGTTTATGCTTGTACCATTTGTCTGTACGCTCAAAATGCAGTCGTTTGCAAAATTTCCAGTGTACCACCCTCCCCACTTCGTCATGCCTGTTTTTGTATTCCTTTTTGACAAGTTTGCTGCATTCACTTACTATATGGTTTATCGTTTCGTCTCTTTGTCCACAGAGTCTGCATTTGCTGTTTTCTTGTATTTTATCGATCCTTGCTTTGATATGCTATGTTCTTATCAAGTTATCTTGTGCTGCAGTTATTAGAGATTCAGTTTCTCGATTTATATGTCCTTTTCACATCCATGTCCAGGTCTTTTCGTTATTCTCATCTTTTGTCATTCTCATGAATCTTCCGTGGAGGTGTTTCTCTTCCCATTTCTCTTTTCTCGTTTTATCGTTTGTCTCTCTATTTTCTGTTTTGTTGTTTTTTTCAGTGTCTCTCGCTGCCATAATTATCCTTTCAGTGTTTTGCATTATGTATTTTTCTAGTTCTTTTTTCGTGTCCTTCACACAGTCTTCTATACAGATCAGTCCCTTCCCGCCGTCTTTCCTTTTCACGTAGAGTCTGTCAATATCGTCCTTTGCATGTAGTGCATTATGCATGGTCATAAGTTTCCTGGTTTTCTGGTTGAGTTGTCTCAGTTCTTCTTTTGTCCACCCTATAAACAGTCCAGAGTATCTTACTAGTGATAGTGCCCATGTATTTATACCTTTTATTAGGTTTCTGCTATATACTTTCGTTTCCAAGAGTTTTCTTGTTCTCCTGAGGTATTCCTTTCCAATTTTCTCTTTCATTTTTGTTACTCTGATGGTGTCCGCTTCCAGAATTCCCAAGTATTTATAGTCGTCTTGTTCCCCTAGTGCCCTCATTCCTGTTTGGTTGGGTAGTTCCAGTCCTTCTGTCGTTTCTAGTTTTTCCTTTCTTATAACTAGTTGTGCGCACTTTTCCATTCCAAATTCCATTTGGATATCTTGGCTGAAGGTCCTGGCAGTGTTAATTGGTGTCTCTAGCTCCTTAGAACTTGTATCCGGCTTGGCACTTTCTCAGAATACTGTTCAAGGGCGTCGTGGCTATGAAGAACAGTAGTGGTGATAGCGAGTCTCCTTGGAAGATGCCTCTTCGTATTTTAATTTCTGTTATGTGTTGTCCATTGGCTGTTAATTCAGTCTCCATGTTTTCATTACATTTTCTATTACGTTGGTGACCCTGCTTGGTATTTTATACATTTTTAGGCATTCCATTATCCATGCTTGGGGAATCCTGTCGTACGCTTTTTTTTAGTCGATCTATGCCATGGCTAAATTCTTTCTCCTCTTTTTTACCTCCTTTAGGATCTTTTGATCTATATATAACAGGTCATGTGTTCCTCTTTTTCCTTTTTGGCATCCTTTCTGCTTCTCGGGGATGAGTCCACGGTTATTCAGGGAGTGGTAGATTTGTTTCCTCAGTTGTGCTGTCAGTATCTTCCACATAGTTGGTAAGCACGTGATTGGCCTATAGTTGCTAGGGACGGTTCCTTTCTCCGTGTCCTTCTGTAGCAGTATGGTTCTAACTTTTGTCATCCAGTCTGGTACGCTTGCTTCCTGTATACATCTTCTCAGGTTTTGGGCTAGCCTTTCATGTAAGGTTGTGAACTTTTTGAACCAGTATGCATGTATCCCATTGTGCCCTGGTGCTCTCCAGTTTGCCATTTTTCCTATGGTTTTCTTTAGGGTTTCCTTGTTGATTTCATTCACTGTTCCTTCTTCTATTTGTTGTAACTCTTCTTTCATGTCTTTCAGCCATTCGGCATTTCTATTGTGATCTCGTCGCTCTTCCCATATTGTAGAGTTTTGTTTCTGTCGGATTTGGTTGTTCTGTTTTTGTTTTTCCCCCGTTCACATTTTGGTAGAATTGGCTTTCATTAGTTTCAAATGTTCTGTTTTGTTTGCGTTGTTCAGATTTATATTTATATCGTCTCAATCTAACTTCTTTTGCTTTTATTTTTTGGTCCAGTTCTTCATGTTTTTTGTTTAGGCTCTCCCTGTCAGTTACATTTCCAATATTCCGTTTTCTCCACATTGCTTTCTTCCTGCTGATCATTTTGGTTTATTTTTTATGTTTGTGTATTTGGGTTTCTAGTCTCATTCCCCATCCAGGTTTTATCGGTCCACTTGTCCCCGGTTGTTTTTCTGATTTGTGTCTCATGCTTACCATTTTGGCGCCTGCGTAAATCAGGTTGTTTAAGTCTGTGATTGTATTTGTTGAGATACATGGGAGGAGTTTGTTAACGTTCTCTGTTTCTGTTTTTAATTTCTTCCGCTCTTGGTTCTTTAACAATGGGAACTTTGTTTTTTCTTCAATCATCAGCTGTATTATTTTATTTATTTCATTTGCTTCATTCTCTGTTAGTTCTGTTTCATTGTTCTCGGTTTCCACGTTTGTAGACATCGTTCTTTGTTGGTCCTCGGCCTTTGGTGTTTTTACTTGCGAGGCTTCAACTTGTGGGGTTGCTCTACGTGCGGTTCCGTTGGGAGATGCTTCTTGTTCAGTTTCATCATTTATTTTTGGCTGAATTTCTGTTAGTTCTAGTTTAGAAAGCCAACGTTTCTTGAGTATCAGTCTTGCTTGGTCCGCAATTCTTTATTCTGTCGTATGGTAGTCACTGGATAGGTTCCATAGTTCTTTCATTCGTTTTCGATAACCTCTACATCTATATTTAGGATGGCTTCTATAGTAGCATTCCATTACGAGTCTATTCTCTTTTGTTGTCCATTTCTTTCTTCGTTTTTTTTTCCTTTTGTTGGTTATCGTGACTGTGCTGTGTTTCTTCGGTATCATTTTGTTTCTTGAAATTAGAGGTTATGCTTACCTGTTCAACGTCCATGTCATTTGAGTTTCTAAAACTAGAAAGTTGGCCAACATTCGCAGGATGACGACCGGGTCCCCCATGCTGGCTACCGAAGGAGCACCTGCCGATCATGACACCCAGATCTTTCTTCTGGGTCCCATGGTTTGGATTATTTGTAATTAACATTTTTCATGTTTTGGTGTTTGTGGCAGCACCGAGCTCAGAATTGTTTTACCTGTGGTTCTGATGCAGGGATAGTGTAAAGCCCCCATGTATCCAAGAGGTATCGTGCACTATCACACATACATATGGGACATATAAAATAAAAAAAAAAAAAAAGTATTCTACTTAGTAAAAGTTGAAAGTCATGCTCTGAAAGAGGGCGTTTGAAGATAGGTCTACCTTACACCATACTGTTTAGCCGCTGGAAATGTTGCATGGGAAAAGAGGGGGGGGGAAATTTTCCCTTCCGCTTTGGTAGTATTCAATTCCCTTGTTCAAAGGCGGGGCACATTTCTACGTCAATATCGGTAAAAAGTCTGGTTCCTGTTATAAATTCGAACTAACATTTAACTAGATAATTCGCCTGTCGCCCGTCTGGATGTTTTTGCATTCATTTTTAGAGGATCTTCATTTAATTGGAATTGACAAACAGAATTATACGTTTATATCGAAGCAAAGACTGTTTTCTGAAATGAATTCGAAGTAACATTAACTTTTTTTTTTAAAGACATAAACTCACATTTCGTTGGATTCTTTAAAAGAGTTTTCTGTCACGAGTGTACTAATACCTAACCTCTGTGGGCTCCAGTCTTGAGTTAAATGCCAGGTCGTTGGTCACTAGAGGATAAGGGTTAGGAGAGGGGGGTTATTATTATTATTATTGTTATATTATTGTCATTATTATTATTGTTGTTGTTATTATTATTAGTATTATTGTTACTATCAGTATTATTGTTGTTATTATTGTTATTATTATTGTTATTATTATTGTTAATGATTATTATTATTATTGTTATATTATTGTTATTTTTATTGTTATTATGATTATTATTGTTATTTTTATTGTTATTATTGTTATTATTATTATTGTCATTATTATTATTATTGTTATTATCATTGTTATTATTATTGTTGTTATTATTAATATTATTATTGTTGTTTTATTAATATTGTTATTATTATTGTTGTTATCATTATTATTGTTATTATTATTGTTATTTTTATTATTCTTGTTATTATTGTTGTTATTATTATTGTTGTTATTATTATTGTTATTATTGTTATTGTTGTTATTTTTATCGTTATTACTATTATTGTTATTATTATTGTTATTACTATTGTTATTATTATTACTTTTATTGTTATTATTATTATTGTTTTATTGTAATTATTATTATTATTATTACTATTATTTTTATTGTTATTATTATTGTTATTATTATTATTAATATTGCTATTATTATTATTATTATTATTATTATTATTATTATTATTATTATTGTTGTTGTTGTTAATATCAGCAGTAGTAGTACCATTTTAGAGAACCAAACAATTGTAATTTCGATTCTCATCCAATTATTAAATTTCATAAGATATGCTCTGAATTGTTTATTGTTAATAAAATTATCTTTCATTATCTTATATTATATATTATCTTATATATATATATTATCTTATATATATATTATTTCATTATCTTTTTATTTCCATACAGAATTAAAGGATTTGAAAAACAATAATTTTTATTCTTAGCGTATTTCATCCGTTCGAAATATGTACACATTTCAATCTGTGATTTGAAATTCATTAAACAAACACGTATGTACTGCTAAAGTATATTGAATCAATCACGCATTATAGCAACTATGAATATTGTGCATTATAGCAACTATGAATATTGTGTATTATAGCAACTATGAATATTGTGCATTATAGCAACTATGTATATTGTGCATTATAGCAACTATAAATATTGTGCATTATAGCAACTATGTATATTGTGCATTATAGCAACTATGAATATTGTGTATTATAGCAACTATGAATATTGTGTATTATAGCAACTATGAATATTGTGTATTATAGCAACTATGAATATTGTGTATTATAGCCACTATGAATATTGTGCATTATAGCAACTATGAATATTGTGCATTATAGCAACTATGAATATTGTGCATTATAGCAACTATGAATATTGTGCATTATAGCAACTATGTATATTGTGCATTATAGCAACTATGAATATTGTGCATTATAGCAACTATGTATATTGTGCATTATAGCAACTATGACTATTGTGCATTATAGCAACTATGAATATTGTGCATTATAGCAACTATGAATATTGTGCATTATAGCAACTATGAATATTGTGCATTATAGCAACTATGAATATTGTGCATTATAGCAACTATGAATATTGTGTATTATAGCAACTATGAATTACGAAACTATTTTTTATGTCGATTTGCATTCAGATCATGAGATGGCGGCATTTTCTTTCAGATGATTTTTAAATAATACAAATGAAAACGAAGTATTTTTGTCCAATTTGTAAAATGAAGTTTATTGGACCAAATTGTTTGTGTCATATTATTTCTGCTCAGGATTATTTCATTCAAATAAACTTTGATGAATTTTATTCAACTGAATGTTTCTTTAACCATAAATTATATTTTTAAGCATAAAACTGTGATATTCGTAATTTTAATACACACTTAAATAAAATAGTCATTTCTATACACTTTTGATAATGTATATATAATGTCGATTAATACTAAAACGTAATAACATGTCTAATTTCTAAAACGAATATAAAAGGTTAAAACTAAAAAAATATTTACGTTAAAAAATGTAACTAATTTTTGTATTATCATGAGTATTGTTGTCCATTTTAAACCTTTGTTTTCTTAAATTTTGTTTCCACTTTTGGTTTTGACTGATGGATTTTTTATCTCGTTGAACAAGGGGATATTTATTCAGCGACACAAATAAGTTTAACGATGTCACAAATTGAATTAGTTTATTGGAAAAACTAATTTTGCCTAGTCTGTTGCGTTGTATAAAATTACTGGTGTTTTCGAAATAACAAAGATAATTTCGGATATTGTTTTTAATTTCTGAAAAATTACAAAAATATTTTACACCCGTAAATGTACACGAGGAAAAATGTGAAGGTTTTGTGTTTCAGTTGTCTCTTTTTTTCAAGCATGTAACAAATTGGGCAAAAGATTGTGAGCCGAGATAGAATCCACAATAACGTGAGAACTGAGAAAAGTGTCATCGTGATGGAATCGGAGTAGTTTATGTCTTTTCCGAGACAGATTCTATTCAACGCATAGATTAAATCTTGACAGATGCCAGCCTAAAAGTTGACCTACTTGCAATTAAAAGCTACATCAACAAAGTTTCAGATCTTCGGATTCATTAGTGAATGCACTTGAAAGAGATAAATTAAAAGTGATAATCTCTCTACTCAAGCATATTTTGAAACATAAAAATGAGACTTTTATTAATAAGTGGATATCAGAAAACATAACTTTTCCTTTATTTCGTTTACTTATGACTTAGGAACAACGTATGTCGATCCAAGATCGGCATCACCCAAAAAAGATAACAGCAAAGCATTCTAATGAAGGAGAGATTAAAAGCCTAACCAACTCTAGTGGTACAGATAAAAGCAACAATTATTTTGGGCATGAGTCAGTCAGTCAGCTGCTGTTAAGATCCGTCCAGTTCACACCTGTCAAATGATTTTGGGACTCGGTATCAACAAGCAAGTTGTAACATAGAAAAAAGAAATTCCTCAAATGAATCGGCTTTAGTGTGCTCTTACATCTATATCACATGCGCCATTTTTCAAAGAGATTGTACACTGCTTCATTTTTTTTCTAGTGCGTGAATTTGGACTTTAAATAGTCGCCGACTCGTATATATTATGAGTTTTAGAAAACAGAAGGATTAACCTACCTTTTTTTTAACCATAGGTGTCGCCTTTACATCTATCTAGTAAGACATTGGCATGCGAAGTCTGTATAAATCCACCGATAATTGACGTAAAATCTCCGAAGCTTATAGGTAACACTTCTATTAGGTTGGCGCGAAAATAATGCCGTTTTTTGATGTTCAATTTCATGTAAAAAACGGCATTGTTCCAAGCTAATACGTTAGAATCGTGATAACTTATACGTTATCAAAATTTTGACGGCGAGGGAGGTCGAAATATTGGCTAGCATGCTTTTATTCCCATGTAAAAATTATTCTTGGAATATTTAGAAATAGGACCCCATGGGTGCATGTAGAAAACGCCTGTCATGTGATGATTCTCTCCTATCTTTTTCACACGCATTATATATATATATATATATATATATATTAATATAAACAAATGTACTATAAACAAATTTTACATAAATGATTATATTAGTAAAAATATGTCTAACTCTTCTTTTATTTAGTACTCTTTATACCATCGTTAATATATTTAAACACATATAAGTTGGTAGACGTCCGGCGTTTCCCGGTTGTACAATACGTTTAAACCTGATATTTGAATTTATGCAGATTGCGTATGCATTATTATTATTATTATTATTATCATTAATAATAATAATAATAATAATAATAATTCCTTTTCATTGAGATAAATCTCTAGATGGCAATAGGTCTTCTTTTTGTAAGAAGTAATAGTTTGCTGAGATTTTACCGGCTGATGCCGGTGTAACGTAAAATATTCCCATGTAAAATTATTTTTATCTATAAGAGAAACAAGACTATTTTTAAGATCGGACTTTTTCGATTTTCGATATTTATCAGAAAAATTTCTGTACAAAACCTATCTAAGAACACTACCAGATATATAAATTAACGTTGTGTAAAATTTGCAAAAGATAGGCTCCATCGCTTTTGGAACCTATGAGGAAGGAACTCACGCATACACACAAGATGACTTTTTATATAAGAGTGGATATATATATATATATATATATATATATATATATATATATATATATATATATTCAACCAAATATTAATAAATGCAAGAGGCACTATGTTTTATGATTTTTCGATTTTCCGTATAATCTTATATATATATATATATATATATATATATATATATATATATATATGAGGAAGACAGACAGACAAATAAAAATGCTAAAACGTGATTTCTTGTAGATCTTATGAACCTTAGTCCTCCACCAGACTGGGTAAAACAGATGTCTAGAGTGGAATGGCTGACGGTTATATATTTTCACCTTCTAAGACAACGATAACTAGTAGTTTCGTCTAAAGAGTGCACTAGGAATACGATTAGTTTGGAGAATGATTTCTATGATAATCCGGCGAGCTATCATCGCAGCTGTTGATCTGTTGGACAGCCAAAACAAACGCTTAATAAATTTGTTTGGTAGGCTTATATATGGTCTGTAAGCAAATGTCTATAAACGATAATTTCTATTGTGATCGTAGATTGAATGCGAATCGGTAGATCAAGCAGTAGATGGACGAACATAGTATTTCTTTTTACTAAGAAATAGAACAACTTATGGACTCAAAGTGCTGCTACTTCACGAAAAGTTGGATTTGAAACACTCGACGAAAATATTAACCAAATTCAAGAATTTCGTTTTCTTTTCTATAAATGTATTTATCATTCGTTGAAGTTAAACAATTAGAGATATTTAACCATACATTTTACAATCCTTTGCGAAAACTACACATTGAGATTCAACATGTATGTAAATAAAGCATTGTGGTTTATATTTCATGCCTTTGCTTATTAATAATGTAGATTGCAAAAGATGCGGATATATTTACATTTTTCTTGGAAATAATCCATTAAGCTAATTTTAGATTTATGAACAATATTTACGGATTATCCAAACTGTTTCGGACTTTATAAAAGTTCAGATTTTAAGTGAAGCTTTCATTTTCACATGAAAAGGAAAAATAAATAAACTCTTGTGAATAGCAGACATTTTTTGACTCGTTACAAGATTATCTCTTTCAAACGTTAACTTTATTTCTTATTTTCTTCTCTATGTCTCTAATCCATATTCCATAAGCTTTTAGTATAAATATATTTTGCTCTTACACCCTCGCACTTTCTCATATCTTGCTCTCCCTCAATTTTAAAACATCAACATTGATGGGGTGTTTTTATATAATCTGTTCTAGGTCGAATAATTCCACTTAAGGATTTTCATTGTTGATCTCTTCGTGAGTGTATTTTGGGATGTTTTTGGATTTTTCTAGTTTCATTTATCATTTTTTGTGAAGTGGCACCAATCTAATGGAAGAAGAGTTCACTTCACAAGAACGGATTAACTGCGAGTAGAGTAACTTGACATTAATCACTAGACAAAGATAATCGCTAATCTCTCACTTCTAAAGTTTTAAAATGTTGCTGACATCCAGGAGATGGGGTCGAGATGAAAATAAGAAAGGCGAATAAAAATTTAAGAAGAAAACATCAAATAACAAAACTATTAACACCAATAAAATGGATGATGAGAGGCAGAGTTAAAAAGAGAATCAATAAAATTATGAACGAAAAATATGAAAAATAAACGATACAAACCATGGGAAAATGTTTGAAATTTAAAGTAGACGAAAGAACGAAATAAGTTCAATACGTAGAAAAACAAAAGTAAAATCTTCTGGAAAAATGAGTAGATCAACTTAAAAATATTTTTCATAAAGTTACAAAATATTTTTCATAAAGTTACAAAATACTTTTCATAAAGTTAAAAAATATTTTTCATAAAGTTACAAAATATTTTTCATAAAGTTAAAAAATACTTTTCATAAAGTTAAAAAATATTTTTCATAAAGTTAAAAAATATTTTTCATAAAGTTAAAAAATACTTTTCATAAAGTTAAAAAATACTTTTCATAAAGTTAAAAAATACTTTTCATAAAGTTAAAAAATATTTTTCATAAAGTTAAAAAATATTTTTCATAAAGTTAAAAAATACTTTTCATAAAGTTACAAAATATTTTTCATAAAGTTACAAAATATTTTTCATAAAGTTACAAAATATTTTTCATAAAGTTACAAAATATTTTTCATAAAGTTACAAAATATTTTTCATAAAGTTACAAAATATTTTTCATAAAGTTAAAAAATACTTTTCATAAAGTTAAAAATATTTTTTCATAAAGTTAAATAAAAGTTAAATCAAATTAAAGAAATATAAAAAATGTTCGACTCGATTGTTACGTAGATTCTTCCTTCGAATATTTCGGAAAGTTTAATACAGATTTGGTTATTATTATTGTGTTCAAGTCTAAAGTAAATAAGTTCTTGATGAGCCGTTCCATATAAGTTATTAAATTTACCAAATTTTCATTACTAATGATTACTATATTGACCAATTTCTACTGTACACTCTTTAACCCTTATCCTTGAGTGGCCTCTGGGCCTTGATAATGTGGTGATGCCTTTGTAAAAAAACAAAAAAAACATATATTTGCTAGATTGATTCATTTTAATTTTTTAAGTATTATTTTTTACGAATATCCAAGTTGTTAGATATATTATTAGATATAAAATTCACATCAATTATAATTTATAATTAACTGACAATGATTAAGAAATATAAATACAAATCATTTTTACATACATGAAACCTTGGAAAAGAACGACCATTTAATAGACACCGACAGAGCGGTCGTTCTTGTCTGGATTCCCAACTACATGTAAATCAAACGGCTTATATATTGCAAAAAACAAACAAACAAAAACAACTTAAATAACAATTCTCAAACACCCATATACAGATTGCAAAACTAAAATCACGCTTATTTTAATTGGAATTCATTATTGAGATGAGTATTATTTATATTAATTTATTTATTGCGGACTATTATTTTCATTTTTATTAGTTATTGTATCACGACGTTTCGGCCCACCATTCCTCTGGCCTTCGTCAGGTGGTAACCGCGACGGATAAGAACTTTGAATCTCCTAACTGCATTCTAAGCAATCACTCCGATCCGTAGTTGTTGTCGTCTCACCACGTTGTGAAACAACAACAAATAAAGATGAGAATAATAATCCGCAATAAATTAATATAAACAATACTCATCTCGATAATAAATTCCAATTAAAATAATATATACACCATTCGGTACGGACCCGATCATGGAAGATCAGACAATAAACGTGGATTTATAAGATCAAAAAATCCAACCTTGATCGCCCTTCGGGGCCCGTGGCACAGTTGATAGAGGCGGTTCCAGATGAGCATTGTCTGAAGATAGCGGGTTTCAAACCTACCTAAAGCCGACCAGAGGCTTACTTGGCCAAAAACGTGGTGAGAGGACAACAACTACGGATGGCAGTGATTGCTGAGAATGCAGTTAGGAGATTCAAAGTTCCTATTCGTCGACAAAGGCCAGAGGAATAGTTAGCCGAAACGTCGTGAAACAACAACTAATAAAGATGAGAATAATAGTTCGCAATAAATAAATTAATACAATCACGCTAACAGCAAAAAAAAAAAAAAAAAAAAAAAAATGGACAACGATATGACATATTTCAGAGCAACACATTTTACATGCATCAGCAAACTTGGACAAGAAAATTTTAGACTGCTTCCCGACCTAACACAAAATCCGAATCGGACAAACAAATCTAAAACACAAACGTACTTTAGATTTCAACTTGACAGACTTCACCTGCGACCAACCATTCACATACTAACATTCTAATCGATTATCAAATATCTCCTCATGTACCAAACTCGCAAGTTCAAAATTACTTGAATAAATACATTACTTTCCACACATATAAGAGAAAGCAAAAATGCAATTGAAATATTTTCAGCAGAACATATTAATTTTGTATCATAATATTGTATCATACTATTGTATGACACGCACTTTGTTATACGATTGATATACTATAATAAAACATCGTTTTTTTCGGGTACAAAATTATTGAATTTGAATAAATTAGAAGTTCAATCGGATTCCAAGAATCTTATTTCCAATTAAATATAAACTATAAATTATTGCATTATAATGTTCTGCTATAATTACGACAACTAATAAATGTGATTATTTTTGCAATGCTTAATGAAATATATTTACCGAGTAAAATAGTTATTTCATTATCAAAATACGTAAATACTGGTGCCCGATTTTATTTAACGACGAAAAAAAACCAAAAAACAAAAAAAAACGAAGATAATTTTCATGCATATTGATGTTTCAGATGATATTTTCACAGAATTTTATTATGTATTTTTGTAAGGACATTTTTTGCTATCAAAACTTGTGATAACAAATGACGTTTAAGAAGATTGAACCGATAACACTTATTCAGAGGGAAGACAGATAAGCGTACAAAGCAGGTAAACATAAAAATAAAAGCCCAAATTCAAGTTTTATTTATTCAAATCTTATTTAGCTCACCATGACGATTATTTTATCGAAAAAAGGACAATTTTCGTACTATTAATTCTTATATACTGGTATTTCAACAGGTAATATATTATAGTAAATAATTGTTCCATGTTCACGAGGGAAGAGAGACGGAAGCCCGAAAAATATTGTTATCATACGTAGTAGTACGACTGCGACAACAGTTAGATCAACCGAACAACAAATGTAACCCGATCTCTTCCGTTTAGACTAAACACGAATAATACTGTCGACACGACCCGACATGATTCCAAAACACTTCATCAATACGACCCGACATGATTCCAAACAGATTCGTATTGACGACATGATTCCATGATACGGTCCGACATGATTCCAAACAACTTCGTCAATACGACCCGACATGATTCCAAACAACTTTGTAAATACGACCCGACATGATTCCAAACAACTTCGTCAATACGACCCGACATGATTCAAAACAACTTCGTCAATACTGCCCGACATGATTCCAAACCACTTCGTCAATACGACCCGACATGATTCCAAACAACTTCGTCAATACGAACCGAAATGATTCCAAACAACTTCGTCAATACGACCCGACATGATTCCGAACAACTTTGTCAATACGACCCGACATGATTCCGAACAACTTCGTCAATACGACCCGACATGATTCAAAACAACTTCGTCAATACGACCCGACATGATTCCAAACAACTTCGTCAATACGACCCGACATGATTCCAAACAACTTCGCCAATACGACCCGACATGATTCCAAACAACTTCGTAAATACGACCCGACATGATTTCAAACAACTTCGTAAATACCACCCGACATGATTCCAAACAACTTCGGCAATACGACCCGACATGATTCCAAACAACTTCGGCAATACGACCCGACATGATTCCAAACAACTTCGCCAATACGACCCGACATGATTCCAAACAACTTCGTCAATACGACCCGACATGATTCCAAACAACTTCGTAAATACGACCCGACATGATTCCAAACAACTTCGTAAATACGACCCGACATGATTCCAAACAACTTCGTAAATACGACCCGACATGATTCCAAACAACTTCGTCAATACGACCCGACATGATTCCAAACAACTTCGTCAATACGAACCGAAATGATTCCAAACCACTTTGTCAATACGACCCGACATGATTCAAAACAACTTCGTAAATACGACCCGACATGATTGTAACGTGCATCCAGGAGATAAGCGCCCGCGTGTTTGCGTGTTGTGTGGGTACGTGGGAGAGACGGATGAGGGGAAAAAGACTTACCTCGAGACCAGCTCAGCGTTACCGACCAAAAATAGAAAAGAAGGACCAAGATGGCGACCGCCGTCTTTTGTAAAGTATGATGTCTCGCAAAGTCACACGAATTCTTGGAATATGCAAATTTAGCCGGCCTAGAACGACGATAAAAGCGGGTGAGGGGAAAGACGTGAGGAGTGACGATTGAGTTGGCTGGGGAATCGCGTGGCTGTTGCTTCTTGTGCCGTGTTGAGGATATCTTACCGTGTTAAAGAGAGAGTCGGGCGCCATCTTGAATTTTTCCTTACATTTTTTTCTTACAAGCTATTCCGGCCATTTGGCCTCTAGGACTATGACCGAGTCGAAATTTGACTTAAAGCTCATACCCGAGTTTGACGGGTCCACGTCCATCGTCGACTGGGTTGAAAGGGTCCAGCTGACGTGCTACCTTTGTGAGGTGAAAAGGGTACACACTGTAATTCCCCTGAGATTGGCTGGGGGTGCCTTGAGTGTATATCAGCAACTCAGTGCTGCCGAAAAGGGAGATGTCACCGCAATTAAAGCTGCGCTGTACAAGGCATTTGCCATGGATCCTTGTACGGCCTATGAAAAATTTGCTTCCCGAAAACTTCTACCGGAGGAAAGCGTGGACGTTTTCTTCGCTGAGTTAAAGAAACTCGCAGTTCTGTTCGGTGGAGGGGTGTCGGAGCGGACGCTCGCGTACGCGTTTGTGGCGGGCCTTCCCACTCGGGTGAAGCAGCTACTGAGAGCCTCAACCAGCGTTTCAACAACGACCATGGAACACTTGATGGAACGTGCTCGAGCCATCATCAAAGATGAGGAGGACCTGGGGGAACCAGTTGTGATGGCGACACAGACAGGCCAGATTGGCGCTCGGGAGATTCCGAATCAGAACCCTGCAAGCAATGGGAAATGTTTTCGCTGCGGCCGACGCGGACATTTTGCAAGGAATTGCACCAACAGGGGGCGTGTGCGCTGTTTTAAGTGTGGCGGTTTGGGGCATCTAGCCCAAAACTGTGCGGGAAACGTATCAGGGGAGAGGACGTCAGCGCCGCCCTGCTCCCCGAGCAAAATTTGAACAAGGCGCAATCAGTAATAACCGTCTACGTAAACAGGATACCCTGCTCAGTACTTCTCGACTCAGGCTGTTCGCATACTATAGTGAGCACCAGGCTGTGTCCAAGTTGGACTAAGAGGAAGATCAAAGTCACCACGATAGGAGGCGAGACCCAGACATGGTGTTGAGCTGGAACTGTCAAGATCTACACGGACACCGGTGCAGCCACTAAGATCAATGTGCTCGTGACCCAAGGAAATCTCCTGGGGTTTGACCTGTTGCTCGGATACGATGCCATCAAGGCGCTGGGGGGAGTCGCAATTCATCGGGATGGAAAGGTGCGATTCTTAGAGGCCCCAGTGTGTGCAGCGCTCCATATCGATCGGCCGGATTTTACAGTGGACTACGACTCGCGCAAGAGGGCCTGGATTGCATCTTGGAAGTGGACCGAGGGAATGGCACCGACTAAACTCAAGAATGGGGTTGCAGAGTACCCTATACCCAGTGAGGCCCGAGCAGAATACGAAAGGGAACTAAAGGCGTGGATCCAAGATGGCTGGTCAATCCCCTACCCTGAGGACAAGCTTGGGCCTCCGAAGGGTCTAATACCCTTGATGGCAGTAGTCCAGCATAACAAGTCGAAAGTACGGCCCGTGCTGGACTATAGGGAGCTTAACAAGCATATTGAAGCCTACACTGCCGATGCTGACGTATGCGCCAGTAAGTTGAGGGAATGGCGTCAGAAAGGCACTAATGTCTCAATATTGGATTTACGAAAAGCCTATTTACAGGTGCGAGTTGATGAGACGTTGTGGCCGTTCCAGACAGTTTGGTTCCAGGGGCAGAGGTACTGCCTTACACGCCTTGGCTTTGGCCTAAATGTGGCACCACAGATCATGAAGACTATTGTCAACACAGTATTGTCCCAAGAAAAGCCCATGAGGGACTCAACGTCAGCTTACATTGATGACGTATACGTCAATGAAGATGTACAGTCTGCGTCGTGTGTCAAAGAAAAGTTGGCTCAGTTTGGTCTGGAATGCAAGAATCCTGAACGTTTAAGGGAAGGAGCACGTGTATTGGGATTGGATGTTTATGAAGAAGATGGCACCCTACAATGGAGGCGTGGCAGTGAAATTCCAAGCATCCCCAACCTCGTTACAAGGCGGACCGTTTTTTCTTGGTGTGGAAAACTTGTTGGTCACTTACCGGTCTGTGGCTGGCTCCGCGCAGCTGTTGGTGTGATTAAACGCAGAGCAAATTTAACAACAACAGGTTGGGATGACATATCCAATGATGTCCTACTAACTCTGATGATTAAGGAGACACTGGAGAGAGTGAACAAGAAGGACCCTGCCTGTGGGCGGTGGTGTGTTAACGGAGACAACGTAGGTGTGTGGGTTGATGCCAGTTCTTTGGCGTTGGGAGTATCGTTGGAGCAAGGAGGAAACGTGTTCGAGGATGCGTGTTGGCTGCGGCCCGTAACAGATTCTCAGCATATCAACCTGGCAGAGCTGGACGCTGTTGTAAAGGGGGTAAATCTGGCCCTGCAGTGGCAGTCTAAGAAGTTGACCTTGTACACAGATTCTCTCTGTGTCTATCACTGGGTGTCTGACACACTTTCAGGACGGACACGAATCCGTACCAAGGCAGCAAGCGAAATGTTAATACGGAGAAGGCTAGACACGCTAAAAAACCTGGTATCTGAGTATGGGCTATCACTGAGCGTCACTCTGGTGCCATCACATTGTAATCGTGCTGACCAATTGACCCGTGTACCTCACAAATGGTATGAAGCCGCGAAGATGGGAATGGAGATTACTGCTCGATCTTGTGCAGTTGCAATCGACCCATGTCAAATACAAAAAATTCATGCACAGAGCGGACATCCGGGTATCAAGAGGACCCTTTATTTTGTGAGGCGTGCATACCCAGCAGTGACCAAGATGGATGTCAGACAGATCGTCAGAAATTGTGAGGCTTGCCAGTCTATTGATCCTGCACCAGAGCGATGGCAGAAGGGTCGCTTCGAAGTTGAGAGTGTGTGGCAGCGGCTGGCCATGGATATTACCCATTACAGTGGCAAGCCCTTTCTAACTCTCATTGATTGCGGGCCTACGAGATTTGCGGTGTGGCGGCAGATGACCAGACAGGATTCAGCAAATGTTGTTCGCCACCTATCATCCATTTTTTTTGAGCGAGGTGCGCCGGAAGAGCTCCTGACTGACAATGATGCAGCGTTTTGTAGCCAGCAAGTCCGGCAGTTGTTAGATGAGTGGGGCGTCCGTCTACGGTTGCGATGTGCGCATGTGCCATCAGGAAATGGCATTGCTGAAAGAAGCCATCGCAGCATCAAGAGAATTGCTGCCAGGAAGCGATGTACTATTGCGGAAGCAACATATTGGTACAACATTACGCCAAAGGACGGGACGTCCCCTTCAACCGCACCTGCGAATGCTATTTACACGTACCGAGTCGGAGTGAAGGGAATCAACACTACGCAGCCAACCGACAAGGGAACATATAACAGATATGAAGTGGGAGATCCAGTGTGGGTGCGGCCTCCAGGAAATCGGTGCACCGACAAGTTTAAGCGAGGACACATATCTGGAGTGATTAGCCAGCAGTCTGTTTTGGTCGATGGAACCCCACGACATGTGCGAGATCTTCGCCCAGCTACCGAGGTGCGTCATACAACTACAGAAGAAAGCAGTGAAGCGTCTAGCGATGAGCTGCCGATGCACGGATTCAGTGAGCCCCTTCCAGAGACTGATAGCGATACTTCATCTGATGAGGCGGAACCAGATCGAGAGCCCGAATCTGAAACAGTGAATGTACCTCTTCGCAGAAGCACATGCACTAAAAGGCCACCCCCCCAGTGCTCTCTATGTGATCATCAGATCAGGGGGGAGTGTAACGTGCATCCAGGAGATAAGCGCCCGCGTGTTTGCGTGTTGTGTGGGTACGTGGGAGAGACGAATGAGGGGAAAAAGACTTACCTCGAGACCAGCTCAGCGTTACCGACCAAAAATAGAAAAGAAGGACCAAGATGGCGACCGCCGTCTTTTGTAAAGTATGATGTCTCGCAAAGTCACACGAATTCTCGGAATATGCAAATTTAGCCGGCCTAGAACGACGATAAAAGCGGGTGAGGGGAAAGACGTGAGGAGTGACGATTGAGTTGGCTGGGGAATCGTGTGGCTGTTGCTTCTTGTGCCGTGTTAAGGATATCTTACCGTGTTAAAGAGAGAGTCGGGCGCCATCTTGAATTTTTCCTAACATTTTTTCCTTACAACGAAACAACGATTCCATTTTCGATTTTCTTACAACGATTCCAAACAACTTCGTCAATACGAACCGAAATGATTCCAAACCACTTTGTCAATACGAACCGACATGATTCAAAACAACTTCGTAAATACGACCCGACATGATTCCAAACAACTTCGTCAATACGACCCGACATGATTCAAAACAACTTCGTCAATACGAACCGAAATGATTCCAAACCACTTCGTCAATACGTCCCGACATGATTAAAAACGACTTCGTAAATACGACCCGACATGATTCCAAACAACTTCGTAAATACGACCCGACATGATTCCAAACAACTTCGTCAATACGACCCGACATGATTCCAAACAACTTCGTCAATACGAACCGAAATGATTCCAAACCACTTTGTCAATACGACCCGACATGATTCCAAACAACTTCGTAAATACGACCCGACATGATTCCAAACAACTTCGTCAATACGACCAGATATGATTCAAAACAACTTCGTCAATACGACCCGACATGATTCCGAACAACTTCGTCAATACGACCCGACATGATTCAAAACAACTTCGTCAATAGCGCCCGACATGATTCCAAACAACTCCGTGAATACGACCAGATATCATTCCAAACAACTTCATCAATACGACCCGACATGATTCCAAACAACTTCGTCAATACGACCCGACATGATTCCAAACAACTTCGTCAATACGACCCGACATTATTCGAAACAAATTCGTCAATACGACCCGACATGATTCCGAACAACTACGTCAATACGACCCGACATGATTCAAAACAACTTCGTCAATACGACCCGACATGATTCAAAACAATTTCGTCAATACGACCCGACATGATTCAAAACAACTTGGTCAATACGACCCGACATGATTCAAAACAACTTTATCATTACGACCCGACATGATTCCAAACAACTTTTTCAATACGACCCGACATGATTCCAAACAACTTCGTCAATACGACCCGACATGATTCCAAACAACTTCGTCAATACGACCCGACATGATTCAAAACAACTTCGTCAATACGACCCGACATGATTCCAAACAACTTCGTCAATACGACCCGACATAATTCCAAACAACTTTGTCAATACGACCCGACATGATTTAAAACAACTTTGTCAATACGACCCGACATGATTCCAAACAACTTCGTCAATACGACCCGACATGATTCCAAACAACTTCGTCAATACGACCCGACATGATTCCAAACAACTTGGTCAATACGACCCGACATGTTTCCAAACAACTTCGTCAATACAACCCGACATGATTCCAAACAACTACGTCAATACGGCCCGACATTATTCCAAACAACTTTGTCAATACGACCCGACATGATTCAAAACAACTTGGTCAATACGACCCGACATGATTCAAAACAACTTCGTCAATACGACCCGACATGATTCCAAACAACGTCGTCAATACAACCCGACATGATTCAAAACAACTACGTCAATACGGCCCGACATGATTCCCAACAACTTCGTCAATACGACCCGACATGATTCCAAATAACTTTGTCAATACGACCCGACATAATTCCAAACAACTTTGTCAATACGACCCGACATGATTCAAAACAACTTCGTCAATACGACCCGACATGATTCAAAACAACTTGGTCAATACGAACCGACATGATTCCAAACAACTTCGTCAATAAGACCAGATATGATTCAAAACAACTTCGTCAATACGACCCGACATGATTCAAAACTACTTCGTCAATACTACTCGACATGATTCCAAACAACTTCGTGTATACGACCCGACATTATTCAAAACAACTTCGTCAATACGACCCGACATGATTCCAACCAGCTTTGTCAATACGACCCGACATGATTCCAAACAACTTCGTCAATACGACCCGACATGATTCGAAAAAACTTCGTCAATACGACCCGATATGATTCCAAACAACTTCATCAATACGACCCGATATGATTCCAAACACCTTCATCAATACGACCCGATATGATTCCAAACACCTTCGTCAATACGACCCGACATGATTCCAAACAACTTCGTCAATCCGACCCGACACACTACCAGAGCAAGATCGAGAGTTTCCGTATTTATTTGCTTCCTCACGAGAGAAAATTATTACACAAGCTCAATTTTATGTAGGGTATATATCCGACTCCCCAGCAAAGAGCGCTCTGGATTAGGGTAAAAAAATAAATAAAAATTACTTTTGTCTAAAAAAAGATGTATCTCCTTTAAGTGAGGAGAAATGAAATCGGTATAATGTCAGAACAAATGCTACAATTTGAAATATTTATTTGCACAAAATATAAAAATATACAAATTGAACAAATTAGGCGCAATGCCAATAAAAACTGCATGAATAATGGGTGTTGTTGATGGTCCTGGGTCACAAATACTTAAAACGATCTATCCTATTTTTAACTAGAATCATTTCAGTCACCACAGTACCACATTCACTCCAGGGGTTGTTCTACTTAAGATAAGCCCATATTTGAGAAAAGAATTGTTTTATAGAAACATTATACATATATATATATATATATATATATATATATATATATATATATATACTTAATTTACTCACATAAAATTAATATACAAAAGTATAGATTTAAGCGTAAACTTTAAGTATTTACTTCAAAACTGCTCAATACGTAGGTAGAGCTAGTTAGTAAGTTATAAAATGTATATGGCGATTAAGCTACACTGAATATTCCGCGTTTCATCCACTCTAAGATTCTTCAGGCGCATAAACCTGAAGAATCCTAGAGTGGATGAAACGCGGAATATTCAGTGCAGCTTAATCGCCATATGCATTTTATAACTTACTATATATATATATATATATATATATATATATATATATATATATATACATACTGGCAAAAGTGCCCGTTGTTGACTGGGTTAAAAAACAGCCTACAGAAAATGGACTCTGATTTATGAAAGTATGATAGGTTATGAAAAGGAAGGGTTGTAAAGAGATAACTTCGAATTTGGGAGTATCAAAACCAAAGCAAAATATGATGAAAGTAAAATAAAATAGATAAACCCCATAATTTATTATACCATACATGTTCACACTGAAACACTTATCACAATATTCTGTGGATCTAGATTAAAAACCCTTGTTAAACGTTGTGGCATATTTCCATTCTATGGAGGTCAGGCGCGAACGAACACCCAATAATTTATTATACCATATTTCTTTAAGCTGAAACATAATTAAAATTATACTTACGCAGATAAATATGAAAAGTCTTTATTAAAGTTTGTGTCTATTTCCATTCTATGGAGACTAGGCGCGAACGCAGACCCCACAATTTTATTATACCACCCCTGTTTAAGTTAAAACATACTTATCAAAGTATTATTATGTACATCTATATCAAAAACACCTGTAAAGTTGTTTTTTTTTTATTTTAATTTTTTTTATTTCCATACTTTGTGGACCAGGCGCGAACGCAGACCCCACAATTTTAATGAATCATCATTATGCCAGATCAAACATACTCATTCCTGTGTCTCAATACATCTTCTATCATTATATGTGATCAGTTTTCTATAATAGTCAACCATATAGAAGCCTATTCGTGACCAGACACCCACACAGACGTTCAGTTATATATATATATATATATATATATATATATATATATATATATATATGAATTATATTTTATTGGCAAAAGGAGTAGGAAAATAAATTAAGGCCTTCCCAACGCTTCCTAAATAATAGACCTCCCACTATTTTCTAATTTGCCGAAACCAAGTTCCTCTAAGAAAAGAAAAAAGAAGGGGGAGTTGAGGAGTTCAAAAATTAATGCAAATGAGGGAGTAAGGCCAGGGACGAAAAGAAACTAAAAAAGGGAGTGGCCATCCTGGAGGCTTTCTATTACCGGGGTGGGGTGGGGGAGGTAACTTATTAACTCGAATAAGAAGCTAGAAACTTAAAAACTTGCCTAAATTAATCGGGTCCGACATGCCCGGGAACCGCGTGTGCCATACTCCGGCAAGGAACATGTACGCATATATGACTTCTCTTTTCACAACAAGCTTGCCACCTTCTTTCAAACTCCGAATGATGTAATCTTTTTCTATCACAAATGATCTTGATCTTCAGCTTGTATTTGAAGAACGCGATAAAATCCTGACCAGCAAAAGATTCAATTCCTTGGTTCACTTTCAGGCGCTACGTACGCACCACCATTCGCGCTACGGCCAAGATTGCGAGAAACCCTATTCGTCTTTTCCTGTTCCACGATGGGCCGACGTTGTCAATAATATAAGAAGCATTTTGCAGGCGACGATGCTCGTGATCGATGCGAACTGTCGCTTCGTTGACATACTTCAGGTGCCGTCAGAGGTCGGGGCTTTCACAGAAAGCTTGCTCGGGTGTAACATTTTCAAACGAAACACAATAGGAACATCAGATGTCTCCACTCTTCTGGCACTGTGTTGCATGGCATAGAGAGGCAATGCATTCTGGGCCAGTGGCCAGGTGAGCGAGCACTCGTTCTTTAAATGACTCGAGCCTATTCTATCCGGGGCGGATCTTCTCTTTATAGACATCAAAGTCTCAACACTCTGCAGAACTGCATGTCGAGTAGCCGAGGAAAAGGTCGAACAAGGCACAATTTATTGAGGGGTTTCACTATGTCAAAATTTGACTATACCTAGAACTAGCGCCCATAGTTACAAAATTGTTTAAACGTTGTCTTAAGGAGAATTGCTTCCCATCACCCTGGGAAATCCCATCAGCATGCCATGTATTTAAGAATTCAGGGGATCGGTCATCTCCCTCTCAGTACAGGCCAATAAGTTTCCTGTGTGTCATGAGTATGTTACTGGAATCTGTGTTAAATAGAGAAGTAATCAACCATCTCAATAACGTTCTTAGTGACACACAATATGGTTTCCGTTCTGCTAGATCAACAGTAGATTTGCTTACAGTAATATCTCATAGGATTAGCGAATCTCTCGACGGAGGCAACTTTTCTAGAGCAATTTCTCTTGACATATCGAAGGCCTTTGATAGGGTATGACATAAAGATTTACTTCACAAGATCTCCAGCTATGGTATAGCTGGAAATGTCTTCTCAATTATTAAATCATTTTTCTCTGATAGGTTCATAAGATCTACATTAATGATCTTCCAAATCATATCCTTACATCATTTGTAGACATTTATGCTGACGACACTACCATTTATGGTACCACATCTAAGACAGTAAACGAGCAAGTTCTCTCCAATTCTCTCTCCTCTGATCTTGAGCACGTAGTACAATGGGGAAAGGAGTGGCTGGTTACTTTTAATGCATCTAAAACCAAGCTTCTCTCTTTACATCATCAACATTCTAATCCACATTTGTCATCAATTGAAATGAATGGCTCTCGTCTTCAGGAGGCCTCAAGTTTTGACAAGCTTCTGGGCTTGACCATTACTCCTGATCTTAAATGGAACACGTATATCAAATCTGTTGCCAAGGCCGCTGGAAAAATGGTGGGATCTTTCTATCGATCCAGTAGATATCTCACTGCTGATGCTATTCTCTATCTATATAAGAGCCAGGTACGTCCAAGGATGGAATACTGTTGCCACATCTGGGCAGGAGCTGCTAGAAAGAACTTGTCCTGCCTTGATAGAGTTCAAAATAGACTTCGTAGCCTCGTAGGAGATGTCCTTTTCTCCTCCTTGCAACCTCTATCTCACAGAAGAGATGTTGCGAGTTTGTCTCTGATGTATCGTTATTTTCATGGAAAGTGTTCAACTGAGCTTCAATCTATGGTCCCCCCTCGCCAAACTTTCACAAGAAACACTCGTCTAGCTGTAAACACTATCAATAATTTCCCCCACTCTTTATCTGTGCCTAAACCTAAACGTAGATTCCATGAACAAAGCTTCTTTCTTAGAACTGCACGCCTGTGGAATTGTCTTCCGTTTTCCTGCTTTCCGGCTGACTACAATATGGTTTTGTTCAAGTCTAAAGTAAATAAGTTCTTGATGAGCCGTTCCATATAAGTTATTAAATTTACCAAATTTTCATTACTAATGATTACTATATTGACCAACTTCTACTGTACACTCTTTAACCCTTATCCTTGAGTGGCCTCTGGGCCTTGATAATGTGGTGATGCCTTTGTAAAAAAAAAAAAAAAAAAAAAAAAAAAAAAGAGTAGTAGTTGATGGGCATAAATCAGACGCTCATAGTATTAATGCTGGAGTTCCTCAGGGGTCCATCCTGGGCCCAACTCTTTTCCTGATCTACATTAATGCTCTTCCAAATCACATCCTTACATCATTCGTAGACATTTATGCTGATGCCACTACTATCCATGGTAGCACATATAAGACGGTAAACGACCAAGTTCTCTCTGATTCTCTCTTCTCTGATCTTGAGCACGTGGTACAATAGGGAAAGGAGTGGCTGGTTACTTTTAATGCATCTAAAACCAATCTTTTATCTTTACATCATCAACGCTCTGATCCCCATATGGCATCAATTGAAATGAATGGCTCTCGCCTTCGGGAGGCCCCATGTTTTGACAAGCTTCTGGGCTTGAGCTTTACTCCTGATCTGAAATGGAACACATACATCAAATCTGTTTCCAAGGCCGCTGGAAAAAATGGTGGAATCCTTCTATCGATCCAGTAGATATTTCACTGCTGATGCGATTCTCTATCTATATAAGAGCCAGGTACGTCCAATGATGGAGTACTGTTGCCACATCTTGGCAGGAGCTGCTAGAAAGGACTTGTCATGTCTTGATAGAGTTCAAAATAGGTGACTACAATCTGATTGTCTCCAAATCCAACGTGAACAAGTTTTTGATGGGCCGTTCCACTTAAGTTAACAAATTTACCGAATTTCCATTACTAACGATTACTTTATATGTCCAATTGACTACTGTACACTCTTAACCCTTATCCTCGAGTGGTCTCTGGGCCTTGATAAGTAGTGATGCCTATGTAAAAAATGTCAAGGTTCGACAGGAAGTTTCTCGACAACTCTTTGTCCGGCAAAATCAAATGCCTCTTTCTGTCCCAGAGAAGGGAGGGCCTTGATGGCCTTAAGCAGAGGAAGTATAGTCAACTGATAGAGGATTAAAGGAAAGACGTGGCTTCCGCTCTACTTTTCTAGAAAATCTTCTTTCGAAGCCAGAGCTAACCAACGCTTCGACCTTTGACTATGCTCCCAACAAATTACTCTCAGTCCGAACAGGGCCATATCATCGGCGGACGTGGAGATCACCCTCCACTAGGCAATGCGATTTTATGTAGGATCGCACTTGCCTCTTCACCCCTTAGCTTGCGAAGTAACGGATTCAACGCGGCAATAGCGGACAACTATGACGTACTGACTGGGCGATAGCAACGGATTCCGAATGCTTTCTGTTGACTTGCACCACTGCAGTCGTTGCACGGGACAGAACGGAGATCCATTTGCGGAAGCCTGGGTTAAAACCGGTGGTCTCGAAAATGGATGCCAGGAAGAGATGATCGACCCTATCAAAAGCTATGAACTAAATTGATCATTGCGGCTTCCGTGTTGTCTTCTATACTTCCCTCTAGGATCGTATGGATTATATGCAAGTTGATTTGAATTGGTCTCCCCTTCACAGCGTAGTTTTGTTCGGGTTCGTGACATGACCAAGAATCGAACTCCTGTCAAACCAACTGTCATAATGTATATAAACGTGAATCTTTAGTGCATATTTGGAAGCCAACTCCCAAAGCGTCAAGAGGCGACGCCTAATTTCAGAAGTTGCTTCGATATGCGTTCTTGTTTGTTCGGATGTCACTTATCTATCGATATATGAATGCAGAATCTACGTAAATCAATGGTTTTGACTTTAAAATGCTAAGTTTACATCTAGCAGCTCAGATTGTCTTTACGCACCGTTTAGAGACAGCTTGCGTCTTCTGACACATAACCATTGCTTTCAAAAACCACACCGGTGGCTCAAGAACTAGCATCTACCCACACTAACTTCTTGCCCACAGATGCACCAGTCACCTTTCCAAAATGAATGATCGTCAGTGCTAAAAAAAGGGTCCTGCACTTCATCATCCGCCCACTTGTCATAGTGTTTTCCCTTGGTTTCATAAACGCTATGGAGATACGTAATCAACTATACACCGGAAAATGGCCAGTTGATTTCTTGCACACTGAAAAAAAAGCAATTCAACAATTAAGTCTATCGGAGATTTCTGAAATGTCACTTCTACGCCGTCACAACAGTTTTCCGGGCTCCTCCTTGACACATAATTCAAGTCTCAGCTGCCAGGCCAAACTTTTCTAAATATTCTTTGACACGGATCACAGAGCACATGCAAATTGTGTCAAATTAACAAAACGTAGCCGCATTTATGATCTAATCCTGGCTTGGGACGGCATTAAAAATAACTCGCATTATTAAAGGGCTGACATTTAGCCCGACTTGTAGGCGAGTGAAACAACACCGTCGTTCTTTCATCTGGACTGTTTAAAACGGCCAAAGAAATTTGTCGACATGTACTTGAAAACAGGTTCGGTGTAAGGCAGTGCAGCATTTGGTTCTTGCTGTTACTATTCCGTTAATTCATACAAGCAAACATCTGCGTAGGTTCATATCGGACCGAACCTTCTGTTTGTTTTCCTGTAGAATAGCCAAGAAAAGGAATAAACTCTTTGAGGGATCGAGTTTTCCTTTAGATACGGCACCAGCCAGCCGTGATCTATCTACATTTGCAGTTCCCGATCGTATTCGTCTCGAATATGTTCTGGGGCTGGATATTTCGCAAGTCTATTTTTCTGACGTAATTGGAGGTTAGACACCAGCATATTTCTAAGATGCGATCAACTTATGAGTTTTCTTTTCATACTCTGCGGAAGAAATCAGGGTCGGTTATGCAAAATTTGATTTACTGAATTGTAATAGACACAGCTACTCTTCCCTTTATTGCGTCCAGACAAAGAAACAAATCAAATCCAAGTATGTGTCTATCCAAAACTAAAAATTTTATGAAAAAGCCGAGGATTGCACCAATGTTAAAGTGCACCACTCCGATTTCTGTCAGCTGTGGGAACAGGGGTCCTTTTCTTTATAATATAACTTGCGGACTAGTGATTGCATGCATCCGGTATTCACCAGAGCCTTACGTGGTATTCCATACGAAGAGTTACAACTGGCAATGTGCCATAAACAAGAGTTTGTGGGATGATGTTCCCACTGAATTCTTGCTCCCTGCTCGTTTCCGGGACAAAATCGAGCAATGTTTCCACATTGATTACATGTGATCATTCCTCAGGGTTTGACACCAGCACCTCTAACCCTAGTAAACAATTGCTCACATAAGGTAAGGTCTATCACATTTATAACACTGCAGGGGAATATCCATCTTCTTAGGTGTTCGTTATGCCGACTTTACAGCTACTGCAAACTGCACTGTAACTGCAGAGAACTCCAGTGCAGTTACTGAAAATAGTGCAGGCACGCCAGCACGTGTGACTCTGACGTGTGTTCAGCCACTCCATCAATGAATGCACATTGCAGGCCTGCGTAGTTCTTCCAAAAAGGTATCGACTATTTCACCTGGTTATCGCACGATTTTCCTGGTATACAGCATATACGTCGCCTGACGAGCGCATCGGAATGATTTATTCGATATGCTTCACCCCACTCAGTTGACTCAGTTGACACTCAGCTTTCTTCAGTCATTCCACTATTGAATGTCCAGAGTCATTGACATCAAACACTAGTATAAGTTTTAGGACGAAGCCATAATTGCTGAAATAGATTGTAGCTTCACGAGGAAAGAAGACGGAAAAAAAACTGTCCAGTCAACCGAACAAATAAACCATCGATATGACCTCACAAACACTTCTGTTGACACATTGCGGCACGGTTCCAAAACCTTCCGTCAAAATAACCTGACACCATCCCGAAGAACTCTGTCGACACGATCTCGAACAACTATGTTGACACAACCCAACATGATACGAACAATTCCGTTAATACGATCCAACACATTATCAGAGCAACCTCAGCACTTCCGGAACGATTCTGTAGATCCTTTCTAGCCCTTGGACGATCCCACTTTTCGACATAGGTGGGCTCGACTAAGACACACTTCTTAAGCGCTTCTGCGTATGTCGACCACATACGATTAACAGAAAATGCAAGTGAACGAAATATAGGAAGTAAAAAAGGTTTTCAAGATCATTATCAGAAAAGACAACTGGATTTCGCTCATAAGGTAAGGAAAAAACGAAATACGAAGAGTCGATTCAAAAACTTCTAGCGAACATTTTATTGTTTGATACATTGTTTGCACAATCTAAAACTGTTGAACGAGTTGTATGACCAAATACAAGAATTCTAAGATGATGAATGGCAAAGAAAAAAAAATCTACTAAAATAATCGCTCTACTAATAATTAAGAGTCAAATTTGTTTAATTTCGACCAGAACAAAAGTAAACAATTGACCATTTTTTCACTGAAAAAAGTAAACAATTAACCAATTTAATACACAAAATAATAATGTAAACAATTTAATAGCTTCACACACAAGGTAAATCATTTATTACCGTCACACATAATACAAGCAATTTCCTGTCTTCATACATAACGAAGTAAACAAGGATATTATAAAAAATAATTTTGTCCCACGACAAAAAACGAACTTGACATTCTAAGTCGATATTTATTCCAGTCAGTTTTTTTTCAGAACATTTGTTAAGATAAAAATGTTTTCAAAATCATTTGGTGACAAAAGTTTACTTTATATCTTATTGATTCGTTAACGGAGAAGCGAATTTTGTTTTTTCCAGTGCATTAATTTTTCTATAAATATTGTTATCTGACGATTAATTAGCGCTCTTTGAAATATAGAAGTGAAATATTTCTTAGCAAAAACTAAATCATTCTAAAATCTCTGTCCGATACAGATGTAATAATTCTTAGAGATATTTGGATAGCCAGATTACTTGCAATTGTTAAAGTTTATTTCATGAAAGCACAAGGTGAAAAGTATCAGCGACTAATCAAAAGATAAAGTGAATCAAAGAACAAAGGATGTGTACTGGCACTAATGCTTTTCGCCCTTTTCTTGACCATTGTACTAATCAAGACACGGATGAAGGTGCTTTTATTTGCTCAAGATTTGATGGCAAACTGTTCAACTTGGCACGACTGAGAGAAAGACTCAACACGATCTGATAACAGAATTGTTATTTGCAGATAACACAGCCTTGGCGGCATACAGGATCAAACTCTTTTTGTAGAAAAGCATAGGAAATCGGCCTTCAGGTAAATACAGAGAAAACTGAGGTAATATACTAACCATCACCTGACAATATGCACCCACGAGATTATTCAATCATGATAAACGGTGAGGAATTAAAAGTAGTATCAGACTTTATATACCTGGGAAGTACACTGATTATTAACGGCTGTGCAGACAAGGAGATAATCTGCCGCATCTAAAGTGCGTATGCTTCGTTCGGAAAACTAGAAAAACGATTGTAGTCAACGAACGGTATTAAACTATAAACAAAATGCAGAGTTTATAACGCAGTGGTATTACCAACTCTACTATATTCCACAGAAACGTACTCACTGTACAGGGACCACATAAAGAGGTTGGAAGCACTACAACAGCACCACCTAAAATAATTATAAAAATTAACTGGAATTATCTTATAACAAATTTTGAGGTACTCAACAGAACACACATGGAAAGCATAGAAGTTGTACTCGCCATCACACAACTGCAATGGACTTGACATGTGGCCAGAATGGAAAAAAATCGCATCCCCAAAATGCTATTGTATGGGAAAATTGGAAAATGGATACAGAAAGATTGGTGAGCAAAAACTCCGCTTCAAGGATGTGATAAAGCTTCAAGGATGTGATAAAGCGCCACCTAAAGGCAATGAATATGAACACAAAAAATTGCAGACGAAGTTGCTGACGCAGCAGCCTTCACAAAGAAAAGGCAAAAATAAACGCCAGGTTCGAACGAAATCATAACTAAAGGAACAGCCCTGGTAACTACCCATGTTAATATACGCTAAAACGAAGCATAAAAATAATTGAGTCAGTTGAAGTGCCAATTGAAATCATTTCAAGTTGAACGATTGACATAGGTGGACATTCAAAATTCTTAACATATATATTGGACGAGAGTAAGAAACTTTCTAAAATGTCTAAATTATAAATAATATTATATGATCTCGTTATTAGGTTGTCCCCAAATTTGTAAATATATAAAATCGAAGAAGTCAACATAAAAAGTTTCAAGTGGTCTTTATTACAACGTGAAGTAAACAAAAAGACATTTATTTTCAAAAGATGTTGCGCAATGATTGAATGACACTCGTATTTATATAGGTATTTCTCATACAATTAATGAAGAGTAAATAAAAATGATGTAGTACATATAATGAAAACGGTGGCTGATTATAACGGAAGCATTTTTGGTCATAATCATGATTTATTAACACATATCCACAAGAAAGCATCGAACATGTTTGTTTCGGCATACTGTTAGGATTAGAACTGTGTTCGTATGTTCCTACACTCTTTGCACGTAGAAAATAGTTATATGACATCATCACTCTTCATTACTCGACAGATATTCCGAGTTCGAGATTATAGTCCAGTTGATCATATATCATTCACAAAATTCGGAATTTGAGTTATTTTCTGCAGATTGAACCTCCCATGCACGAAAGAATCGTTGTTAGAATAGTATAAATCCATGCCAACAACGACGACGACGACCCTCTAATTTTGTAGATAACAATTCAAAGTGTTCTATTTATATTCTATGGTCAAAGCTTAATAAAATCAATGATGATATTACCTATGCAGTTTCAATAAAGACAGTGTTATTGATAACTTTCTTGCTGTTTTTGATGGAATTTTGCAGACCATGTAGATCAAATTTGAATCTTAACTACATCTTCCAGTCGCAGTAGATGTGAAATCTAAAGAAGTGTCTCACGAATGTAGCATTTTGGAAGAAAAGATCTCTAATAAAATATTGTATTTTATCCGATGAAAAATAATGAATTAAAAAAAATTCATGTGAATAACGGAAATGAAACCATTTTTAGAACAATACTGTTTCGCTTCGGCGTTAATTTTTATAACTCACTTAGAAATTATTCCAGCTAAAGGGCGCTTTATAATAGATTCAGTTACATAATTTCGGAAAATTTTGCTCGAATAGCGAGGAACATCTAAGGCTAAACTAGATTTATCAGCTTGTTTTGTACGGAAAAAACGACAATATTCAGCATCGCATATATACAGCATAGGTATTTTTGAAATTATATTTTTAAAGAAGAAAAAGAAGAATGAGCAATTCGTTGGAAAATTTAATTAGTTGCCATCAAAAAAGATGCTGAATCCGGAAGAATTCCGGAAATTGAAAGGAATGTTCTATTAGTGTAAAGGAGTGAATGATAGCAGATGTTGCTGGTTTGGATCCATCCATTCCCACCGCTTGATTCAAAGAATCGTACATGGACACAAACGAAATACAAGATCAGCAAAATCAATAGAGGGCGGAAATCGGAAGTTTACGAAAAAAACAAATGACTTGCTTGGCCTGCGTTTCACATACAAATGAAATCATTAAAAATGTATCCACGGGTCTCATCGCAAAAATTATTATATGAAGCTAGTTAACATGCAGATATGCTTATATATATATATATATATATATATATATATATATATATATATATATATATATATATATATAAAACAATAACAAAAAACAACAACTGTTCACATATCAGATTTAAGGGTTGACAATCCGAATCTCGTAAGTGTTTATATATATATATATATATATATATATATATATATATATATATATATATAGAAAAACATTAGAACCAAACCAATGTTGTACATAAGTTTAAATGCTCTCTTAGAGAATGTAAATTCCAAACTAAACATAAAACTAATGCATACATTTAGGTACGGCCAAAACAGAACGAGGTAAGGAATATTTTTTGAAGGAGTCTGTTTTTAAAAATCTACCAAAACTCAAGTAATTATCCAATCAATACAAGATTTTCACCGATTATTAAGTAAAGAATGAACTTTATAATGGTGTATTTTTTCATAATCGATATATATATATATATATATTTTACCTTGCAAATATGCTTAAAATAATCAGCCGAAAAAGAACAAAATATATTGTACTGTGGGGAAGGTGAAGCTTGTAAATAAAACAATAACAAAAAACAACTGTTCACATATCAGATTTAAGGGTTGACAATCCGAATCTCGTAAGTGTTTAATTTTTAATCTATTGTGTTTTGAATTGTGAAATTCGTTGAATATGTTAATTATTTTTCTGACTAGCAAATAGTTATATATATATATATATATATATATATATATATATATATATATATATATATATATATATACTGGAAACTATGCAAAAACAGAACAGTACATATTTACTAAAATGCATTAAATAAAGAAATTATGTTTTTCTGAACTTCTGTACTATTATATATATATATATATATATATATATATATATATATATATATATATATATATATATATATATAAATAAAAGAAACAATACTTTTAAATCTTTTAAAAATAAATAAATAATTTTTTGTGGACCCAATATTGCTGATATACCATTAAATAGGAAATACTTTAAAGAATCGATGCCACAAAAAAATAAATAAATAAAAATAATCAGTAAATAACTGTGCATCTTGCTAAAAATACGATAATTTCTTTTGATACTTCCTCAGCTACGGTACACTATAAAGGTCTACAAACAGTGTTTACAAACAGTTGTTATCCCCTCTTTATTTTTTGCTGTGACTTGCGCTTGACTTAGTTTAAAATGTGGGCGACTGTTGCATCTACTACATTGGCTCGTCCAGAAACACTTGCTCCTGATGGCAAGATAGGGCTAAGACGACCAAGCGTAATACTAGATGTAGGAGTTGTTTCCAACACATATGGCGTCTAGCATTCCAGAATTATCACACATGAAAAAAGAATTAAATCCCTTATAAAGTTGATTCTTCACTTAATCGTCAAAACAAACGTATAAAATTACATGGAAATTTACAGGACTAAATGACTTTATTAATTGATGTAAATACTACCGTAGTTTCTTCGACACTCTCATTACATTTTGGATTTTTTAAAATTTCGCCACGTGAATTCTATAAACTGAAGATGGAATTACTTGAAATTCAGGTACTTATGTTATAATATTTTTGTATATTCTCATAGCTTTATCTTATTTAGACATAAAAAAATAATTGATTCAAATTTATTTTTAAAAACAAAAACAAATATGTCCTCCATCGAGACAAAAATGGCGGTGAATGGTGTTTTTTTTTTGAAAATTTAAAATTTAATATTTAAAATTCTATTAAAAATAGTAGAATTCTTTAATATTATTCTGCTGTTTATATGATAAAATGCAGGCTTTTATCTTTCTTGAAAAAAAGAAGTTGCTCAAGAATAATGAATTTTAATAGATTTTAATTGTGTTTTCTACCATTTTTGGACCATGACTACAAACATTGGACATAGAACGACATGATTGTTCCTCTGACTTACTATGCATTATAACAATACCAGTGTCATATAACAGCATTTAATAAACGAACATAACTGTTCCCTCTAATCTTAAACCGGTCCTTGTTAATAATACAAAAATTGTACACCACGAAAACAATTTTGAATAGTTAAGAATTCTGGCAGCATCTTACATTAGAATTCAAAACCCTACTCTTATAGCAATCATATTCGAGAACAGCAACAACGTATCAAAATGTCTAGCGTAGTGCGTAAATTATAATAAAACCCTAGCTTTAATCCTAATAGTGACAAAATCATCATCACAAGTAGTTCCCAATCCCCCCCAATCAATGTCCTCCCACCTACACCGCGTAATTTTACACATAGGGTATTTATATTGGACTCCTCCCTTCTGAACCGACCCATAAACTCATAGACATAGCATTCATCTTCCATTCCTCGAAACAAAAATAATAAGGTCTCCCCAGGTATGTTCCTGCTTTTATAATCGTCTTATGCATGTCATTCTCCAATTCTAGAATGAGACTAATCCTTGTATTAAACGGAAGCTTAGAAAACTTAACATTATTGTCCTCGCTTACCGCTACATAAACACAATTACGTTTTAACCAACTAAAAAGCATTCTCAACAGCACAAAAATTATAATTCAAATTTCTTTTAATTTTTGTAGTGGGTGGGGGCGTCATTATTTTGAAATGTCCGAGAACGTATGGCTTTATTTTCGTTATTGAAAACAGAACGTATGGCCTTATTTTCGTTATTGAAAACAGAACGTATCGCCTTATTTTCGTTATTGAAAACAGAACGTATGGCCTTATTTTCGTTATTGAAAACAGAACGTATGGCCTTATTTTTGTTATTGAAAACAGAACGTATGGCCTTATTTTCGTTATTGAAAACAGAACGTATGGCCTTATTTTCGTTATTGAAAACAGAACGTATGGCCTTATTTTCGTTATTGAAAACAGAACGTATCACCTTATTTTCGTTATTGAAAACAGAACGTATGGCCTTATTTTCGTTATTGAAAACAGAACGTATGGCCTTATTTTTGTTATTGAAAACAGAACGTATGGCCTTATTTTCGTTATTGAAAACAGAACGTATGGCCTTATTTTCGTTATTGAAAACAGAACGTATGGCCTTATTTTCGTTATTGAAAACAGAACGTATGGCCTTATTTTCGTTATTGAAAACAGAACGTATGGCCTTATTTTCGTTATTGAAAACAGAACGTATGGCCTTATTTTCGTTATTGAAAACAGAACGTATGGCCTTATTTTCGTTATTGAAAACAGAACGTATGGCCTTATTTTCGTTATTGAAAACAGAACGTATGGCCTTATTTTCGTTATTGAAAACAGAACGTTTGGCCTTATTTTCGTTATTAAAAACAGAACGTATGGCCTTATTTTCGTTATTGAAAACAGAACGTATGGCCTTATTTTCGTTATTGAAAACAGAACGTATGGCCTTATTTTCGTTATTGAAAACAGAACGTATGGCCTTATTTTCGTTATTGAAAACAGAACGTATGGCCTTATTTTCGTTATTGAAAACAGAACGTATGGCCTTATTTTCGTTATTGAAAACAGAACGTTTGGCCTTATTTTCGTTATTAAAAACAGAACGTATGGCCTTATTTTCGTTATTGAAAACAGAACGTATGGCCTTATTTTCGTTATTGAAAACAGAACGTATGGCCTTATTTTCGTTATTGAAAACAGAACGTATGGCCTTATTTTCGTTATTGAAAACAGAACGTATCGCCTTATTTTCGTTATTGAAAACAGAAAGTATGGCCTTATTTTCGTTATTGAAAACAGAACGTTTGGCCTTATTTTCGTTATTGAAAACAGAACGAATGGCCTTATTTTCGTTATTAAAAACAGAACGTTTGGCCTTATTTTCGTTATTGAAAACAGAATGTATGGCCTTATTTTCGTTATTGAAAACAGAACGTATGGCCTTATTTTCGTTATTAAAAACAGAACGAATTCAGCGCAGGTCGAAAAAAATCGTTCCTTTGTAACTGACTTCGGCATGCGCGTCTAGCGTTTTTTCTCGAATTGATTAAAATATATATAAAAAAAACAAGGCGTTATATCGATATATCGATTACGTCGTCATGCCGCAGTAGATATTGGGGCCGCTTTATAATCTACGAGTTTCACGTTCGCACCTATGTAAAGGATTTTTTTTTTCCAAATTATTTTTTTATGCCTCGCCTTCGCTCAATATCTTTACTACACTACCTGTACACACTTGAGCAATGCCGGGTAATATTGCTAGATAACGTGTTTCCTTATTTTCGTTATTGAAAACACAACGAATTAAGACCGTCACAACTGTGTTTTTTTTTCTCCAGCTTTCTCAGTTTTTTAATTATCGAATTTAAACAACCTTGTTTGTTTTTTTTTCCTTTGTATTCCTATTTTTTCTTTATTATCGAAATGAAACGAAAAACGTTCATTTGTTTTTAGGGTGTTTTCTTTTGGTTTGTGTTTTTTAGTTTATTTCCATTTATTATTTATGTTTTATTTTATTTTATTTTATTTTTGTGTTACGGTGATAATTGAAACCAAGCATTGCAGTAATTAATAAAAATATTAATAAATGATAAATACAGGGAAGAAGTCTCGTTTCATTTCCTTAGAATAGGATTCCATGTTTTCGTTCTTAAATAAATTTCTGCTTTTTACTAAAACTTTGAGACGAACTATTTTCAGGTGCAGAGGCCAATAAGTAACCACTCAACATAACACGACAGCTTCAACGACGAAATGGATGGTTTCTTTTCTTTTTTTTTAAATCTCTCTCCACCCGGGCTACCTACTGCGTCTATTTTTTTCCTTTCGCTGCTATTTTTTTACGGCTGGGGATTGCTCAATACCCTTACTACACCACCTCTCTCCACTCTTTCTTGACATTCCGATAGCCGTTCTTACCATGAGGAGTTGGAGTTTCTATTCCGAAAGTCGCCCGTAACATGAATAGGTTGAGGGTTAGGCACCACCACCACCACCACCAACAACAACAACTTACTTAAATTTTTTCAGAGAAGGGAGCACGCTTCCACCGGCAATGTCGGTTAGCGGGTACTGCTAGTAGAGAAATAAATCTTATAATCTAATCGTATGCACATACACAACTTTGTATATGAAATAGAAATATATAGTTTCATCTTCTCTCTTTTTCCTACACCAATATTGTCTTACTGGACTCAGCCTATCAGAATACTGTCCTTTCTTTGAACATACTCCAGACAACCAACACTGTATTTAAAGGATGAATGTTATTGCATAAATTTTTCTATTGAAACTAAATCGCTTTAATTTTTTTAACTTTGTCTGTCCTAAGTTGTTGTAATTAATCCCTTACTCTCCATCATACGCAGTATATATATATGTGCGTGTGTGTATGTGCGTGTGTAGCAATGTTAAATGATGATAATGAACAACTAAGTTAACAAATGAATTTATCTATCGTTCTATAACAAGGCAGTTTTACGTCGACAAATTTAATTCACACAAAAATGTGAACTCTCATGCATACATATACAGTAGAATCATTTAATCAATAGTTTAGCTAATCAATTGATCAATTAGGCAAACGATTCGTTGCGTGCAATTGATTATTGTCTAATTACGATTCCCTTTTAACTGTTTATAAAGCTGAACAAAGAACGTTCTCATATTTCTAAATAAAAAAAAATGAATGCGTTCTATTTTCAGAAGGCGCAATTCACTTATTTCTCCATTCAATCCCTCCTTTCTTGCTATTCGTTAAACTTGGGGATATTTACTGAGCGGCCGTTGTCAACAAAAGATAGCATTTGGGTAAAACAAAAAAAAAACAACAAACATTTGCGTATTCAATAATACAAGCGTCTACAAAGAAATGTCCGGCCATCATTTCTGAAAGGTGATCGATTAAACGAGGCACAAAATTGTAATAAAGATGCGGATGTTGCAGGCTTACTGAAGATACTCATGAGGAACTTTGATTTGGTGGAAATATTTTGCGTGACATTTAATTGACGAAAGGAAGATAATGCAAATTTCTGCAAAATTAATGTTAAGGCAATAAAATTCTGACAACAAATGGAATAATCAATCGGAGAAACCAAAAATAAAATGTGACAAATATCTATGAAAAGTATAGACATTTATGTTCGCCTTAGAAATTAGCAATTAGATAGAAAATTTATATACCAGCATACGTAAAATATCGATCTTATTACGGGGTGCAGCAACACAGACGTCTATGTCCGGTAAGGAATACTTTAAAACCAATTCATGAGGCTTCTTTGCATTCCTTAACAACCAAAAGAAAACTTATGAATTCTTTTTTTAAGTATTTACATCATTGAAGAAAATGTATGTGTTTGATCTCGTTTTCTAAACTGAGGAAGGTGTACTGCGTGGAAGAATTTCATTCTAAAACTGAGCAACAAGCTTATCCAATAAACAAATCATTACAATATTAAAAGCCGTTGTTTTTTCCCGATGGAAATCAAAATGTTTCAATAAAAAAACTTTTTGTACAAATTTCTGAAATAAACAATCGTTAATATTCAGATCTTTATTTCGGCCTTCATAGCAGAATCATTACAGAATATATATCATAGAGAAATCATTGCAGAATATATATCATAGCAGAATCATAGCAGAATATATATCATAGCAGAATCATAGCAGAATATATATCATAGCAGAATCATAGCTGAATATATATCATAGCAGAATCATAGCAGAATATATATCACAGCAGAATCATTGAAAAATATATATAATAGCAGTATCATAGCAGAATATATATCATAGCAGAATATATATCATAGCAGAATATATATCATAGCAGAATCATAGCAGAATATATATCATAGCAGAATATATATCATAGCAGAATCATTGCAGAATATATATCATAGCAGAATCATAGCAGAATATATATCATAGCAGAATCATAGCAGAATATATATATCATAGCAGAATCATTGCAGAATATATATCATAGCAGAATCATAGCAGAATATATATCATAGCAGAATCATAGCAGAATCGTGTGTAACTCAGCTAAACGCACTAAGTTTCAGATGATGTCTTTGCATTTAAGAAACAAAGGCTAAAGATAGAAGAAACCCCCGCCAAGCAACAATCTGCAACAATCACGCATAGAAATATGAAAGAAAGTTTTCCAAACTTTATCGAATGATAAAACTTAATACAGTGGCACCTCTGGATACTTAAATATTAAAATAAATTAATTGATTCCGGCTCGGCCTTCGTATCTTGAAATTTTCGTATTCTGAAAGACGTTTTACACGCAAATCATCTAATCCGCTCCGGGCTCTATGAAAACTTTAAAATAAAGAATGAATTATAGGCAACATAACACCTAACGTAACTGTTAATAACCTCACTTGCTATTTAATTTTTCTTTTTCTTTGACATTCAAACTTAACTCAAATTTAATAAAAACGGCTGTAATAGTACAATTTTGTAATCGTTATTTTAATCATTTCTCTTGAGGTCACAACTTGTATCAAATCTATAGGCACGCACGTGCGCGGAAGAGAAGGAATTTAGAGTGCAATGGATTATTTACTTTTTTACAGCTGATTTGCGATTTCTAAGAAAAATAATAACAACCCCCATTAAATATAAACGACCAGAAGCCCCCGCCCCCCTTGACACATGCCAATAAAAGTCGGTAGTAAGTTTTACTTACATCCATTATATATCCTCCAATGCAACCACATTTTTCAAATGTTGTTAAATTAATACGCCTACTAGATTTCCACGAGTATTTTAAAAAGCATAGATGGGGTCAATTACTGGACCCTCGCGCATTATTCTCCAACAAATACTTGATGTATTGATAATCGAAACAACTTCAATGGCAACACACATATTTGTTACTTTAAAAACTGTTTAAAGATGTTTTATCTTAAAAAATTAAACAAAACAAATAGACATAACGGAAGAATGAGCGATCAAAACTGGTATAAGTTGAAAATCGATTACTAATGTAAAATTGTTCCGCTTCCCAGACTTGTTTTTAGTTTCATTTCGCTAGCAGCCATGTGTAAAAGTTTCTTTTTAATCACACCAGAAGCATTATTGCTTTAAAATATTTCAATGAATAAAAAGAATGCGCACGCACGCACGCACGCACGCACGCACGCACACACACACACACACACTAACACACACACACACACTAACACACACACACACACACAAAATAGACAAAATGAATAAAAACAAAAACAAAATAAATTATCGGTTAACAGCTTTCGCTTAAATAAAGTATTTTAGGCTTTAATGGTCGAGAATCTTCATCGAATTGAAATTTAATGTAAAATGATTCCCAATTCCCGAGCCAGTTTACTATTTTGGGGCAGTTAGTCCAAGTTTTCGGCACTAGTTCATCGAATCACTCAGTGTGTCATGATATGTACTTAAGGTGCCAACAGATTAAATACAACACAATGCCCGATATGCTTCGACATAGTAGCGTCTTTATTCTTTCACCGCTAACAAGTAAACGCTAAGGGCCCTAACTCTAAACGGTGAAAGTTCTGGTTCAGTTCCTAATGCAACATTGTCACTTCTCTTAAGGGGAAAAAGTCTGATAAGAATTAACTAGAATCTGTAAACTACAGTGATCTAGGCATTCATTGGCTTGACTACCTTATTGCCTTACAGGGATTATTCTGCACTTTTACTTTTATGTTGTGAAATCCTTGAATCTCAGAGGATCCCTTACTACCTTTCCCTTTCATTTCATTTCGAATACAAAATATGGTCATTTCATTTCGCATACAAAATATGGTCATTTCATTTCGCATACAAAATATGGTCATTTCATTTCGCATACAAAATATGGTCATTTCATTTCGCATACAAAATATGGTCATTTCATTTCGCATACAAAATATGGTCATTTCATTTCGCATACAAAAATATTGTCATTTCATTTCGCATACAATATTTTTATATGGTAATTTTATTTCGTATAAAAAATTATTGTCATTTCATTTCGTATACAAAAATATTGTCATTTCATTTCGCATACAAAAATATTGTCATTTCATTTCGCATACAATATTTTTATATGGTAATTTTATTTCGTATACAAAAATATGGTCATTTCATTTCGCATACAAAAATATTGTCATTTCATTTCGCATACAAAAATATTGTCATTTCATTTCGCATACAAAAATATTGTCATTTCATTTCGCATACAAAAATATTGTCATTTCATTTCGCATACAAAAATATTGTCATTTCATTTCGCATACAATATTTTTATATGGTAATTTAATTTCGTATACAAAAATATTGTCATTTCATTTCGTATACAAAAATATTGTCATTTCATTTCGCATACAAAAATATTGTCATTTCATTTCGCATACAATATTTTTATATGGTAATTTTATTTCGTATACAAAAATATGGTCATTTCATTTCGCATACAAAAATATTGTCATTTCATTTCGCATACAATATTTTTATATGGTAATTTTATTTCGTATACAAAAATATTGTCATTTCATTTCGCATACAATATTTTTATATGGTAATTTTATTTCGTATACAAAAATATGGTCATTTCATTTCGCATACAATATTTTTATATGGTAATTTAATTTCGTATACAAAAATATTGTCATTTCATTTCGCATACAATATTTTTATATGGTCATTTCATTTCGCATACAATATTTTTATATGGTAATTTTATTTCGTATACAAAAATATTGTCATTTCATTTCGCATACAATATTTTTATATGGTAATTTTATTTCGTATACAAAAATATTGTCATTTCATTTCGCATACAAAAATATTGTCATTTCATTTCGCATACAAAAATATTGTCATTTCATTTCGCATACAAAAATATTGTCATTTCATTTCGCATACAATATTTGTATATGGTAATTTTATTTCGTATACAAAAATATGGTCATTTCATTTCGCATACAAAAATATGGTAATTTTATTTCACATACAAAAATATTGTCATTTCATTTCGCATACAAAAATATTGTCATTTCATTTCGCATACAAAAATATGGTCATTTCACCATTGGATCAAGATGTATTTTGTCCTCTAGCCATCCTTCCTTGCTTCCGTCTTTCTGAGCGCAGTTCGAGCTGTTACACAGATTTCTTGGCATCATCTTCATCGCCCACACCGTCGTGGTTAACTCCATGTATGTATGCCCTTGATTGTGTGTCTGCAAGAAACATTTTACCCGGACAGTACAGAACTATAGCATCGTAGGTCTGTAGTCGCATCAGAATGTTTTGCAGTCGTTTTGGGCAATTCTCCAATTATTTTCCCATGATCGCTTCCAATGGCCTATGAAAGATCAGTACTGTTATCTATCGACCAAACATATATTGATGAAACCTTTCACATACATAGACTACTGCTAGCAGTTCTTTTTCAATTTGTTCATACCTGGTTTCTGTGTCGGTAAGCGCACGGCTGATATAGGCTAGGAGTGACCTCCATGCCCTTCTCACTTGCATGAATGACCAACGATTTGTTGGTGTCGTAATACCTTAATACTTGACTGTATTGATAATAGTGTTGGCTGCTGAAATCATCCACTTGGGAAAATTTGGCAACCATTTTGAACTTTGAGTAAAGGATAGAAATCCTTTTTCACAATGAAACACTTGACTGCATATGTTTGTTCAGATTTGAGGTTGATCATTTTGCCTCGGCACTCTTCCAGTGGCTTACCCTCTGCTCCGTTCCACATAACTAAAGTCTTATTTGAATGTTCTAGTGCCCTACTCACTAACTTTTTAATTTTCTGAAAAAGCTCCTCATGAATTTGGCACCACGTCCATGGCACCTTTGACTTCATTATGTTTCGAATTTGGACCATCATGTAAGATATATGTGGCAGAAATTTTGCCAAGTAGTTCACAAATCCACCCAACCGTTGCCCTTTCTTTACCTCTGTTGGACACGGCATCTCCTTTATGGCTTTTATTTTCCCAAGATTCGGAAGTAGACCGTCACTGGTTATTGTGACCCAGGAAAAAAATAGCTGTTGGTCATAGGTTCAATTTTCCAGCATTCAATCACATCCCACGATCACGACATCTTTGCAGCAGTCACCTGTGTTTTATGTCATGCTCGACTGTTGCTTTTCTTACATTTTCTTTCTTTTCCCAGCTTTATCAATCACCCCCTCAAAATCAGACACATTGTTAAAGAGGGCCTTTTGATATATCTCCGGAGGTAGAGGAATCCCAAATGGTAAAATTTTCCACCGAAAGTGAGTAAATGTTGTCAAACAACTTCTGGCGTCATCTAATTTTATATGCCAAAATCCATATCGTAGATCCAGGGTGGGAAATACCTTGGTGTCAGCTAGTTTGGGCAGTAGATCATCCAGTGTAGGTAATTGAAAATGTTCCATTTTAAGAGTTTTATTTAGTGGTCTTGGGTCTATGCATATCCGTAGATTTCCATTTTTCTTAACCACCAGTGCTAATGCACTTACTCATGGCGCCAGCTCATTTACTGGTTCAATAACTTTCTTTTCTACCAGTTTCTCTAACTTGATCTTAAGCTTGTCATCAAGTACCACCGGTATTCTCCGTGCTGCTGAAGCATTTGGTGTTACTCCTGAATCCACCTCCAAATGCACCTGTCCCGGCAACCGACCCAAATTCATCCTTAAATACATCTTGGAATTCATTGATAATGCTGTCCGAGTGTTGGCTGCTGAAATCATCCACTTGGGAAAATTTGGCAACCGTTTTGAACTTTGAGTAAAGGATAGAAATCCTTTTTCACAATGAAAAACTTGACTTGTTCAGATTTGGGGTTGATCATTTTGCCTCGGCCCTCTTCCAGTGGCTTACCCTCTGCTCCATTCCACATAACTAAAGTCTTATTTGAATGCTCCAGTGTTTTTCAGATCACGTATTTCTCATTTAGTATGTTTACTGATGCCCCACTGTCAAGTTAAAAGGCGACCTTCCTTTCGCCGTCATTTTAGCTGCTATCACCTCTTGAATTACAGTATTAACCTTTCCTTAATTGTTGTGCTATCTACCTGTCCATAAGACTGAACAGCTATGCCGTTTTCATTGTCATATTGTTGTTTTTACATTCTGCACCCCTTTTCTTGATAATTTGCATTTCACAGCAAAGTGGGTTTTCTGTTACATTTATAACATGTCTTGCCAAATGCGGGACATAACGTTTTACTCGGCCCACGTCGCAGTGAAAACGTCCTGCACTCTTTCTCAGTTTGTGCCAATGTCTTTCTTTTGGGTTTGAAATCAACTTTGTTCACTCCCTCAGGCCTTAGGATTCTGGAATGTACTATAACATTTTCAGACAGCTTACAAATGTTAATGCATCTTTGTACATCCAACTGTCTTATTTGTAATAGCTCAGGTTGTGTTTTGGCGTTGTGTATTCCCAGCACTACCTGATCTCTGAGTACTGATAAAATGCAATTGTCACAAAATTTGCACGTTTTTACTAACGTCCAAATCGCCGTAATAAAAGATTCCACCGTCTTTTATTCTCCTTGTGTTCTCGTGTGAAAAATGTACCGCTCATACGTTTCATTTGTTTCCCTTATGGCGTATTTATCAAATGCCTGTATAATTTCGGTGTGTGTCCTTTCATCTTCGAGTGTCGAAAACTGAAACCTGTAGTAAACTTCAATGATTCGTCTTCCAACGTATGAAGCAAAAGTGCCGTCTGGTAATCTAATGACTGTCTCATTAAATGCGTAATAATGGAATAGTATTCCATTTCAGCTTAAACAACTTCCAGTTCGCCGATAAATTATCCTCCGTACATAGGGGTGGTGGTGGTGGTGGTCTTATGTCAACGACCCATCTATTACTTTCTTCCTCGCCAACTTCCAATATTTTTTCTCTCCACGTGACGTTGTACAAATTACAACTTGAAACAAGAAAAAATAAACGTTACTTAACTGTTTCTACATATACATTTCCACTGTTTTTCTTGTTCCTCTTTATTAGACAATCTTTTATCCCACCGCTGCTACCATGTGTCATGATACGGGGCAACAGATTAAATATATCACAGCGACAAATATACTTTGACATAGTAGCCTCTTTATCCTTTTTCACCGCTCACAAGTAACCGCCAAGGGCCCTAACTCTAAATGTTGGAAGCCATAATTCAGTCTCTCATGCAACACTAGGAATCTGCTTTTGGTGATTTAACTTCAAAAAGAAATCAATAAATATTTAATAAAAGAATACATTTTTTATAATAAAAATACAGATTAAAACCATTGATAAACATTGCAAAACTCTAAGAAAAAAAAAAGCAATTTAAACATTGTATTCTATTTTTCTAATAAATATAAAAGAATACATTTTTTATAATAAAAATACAGATTAAAACCATTGATAAACATTGCAAAACTCTAAGAAAAAAAAAAAGCAATTTAAACATTGTATTCTATTTTTCTAATAAATATAATGAAATCAAATATTTAATGCAACGTTTAATCAAGTATTACTTTTTTATTTTGTAAAATATGCGTGAATAAAATTGTTTACAGAAGTTTCACATTTTCTTTCATCCCAATTCGTTTATTTGTTTCACGATAAAAACGGAAATCTGGACAATTGTTTATTCCACTCGAAGTTTTCACCTGACAGCGGAAAGGCCGGATATAGAGTCAACTATTCTTCTGTTCCATGCCACAATATAAATGTATAAAACAAATTTAATACCTTCCTAACTCGATTGCCCTTTACTGCTGACTAGATCTACATACACATATTTATTTAGTTTAATCCATTATTGTGAACCGGGGGGATCACACAACAACGTCCCATTTTTAGTTATGTTTCTTCCTTTTCAAATTATTCATCAAAATGGACGATTTCTGATTAGCGTTAGTAAATTCGTGTGAGTAAATTTCCGCTATTTCTTGCTACCAATTTGGTTTATAGGTCAGACAGATTAAGTCGAGATGTGTAGGCGAGAGATTGCCATTGCGTTTTTTGTTTCTTATCCTCCACAAAATTCTCTGACCCCCTCTTAATAAATATAAGAGGGCATGTTTTTTCATCAGTTTGCGAACTGATGAAAAAAAACAAAAACAAAAAAGAACCCGCCATTTTGTATTTTATAAAATTTCGACAAGATCACTAATTTATTTGGGTGAAATTGATGAGATCGGGCTAAGATTTTGGAGGTTTTTCTTTTCATTTTGCTCTCCTACGTATTGAACACTCTCACAAAATTTCTATATTCTTTAAAGATAAGATATCCTTTCTAATATATAATTATGGATATAATTGTTTTATAATTTTATTTTAAATATCTATAGGCACTAGTATTTCATCTTTTCGGGAATCATCAGTGTAGAGGTTCACGATTACCACCGATTGAAGGTTCAAACCTGACCACAAAACCATCTCTAACGTTACTAACAAGGAATACACCCCTCGGCTGGCGTGAACCGCGATGAGAATTTAGTTGAAATTAGCATTTATGAAGCGTAAATGACATTCAAGTATGTCTAGAGTGAATTATCTTAACATCACGATCTCCGAATTTGGGCTGAGTGACCGACTTTTAAAATTCAACATACAAAACTCCACGATAAGAACTCAGATCTCTTATATATATATATATATATATATATATATATATATATATATATATATATATATATATATATATATATATATATATATATATATAGTTTTAAAAATAATAGGCGGAAGTTTCTCGAGAGCTCTTTCGGCTATCATCTCGTCAGGAGAACATCGATAGCAAACAAAATAATATTGTGTCGAAAAATAAAGAGTTCTAATGGGGAACTTCTTAAATGTGCAAAAAGTACGGGGACACTAAAATAAATTTATTAACGTTTAAAAACGATTAAAATATTGGCACAAGGAGGGAGGGGGGAAGCGGGAGAAAAGATTCAATGTTCCCCAAACAGAAACAATGCGTTTGATGTTTCCTTTTGCCGGCACAAAGAAGGTTGACGCACCGCGATGGAGACAGACTCCAAGATCTTTAAACGGTTTTTGGAGTCCGCTCTATGTAGCACCTCGAACCAATCTATTTTATATCTATCGGCACAGCACGGGTTGTCAACCAAATGCTGGCCAATAGCAGAGTCCAAGGCTGCAGAAGGAGGGAGACATTGTCTGATCTTCGATGGAACATGCTGGTTTACACGAGTCAAAAGATGCAAGGATGTTCGCCCAACATAACCAGCATCGCACTGGCATTTGAATTGATATACAATATTACTATTTTGGATGTAAGGCAAACTATCGGACTACGTTGAGAAAATGGCAGTTATTCTCAATGATGTTTCGAAATTCCGTAAACTCGGCCCCGTCGAGTTGACGGATAATACTTGCAAGAACGAGGCTAAAATGCAAAGACGTCTACTTGCATTATTTAAAAAGAAGGTTTTTTTGCAAGGACGTCTATGACAGGATTAGGCCCTCTGGGTCACAACGTCCCAGAATGTATGGTCTTCCCAAAATCCATAAGCAAGGTGTTCCACTGAGACCTATTTTATCAATGGTTGGTTCAGCACAACATTCTTTGGCTCAGTGGCTTGTGGAAATTCTGCAACCTGTGCGCGAGTTATACACCACGCATTGCATCCCAGATTCTTTTCGGTTCGTTGATTGTGTACGTTGGTTGGATTCAAATGCAGAGACGTCTTTTATGTGCTCATTTGATGTCTCTAGTCTCTTTACCAACATAACGTTGGATGAGACTATTCGCATATGTACCGACGCTCTCTATTATGGTCGTCTGACTGCTCCACGGTTTCCTAAAGAGATTCTTATTGAATTCATTTTAATGTGCACTAAATCCGTGGAGTTTAGTTTTTGTGATATTATGTACTGTCAGGTCGACGTGGTTTCAATGGGGGGTCCTTTGGCCCCAACTTTAGCGGATATTTTCGTCGGGTACTATGAATCTGTTATGTTTAATTCTACAACTAAACCCACTGAATATTTCAGATATGTTGGCGACACTTTTGCTATTTTTCCATCGCAAAGTGAAGCGTCGATATTTTTTAATAGGTTGAATTCCTTACATGGGGCTTTTAAGTTCACTGTGGAAAGTGAGAAGGACAATTCGCTTCCTTTCTTGGATGTTCTTGTTGAACGCTCAAAGGGGGGCTTTCTCACTACAATTTATAGAAAGCCGACATTTACTGGCCTATACGTGAACAGGTTGTCTTTTGTACCAAAATCACGTAAGGTCGGCCTAATTAATACTTTGGTACATAGAGCCCTCATCATTTGTTCGCCTAACAGATTAGACGCTGAACTCGATAAGATCAGGGAAATATTCATCAATAATGGTTATCCTGTTGACCTTATTGATGACTGTATTTTCAAAAAGGTTGCGGATTTTAAATTCCTAAAAAGTTTGGACCCTTGAAATGCCCGGTTTATTTAAAATTACCGTGGATTGGGGAAAAGAGTAATAGACTTTCCAAACAGATTCGCAGAAGTATTTACGACTGCTTTTTTCTGTGTCCTTGCGTTTGGTATATACTACGAGACCTGCTTTTCCGTCTTTCCGCAAGGATAGTTTGCCTTACATCCAAAATAGTAATATTGTATATCAATTCAAATGCGAGTACGATGCTGGTTATGTTGGGCGAACATCCTTGCACCTTTTGACTCGTGTAAACCAGCATGTTCCATCGAAGATCAGACAAGGGAAGATGAGGTCTGGTGGTCTCCCTCCTTCTGCAGCCTTGGACTCTGCTTTTGGCCAGCATTTGGTTGACAACCCGTGCTGCGCCGATAGATATAAAATAGATTGGTTCGAGGTGCTACATAGAGCGGACTCCAAAAACCGTTTAAAGATCTTGGAGTCTGTCTCTATTGCGGTGCGTCAACCTTCTTTGTGCCGGCAAAAGGAAACATCAAACGCATTGTTTCTGTTTGGGGAACTTTGAATCTTTTCTCCCGCCTTTTCCCCCCTACCTCGTTGTGCCAATATTTTAATCGTTTTTAAACGTTAATAAATTTATTTTAGTATCCCCGTACTTTTTGCCCATTTAATAAGTTCCCCATTAGAACTCTTTATTTTTCGACACAATATTATTTTGTTTGCTATCGATGTTCTCCTGACGAGATGATAGCCGAAAGAGCTCTCGAGAAACTTCCGCCTATTATTTTTAAAACTATATATAAATTCTGTACCTCTAAACATTTATATATATATATATATATATATATATATATATATATATATTGAATTTCAGTTGGCATATTTTATAAAATCTACCACCTACTTCACTGACCCTTTATAATTAAACTCCCCCTACAAATGCATGACCGCATCCCTCGATTCCGAAAACTTCTTTACTAACGCCCCTATAAATAACACAATTAAAATAATCATTAATCAAGTATACAACTTCAATACAATACCTCCTCCAGCTATAAAACCCCAAACCCTTGAAAAGTTACTATTAAAATGCACCACTAACCCTATACATACATTCAAGTAGATGGCGTCTCAATAAGATCACCTCAAGGCCCAACATTCGCAGAATACTATATGACCCACATCGAAAATAAAATCTTCTCAGATCAATAAATAAATTAATAAATGAATAAACCCACTATTTATGCTCGATATGTCGACGATATATTAATTGCAGCCGAATCAGTACAAGACATTAAAAAAACTCCAAATAATCCTAGAAACACTCCGCCTTCAAATTTACACACGAACCAAACATAAATAACGAAATACCATTTCTCGGCGTATTAGTAGATTCAAGCAACCCCACTAAATACATACATAAAAAATACTAACATTAATTGCAATACACCTAAATTACCATAGCGAATACCCAGAAAAATATAAAACTGCCCTTATAAAAAATTTGATTCACCGCTCAACCAACCCAACAAATATTTTACTAACTACTACCAAACATAAAACAAATCCTAATAAACAATAACTTTCTGAATAAAATCGTCGATAAGAACAAAACTATTTAAACTTACTCCACAATAAAAACATAAATCCTAACAAAAACGAAACCATCAAAGTAAACTCCCCCTACAAATGCATGACCGCATCCCTTGATAAAAACCAACTACACAGTAACTACAAAGCAGACGAAAAATAATAACAAATCTAATTAAAAGGTACCAAACTAACCGACCAGAACAAAAAGATCAAACTAATAATATATTATACTAAATTTACAACCTCCAATATAATAATTAAATACAATACTAACATTACTCTAAACCAAAGTTATGTAGTGTATGAATTTATTTGCCCCTTCGAAGAATGTCTCCGAACCCACTCTAAAAACTAATACAACGCATACATACGCCACACCACAGCAACATTCTCCCGACGACTAATCTATCATTTAGCTGACAATAGTGCCATAATACAATATCCTATGATAAAAACTTACAGTCGTCCGACGTTAGGAATATCTTAACTAACAATACTAAAATTCGATATCGTAACAACTGCACACGACGACTAAAATTACTAGAAGCCATACTTAAAAAAAAACTACAGCCCTTTTTAACCGGATCTCATTTAAAACCGGGACAAATATACTAACAGTATTTAATAAATAACAAGAAACTAAATAAATACACTATAAAATAGGAACATCGAAATTAAAAATAAAAATAACTCGCCCCTAATCTTCATGCACCTACCTCTATAACCAATAATTAAAAAAAAGCTATAAATACACCAAGCGTCAAAGAAAAAGAAAATTATAACAACAACAATCGCTCCCGATGACAATCGGATGCACCGATAGAAAGCGCTTAAGAAGAAAATCGCCGAACAACAACTTTTGGGCGTTATTATATACAACGTGCCAGCTGAAAAAAAACGCTCGGCGAATGGGAAAGATCCAGAAAAAGCGGAAAAAAGAATGACTCTGTCGTATTCAATCAGACGTATAGAATAATGACTTGCTACCAATATATATATATATATATATATATATATATATATATATATATATATATATATATATATATGTATATATATGTGTGTGTGTGTGTGTGTGTGTGTGTGTCCAAAACACAATTTCTCTAAGTGTTAATTTTATTCGTATTAACGTTTATATATGTATTTCTCATGCACCTGTATCTCTTTTCCTGCCCCCTCTCACGCCCAACACAGATTTATGTATCTTGGTAGGCTTTTGTATGTATGTATATGTGTGTATACTTGTATGTATATTTATGGATATGTGTATATATGTATCTTTATACACGTTTATGTGTGTGTTCATGTATGCATATGTGTATGCATATATATATGTGTGTGTATATATACTTATATTTTATATATATATACACACTTATATATATATATATATATATATATATATTTTAAAGGAGGCTAGAACAATAGTCTAAAGAGCAGAGTGTATTTTAATGTAATAGTAAAATTACTAGTTTAATTAAAATACAGGGAAAGAAAAAGTGCTCGTTGTAATTTAGATATATAATAAGCTCGATAGGTAAATATCCTAGAGCTAATTTAATATTTAGTAATGTGATTGATAATTTAAAAATCAAATTATAATTAAATTAAAAATCCGTTTCATAAGAAGGAACAATAACAAAATCAATTATTTGTACGATCGTTTCGGAAAACAATGTTTTTATTGTGGTAGACATCAAGTTACGGACAATAATTATTACATATAGTTTTTTATTAAACAAGGTTTCCTCATCAGCAAATATTGGAAAGGGTTTTTATTAAGTGTAAACAACACCATAAATAAACCTAGCATTAAAGTAAGGCAGATGTATCTGGAAAAAATTAAAATAAAGGTATGGATTTAAAACTTGATAAGAAAATTAATATGAGTTAGGGATAGGAAAAAATAGAGTAAAATTATAAATACAAATTTGGTTTACGTACAATATTATACATACATACATATACAAATACATACATGCATATATATGAAAAAGTATACAACATATATATACATATACATAGATATACATATATATACACAAAAACATACGTACAAATATTTACCTTTTAATATTTCGCCTTTTGAAATCAGGAAATATGGTTAAAGTACTCATATAGATGCTTGTTATAGCTTTTCAGCTTATGAAATGATAAATTTGCAAAAAGAACGCTTGTGTAATAATTTATTTCAGGTAACGGACGCCAAGGTTTAAAATTCGAAAGAAATTGGAGGATAATGTTATTTGTATAATTAAATAATGTAAGGGGGATAATTAGGCATATTTCTTTAATTAAAGAATGTAAGGGAGATAATTAGTCTAACTTAATTTATTACAGAATAATAAAAAAACTTGTAATCTATTTTTACTAATAAGTAATTTTTAATGATTTAATGTGGTTTATATTTATTAAATTTAAACCAACGTTTATGGTTGCATGTGAATATTAGTTCCTCTTTTGTATTTAATAGGGTGGTTGTATTTTTTATATCTTCATATTCCAAAATTTTTAGGGTCTCTTTTGTACATAGTGCACAGAATTTATCTCCTGGTTTATATGGTTTGCAAGATTCAATTACTTGCCATTTCAACTTGAAAAGAATATTGTTATTCTTGAGTTGCCAAACACACTTGGATAGAGTAGTTTGGTTTGACAGAGAGTTATGTTTAAAAGAATATTTATGCGTTGAAATTCTATGTTTTATTAGGCCAGATGTGGAAACAAAATATATTGCCTCTTGTTTATTGTGATTATTTTCCGTTAGGTCTGGTGCTGGATTATTATATGGTGGGTTGGTTTGTAATTGATCGGTAGATTGGTTAAAGTTGGTTTCATTATTTAATCTGGTGGTTAAGTTATGGCTGTTAATAGATTCATGTAGATTTGGGGTTTTCGATACTGTGCAGCTATAGATTACATTTTTAATTTCACATGAGCCTTGTAGGGGACATTTATTTTTTCTTCTACAGTTACAGTCTGCTATATTTTGTACAGTTGTATTTTGTAGCTTATTAATTTTCTTGCTATTAGAATTAATTATTTTTTGATGAAGGTTAGGCATAGTAGAGTAAGAGACTTTTATTGTATTCTTATTGAAAATTTTATTATATCTATGGGGGGCTTTAAAGTTCTTATCTAATATTTAAAAAAATTCTCTGGCTATGTTTGTCTCTAGGTTTTTGGAATATGGGGGGTTGAACCATAGGGTCTCTATTCTTACGTTTAAGGGTTTTGGTTTGTTGCTTATTTATATTATTATCTAATATTTGTGGTTTGGTTTTATCTTTTTTATCTCTTGATCATTTTTCCTAACTCGTATACGGGAAGACATTGCCATATTATATGTTATTACGCTCTTAATAGGTTTATTTTCTATGCAGTTTATGTTTCTATCATTTTTATTTATAAATTTAATTTGCGAATTGTATCCCGAGTTTTTAAGGGCTTCATTGTAATATTTTTCATTTTTGATAAATATGGATTTAATAGAAGACAGTCTAGAAATTCTTAAAGCGATATTGGGAACTATTGATTTTAATATTTAGTTAGGGTGGTTTGATTCATTGTGGACATATAGTAGAGATTGGTTAGGTTTATGATAAGATTCAAAGGTAGAATTCTCAAGATTTAAGGTTATATATATATATATATATATATATATATATATATATATATATATATATATATATATATTATAAAAAATGAAAAAAAGAGCGTTCCATATTTATTTCAAAACACAGTTGAATTTGAAAACGATGTTTTTGTTGCATTTCCGACGAAAAAATAGCCGTTGGCATTCAAAGAATATACAGTGACTCTCCTCAAAACGTTTTATATCCTTTGGATATTTGTTTTCTTTTGGAATAAATATCGTTGTAATTCCAAATGTTAGACATGTTAAATGCGTGGTTATTTATTTTTTGTTACGTTTTGATCATATGTATATGTGTATATGTATTGTGTACACATACGCACTTATCTGTATATATGTATATGTATTGTGTACACATACGCACTTATCTGTATATGTATCTCATTGGCTCTACTTTCTCTTTTCCCGTGCGTGCATATCTTTTTCATTCCATGAAGAAAAACCGAATCATGTTGCTGTGAAGATGTTGATTTAACTTTTTTGCAACAATCACACTTTTCATGTACGTTGCTGATAGAAAACGAATGAAGCAGTTATAAACTTTTATACTTCTCCTATTCCATTCACACACACACACACACACACACACACACACACACACACATATATATATATATATATATATATATATATATATATATATATATATTAGAAAGAAAATGCGTACATGAAAAGTAATATGGTTAAGATTAAATTTAGAAAAGTAAAAAAAAACTATTTGTTAAAATTGAAGAAGAAACATTGAAGATATTCTAGTAAAAAATATAATAAATATATAACTTAAAATATTGCAACATTAAGAATCTTTAAAAAATTAATTTAACATTATATAATCAATTGTTAACGCTGCAATAAAGTTGAAGTTTATAAAATCGAGTTGTTATCCTAAATAATTAAATTATCTCCAATTTCAACTATCATTAAGTTTAGTTTTATGCCAAGTGGAGTGAAGATAGTCTTGTAAGCTATTTTTTAATTTTAAAATAAGTTGAGATTTTATGTATATAAATATCAGTTAATGAAAATTCCAAAAATTTCAGTTTCTCGAGAGTATGAAAAGTTATTAGTAACCAACGCCTCATTTAGAAATTGAAATATAATCAAATAATTATTAAATGCCAGCTTAGTTTCTAATTAACAACATTTATGATTAAGCTTCAACCTTTAGAATCATAATAGTTTAAATCATAATAGGTTAAATAATTACAAGAAACCTTCTCTACCACAAATGGCAATGGCCAATTACTCTTTATCTGAAAGTACATCTTTTAAACTCCTCGGCCTAACGTTCACAGGAAACATGAGTTGGAAAATTAAACTGAGAGTATTGCCAGGACTGCTGCGAAAAAGGTAGGGTCTCTCTACCGTGCTAGAAAGCCACTAACACCCGAAAGTATCCTGTACCTCTACAAGGCCATCATTCGCCCATGTATGGAGTATTGTTTTCATATTTGGGCTGGTGCATCTGCTACTAGTTTACCGCTTCTAGACAAGGTTCAAAAGAGACTCGCCAACCTGATAGATCCTGAACTGTCATCTAAGCTTCAGCCTCTGTCCCATCGACGAAATGTTGCGTCCCTCTGCCTGTTCTACAAGTACTTTAACGGCGAATGCTCTGACGAACTGCAATCACTTGTATCCCTTCGACGTAAATACCACCGACAAGCAGCTAAGTTCCACCCCTTCGCAGTTGCGATCCCTATATGTAAGAGAGCCTTCTACTCCAGTAGTTTCTTCCCCAGAACCGCTAGACTTTGGAATTCCCTTCCGGGTCCCTGCTTCCCCAACTGTGCTGACATGCAGAAGTTCAAGTGCAACGTGAACCGACACATTGCTGCCCAACTCCCTAAATAGTACCTCTGTAGTTTATATCCCTGATAGTAGCCCCATAAACCAAAGTGGCAACGTGCCTTGTTTGGGGTGAAAATGCAATAAAAATGGGTTTAATCGAAATTGAAAAATAGAATTCAAAATACACAATGATATAATGTATATATATAATAAATTTTGATAATTACAAACATATGTTTCTGTTGTAGACCCGTGCTAGCGGTTACAAACGAAAGAAACCACAAGTAGTGTAAAGTGTATAAAATATAATATGTATTTATTATAAAGAATACAGGAGCCATTAAAGTGGTATGAGAGGAACGTGTTTGTAGCATCCGGTTAAACACGGTATGAATGTCTCCATTATGGCTCTGAAACCAGTGGTATTCATAGGTCTAGTTGGTTCCACTTAGTTCTGAAATATTGGTGATTTGTACCCCACAACACTTTCCTCATCGGAGAATGACAAGTGAAAGATATATGTTCTCTCAGTCGCATGAATACTGGACTCGAATCTGTTATTGTGTAAAATTTAATCACTAGAGCTATCCGCAACTAGAGATTGTATAAGCAAACATAGCTACCAAAAGACAAGACAAAAAACAACTCTGCAATTTTAGCTTATTTTCGAGGTTTATTATTTCTCTTTAACCATCCGTAAAAACGTGTGTACATATATATATATATATATATATATATATATATATATATATATATATATATATATATATATAATTAAGAATTCGTCTAAGATCTATATCTTCAATACAGACATTCTTGGGTTGAACTTAGTTTATTATCACCTCAAAACAAAACGCGAACGATTTCTGATTTCTTGTTGTAAGGTAGTATCAAACATCAGAATATTTTTCGAATTTCTTTTTAATTTCTATTTGATATTTTATTTTAAATAAAAACATTTTCATAATTTGTAATACATTTGTCATTTTATGCTTGCTTCTAATATAACCAAATCAAATTTCACTAAATTGATTTGCCAAGCTTTTCAACTGGCAGACATCTGGTAATCTACTTCCGGTATGAAAATAGAAATAGTCTTATGTATATGCCTGTACATCACAAAATTAATTGCATTTAACACAAGATGACAACATACACATCTCTCATACTCTGACTTTCGAAATAAATCAAATAAAACGACGAGATTACACCTTAAATAAAGTAGAAATGTTACCATTACTAAGACATGTTTTGATTTTGAAATCATTCAAAAGTTTAAATCCTAAATCAAAACTAGAATTAAAAAAAAAATAAGAACGATTAAGAAATCAATAAAGGTCCAGTTTATAAATTAAATTTGTGTGCATTTCTATATACTTGTTCTCTGTTAAACTATTTTAACAAGCTTTGTGACAGATTCTACCAAAACCGCTAGCAATACAGATTACACTTTTTATATACGCCTCCCATATCTAAGGTAAGAGGGATAGGAGAGAAATTCCTGCAAAGTGCTCAGTTATAAACAAAAGTGGACCTATAATTGGCTTCCTATACCGGACTCATCAGGGGCTGAAGAAATCTAGTAAAAGAGTCGAATTATTGACCATTTTTCCTCGATTTGAAACTGACGGCACTAATGTGGTGATCTGATATTTTATTTTGGAAAATAAGACTAGAGGATTCACTCAGTATTAAGTGATATACATTTTTAAAATTTCCTTCTACAATGGCGCGACAGATCATGCAAGACGTTACGAAAAACACTTTCCTCAAGCTGAATTCTTCTATCCACTTAAAATCTCGCCAAGTCACATGGCTTATTACGCTCTTCACGTTATTTTGCATAAAACCAGGCGCGCGTTTTCTCTTTTCTTCTTCTTTCCATGTGCAAGTGGCAGAAAGAACACACCCTTTGTGTCTTTGCGATATTGCTATTTGTGATATTACTATTTTAAATTTCTATAATTTTTAAGTAATAAATATAATAAACTGTTCTTTTATGGCTATCGAGCGCGAACGAAGAGCATACACTAATTCTAGATCGGAATGAAACATAAGGTAGCCCATCAGAATGTGTGATTTTTTCTTACCTACCATGGCATCTTTCCCTTGATTCAGCTGGTACTATTTCTCTTATTTTTTTTGTGTTTCTCTATTTCAACTGATCTGTGTTTTTTCGATGGCAAACATGGGTTTTTACGATTTCACTGTTTTTCGTCACTGCCATTATTGGCATCACAGCAATTTTCTTCGTGTTCCATATTGCAATTTATTATAGCGTGGTTTATTACTTCGTCTCTTTTTTCACAGTCTACATTTGCTTTTTCATGTTCTAGTATATCTCGTCTTTTAGGTGGTAGTTTTATAAAACGCGATCAGTAACAATTCCGTTTTGCTGCTCAAATGTCCCTTCCAAGTGTTTACTGCACTATTTCTTAAACAAATCTTATATACAATTTATGTAGATTTTTATTTTCACAATTTGGTTCGAGCTTGTGTTTTCTGTTTCCTCACTCTTCGTATTGTTTACTTTTATTGTGCTTTTTGCGGTAGTAATCATCGTCTCTGTATTTTTATAGTCATTTTATTGCTTCGCTCAGCAATCTTCACTAATTATAAATCCTCTTACCCCTCCTTCCCCTGTTTAGATTCTAGCGGTATTATTCTTTTAGGCGCAATTTATTGTGCATGATCATTTATTTCTCTTTATTCGAGTTTGGAAGTTGTTTTCAAATTTTATACACAGGAGCGAAAGTTTTATTTTAATTTTAAATAAAAACAGTAGCACGGAGTTTGGTTGCTTTCTCAACATTTTAATATAGTTAAAGTTTTTAAGACAGTTTTTCTTACATTAATTTTTCCGATTTTTAGTATGACTTTCTACGATTTGGAGTTGATTTAAAACAAAACATTAATGCAAAACAGCAAATATAAACAATCCGACTGATAACATACAGACGGAAACTTTACTCACCATATTATATGAAGTATTCCCAAAGTTATTCTATAGAAACATTGAGAATTCAAAACGATCTAATCACGTTCTATCTTTGCATGGAGGTAAATGTGTATTAGATAGATACAAAAAAAATAAATAAAAAAATAGTGACAATCTCGAATAAAAACTTAAATATTAATGAATTGTGGCGTAACGAATAAAGTACTAGGTAAAATTTAGTGACACTTTTCCGTAATTTGAAGGTTCAATTCTCAGTGCAAAGAAAAAAATTGTGAATTACTCCGGTAATGGTTAACGGAACGAGTGCACACCACCAGCGTTGAATTTAATAAGAGATACAATTCCCCGTAGATTCCAAGTAAAGATTCAGCCTCTGTCCCATCGACGAAATGTTGCATCCCTTTGCCTTTTCTACAAGTACTTTAACGGTGAATGCTCTGACGAACTGCAAGCACTTGTGCCCCCTCGACGTAAATACCCCCGACAAACCCGACAAGCAGCTAAATCCCACCCCTTCACAGTAGATATCCCTAGATGTAAGAGAGCCTTCTACTCCAGTAGTTTCTTCCCCATGACAGCTAGACTTTGGAATTCCCTGCCGAGTTCCTGTTTCCCCAACTGTGCTGACATGCAGAAGTTCAAGTGCAACGTGAACGATATCTTGCTGCCAAACTCTCTACACAGTACCCCTGATGCCCATGTCCCTGATAGTAGCCCTCTACAACAAAGTGGTAATATGCCTTGTTTGGGGTGAAAATGTAATTAAAATTTTTTTTTTTTAAAGTTCGACAATATGCACATACAGTAGGTTGAATGATTAATCGACCGAAACATTTTGCGAATATCACTCGAGAACAGTAGTCCGAAAAATCTCCCTCCCTCTCTCTCTCTCTCTCTCTCTCGATATATATATATATATATATATATATATATATATATATATATATATATATATATATTTAGTAAGATGATTGATAATTTATAATTAAAATTAAAAATCGGTTTCACAAGGAAGAACAAATAAAATCAATAAATTGTACGATCGTTTCGGAAGATAGACAATAAGTCTTGGACAATAATTTTATCATTTGGTTTTTTGAAACACTGTCTCCTCATCAGCAAAAATATTGGATAGGTTTTTTTAAAGACACCAAAAATAAAACTAGCATTTTTTTTTAAGTAAAATAAAATCAAATCGGGTGGAAAGGTTAAGAGAGGATATTTGAAATATTTCTAATAAAAATATACTTTTTAATGGTCCTCCTTTTTAAGCTGGTAAGTATCATCGTCACTGTATTCATTGGGATGTTAAATATAGTTTATGAATGCTTGAAAATGTTGATATACACAAACTTGACATTTTTATTTTATTTTATCTTACTTTGTTTATCAACATCAAAAAAGTAACCATTTTTCTTTATATTTTAAATATTTTCCAAATACATTATCTTAAAATTATATATAAATATATATATATATATATATATATATATATATAACTACTTCATTTACTCACATAAAATTAATATACGAAAGTATAGATTTACGTAGGTAGAGCTAGTTAGTACTCTCGATATATATATATATATATATATATATATATATATATATATATATATATGCTATATTTGTAAAAACTTTATCTTTCAATTGATAAAGACTCTAAATGACAGTTGTTGTGAAAGTTGAAGTATTGCTACAGATCATCTTTATTGAAAATAAAATAAAAATCCTAAGACCGGTTATGACTGATGGAGTGAGGTTATTTAATTAATTTACCGGAGTGTTCTGTTCAAAATTTCGTATAGATCCAGAGTCCGGCATGGTACATGTTATATCGGTCGAAACGTCTTTTTATTTTCGTTTACATATTAGCCTTGAGAGTAGAATTCCATTTCTTAATTGAAAGATGCTTTAAGTTAGCACACACATTTTATATAGTAAGAAATAAAACCAGACGAAATATTAACGATGTTAATTTTAACTGATCTGTAGATTTATAGTCTACATGTACTTAATTATAAACTGTTTTTCAAAAACAAATGTCTCGCTTTTCTATGTTGTAAGTATTCAAGGTAACAAAAATGTGAATCATACTTGCCACCATAATGTACGTTAGGGCGAAAGTTCACATAGCAATAAACAATACAGCCGTTCATATTCATTTCTATATGCAAGTACGTTATATATAATTGCATAGATACATGTATATTGCCATGTGCACACACAAAACATGTATATAAAAAACATAAATATATGAAATAGATGCATACATGCGGTATTCATTTCCTTTTATCGCAAGACTCCAACAGAGCGAGAGTTTACCTGTCATACGGCCTGTGTCATTTGTGACAGAGACGACCAACAAATGTTAGGGTTTGAGAACCAGTGGGAATAACAAAGACGCGAAGCAAAAGCTGAAAAGGCGAAACGAAGCTTTTATATAAACTTAACTAATCAGTACTGAAAAACAAAACTCGTAAAACCGCCAAAGATTTTAGAAATGTGATGTTTATCTTTAAAAATATATAAATAATAATGAATTAATGATGAATTGTAGAAAGGAGAAAGAATTTCACAGAGATTGTAAAAGTGCAAACTGCTATTTTCAGCAACTAGATCAGATTAGCTCTTTCTAATATCTTGTCTAAAATGGAGACTTTTCTAATTATTGATGCACTATCCCAAATATGACAACAATGCTCAATGCATGGCATATGATGTCTGAAGATATAATATACTGGTGTGAGGAGTTTTGTAGCACGGTAGAGGGATCTCATTTTCTTTGCAGCAGCTTTGCCAATGTCTTCAATGTATTCGTGCTAATTCATGTCATCTGCGAATGTTGAGGAGTTTCGATAGTGGACTTTCATCTAAGGTGCTATTAGCCATAGCAATCAGTGATAGAAAAGGTTTCTAATAATTGTTAATAAAAAGGAACTTCGTCTTAGTACTGTTAAATGTTAGTACACATGTCCTCATTTCACTGTACACTGTAGATCGTTTTCTAATGAGTCTTAGATACATCAACGTTTATTTTGCCCACATGTCTAAAACAGAGCGTAGTGTTATCAGCAAATATACCTATCTAGGCCATAATTTCACCAGGAAGATCGTTTATTAGGAATAATAAAGGTTTAAAGATCGATCACTCTTGCAGAACAGCATTAATATTATGTTGCCATCATATTGTCCTGTGTGTTGTATATGCGACCAGAGATGGATATCAGCAGTGGAATGGGCTTGCCGATGAAAAAGAAGCAGTGGAAAACTATCGATTTAGAGATTTTAGCGAACAGAGAAAGTAGAGAGATGAGAATCCAACGTTTTTCGTTGTGGATTTGATAACCCTTACTCTTCTGCTTTATCCCAATCTAATAATATTAAAACAACTGTGACAACGGCCATTGACACAAGCGTCCAAGGGTGGCGTGTGCGTATTGTAAAACGTCACCGACACTCGAAACCCTACCGATAAGAAACGGAAAGGTGACATATATAAATAAAAATGCAGCCGAATTTGACCATATAAACGGCCGGTATTTCTTTCATTATTTGTTGATTCGTTTAAACGTACGGTTAAGTTACGTGTCAGTGGGAAGACAAAAAAAACGATTTATACAAACAAAAAAATAAAGATTATCGTTTTTGCCGAGAATATTGCAAGCCGAAGAAGCTCTTTTCGGCAGTGAAAAGGAAAACTTTAATTTCAACGCTTCAACAACATATCATAGATTTTGTTCGCACTGTTTTTTCTTCGTTCCTTTTTTTGGTTTGGTTGCAGTTCTGTTTTACAATCTTATGTAAACTTGTATTATCGTTACTAATTTCAATCTATTGCTTATATTCTAAGCCTATAACATGTTTTCATGGGTTTGTGTCAATGTTCTCTACCTTTTTTATTAGATACCTAAATGGTAATGTGGAATAAAAAATCTTTCTCACAGAAATTTCAGCGTGTGATTAAGAATGATTAATCACACTTCTCAATAAATACTCGATCAAGAAGTAATGGAATAAATACAGTAGACATTTTATTAGGTCTACCTTTTTCGTATTAGACTATCGATTCTTTGCATATTAATGATTATACAAATCAACAATTATAAAACCCTTTGCAAACTTGTTAACGGACTACAAATAGTATATCCAGAATCTTATTTGTAATGATGTTCTTATAATATACATAGCAAACCGTCTCCAATAATTCTTCGTGTTAGACACATAATTAATATTATATTACGCATCGTTTTCACTATTGTTCATAACTGATGAAAGCTAACACTTTTTATCTACTTATAAAAGAATGGTGCATATTCATTATAATAGCAGTTCACTTACGCACGGGCGGGTTGGAAAAAGGTTCTCACCATTCAAGGCGGAGTCACAAAGAAAATATATCACAGGAACGCAAGTGTAAGAGAATTATTTCACTTAAAATTTTTCATATTTAATTTCTATTAATTTTCTATTCAATTAAAAATTTAAAATTTTACTTAAGTTAAAAGCCGATTTTGCACAAACTATACGCTTACTTATTTAATAAAATTCTAATGTTTTTAAAAGTAATACTTAAAAACTACATAATTTAAAATCTATCTAGTCGGGCTTCTGACCCAGACCAATGTGGCTCTCCAGACTTCTGTCTTGTATCAGCTACCACAGATTTTCAGCATCACAGTTGGGGTCAGCTGCAGTTTGCTGTATGTACGTGGATATAGTTTGTCCTATGCTCGTGCGTCCGTTTCGTGGAGTCTACAGTAATACAGTTCTTACCAGCTCTTGTTTGCTCTTCGAGCCGTGACTGGAAAATCGTAAACGTAATTCCTTGATGTTAGTAGATATGGCAGGTAGGTTGCCATAAATTTGCTGCTTCGTGGGATGATCTTGCTAATATGTATTTAACAATGTTCGTAGCACACGGGCGTATGCATTGTCTTGCTTTCTTTCCAATCTCTTGGTGAGTTGTAGTACCGTAAACATGGACAGACTGCTCTGAATTACAACCTTTTGCTTGTCAGTTAGCCTTGAAGTCCATACTGACCACAGCTTATCCAATGAATCCTATGCTTTTGAGATGCGAGTTTCGATATATCTTTTCGTGGAACCTATGTTTGTATCCAGGTACAGAAACCCAGTGACTTCTTTTAGCGTTGTTTCATCTGGATCTTTGATCTCCCCCTCCGCATTTATCTTATTTGCATTAACGTAAAAACTAATGTTAGTTGCAGACATTTCTAGCTAACGTAACATCGTTTGTGCACCAGCAGTGTTATTCGCTAACAGAGTAATATCGTCCGCGTAATATGCGCGAGTTATGTGTGCTGATGGATGGTATCTGATTCTGGTTAAACCCAGTTGCTGTGTATAACAACAGAAGTGTGAAGTACACAGTAAATATAGACAATGAAAAGAAAAGAGGCTAAAGTTGCTTTCTGAAGAACCTCGGCGCGAATGTCAAACAATTCAGTGTTACAATCTGACGATCTGATCATTGCTCAAGTGTGTTTGTATAGCATCATGATAGCATTAATGACTTTGGTACTTTTACGATGATGGCCATATTCCCTCTATGTACAGAGTCGAACGCTTTGGTGAAACCTACAAAGAGAATGGCTATCCTCAACGAGTTTGCCTTTTACTTCTTCGATTAGTCTTCTGACCGTAAAAATTTGACCAGTAGTAGAGCGACTTCTTAAGTCCATTCCGGTTCTTCCTGAACACTTTTTCGATCTTTTATTGTATACGGTTGAGAAACATGGCGCTGTAGTATTACTTGGTATGTTTAGGTCACCTTTCTTGAGGAAGGAATGTATGCATTCTTTTCTCCACACATAAATAATCTCTTGATTATATACAGGATTGCATGAACCAAGAAGGATGACATTGAAACCATCTATCTTCCAGATTTTTAAAGGAATGTCATAAAGTTTCAGTGCAGCTAGATCTTCCCATATTGTAAAGTGAAAAGGGTCGATATGCCGCTACTGTTTTTGGTTCTTTTTTATGTCCTTTCCATTTCGAACGTGCATTTTTTGGAGTGCTTGCCCTTAACTTGATTTTGGCAGAATGTTTACACCAAGATTCCTCATGCACTACTTGCTAAGCCAGAGATGATTGCTTGTTATACGCAACATTATTGATGCGATATAGTTGTCAATAAACATACTTCTGTTGTTCTGATAATACATCATATTATTTTTAAATACTGTAATAATTTAAATACTGTAATAAATTAAATGCTGTAATAATGTAAATACGGTAATAAATTAAATACTGTAATAATTTAAATACTGTAATAAATTAAATACTGTAATTATTTAAATACTGTAATAATTTAAATACTGTAATAAATAAAATAGTGTAATTATTTAAATACTGTAATAATTTGAATACTTTAATAATTTAAATACTGTAATATTTTCGTACTGTAATAAATACAATACTGTAATAAATACAATACTGTAATAGATTAAATACTGTAATAATTTAAATACTGTAATAATTTAAATACTGTAATAATTTAATACTGTAATATTTTAAATACTGTAATAGATTAAATACTGTATTAATTTAAATACTGTAATAAATTAAATACTGTAATAAATTAAATACTTTAATAATATAAATAGTGTAATAATTTAAATACTGTAATAAATTAAATACTGTAATTAATTAAATACTGTAATGATTTAAATACTGCAATAAATTAAATACTGTAATAAATACTTTAATAATTTAACTACTTTAATAATTTAAATACTGTAATAATTTAAATGCTGTAATAAAACAAATACTGTAATAATTTAAATACTGTAATAAATTAAATACTGTAATAAAATAAATACTTTAATAATTTCAATACTGTAATAAAATAAATACTGTAATTATGTGAATACTGTAATAAATCAAATACTGTAATAAAATAAATACTGTGATAAATTAAATACTGTAATAAAATAAATACTTTAATAATTTAAGTACTGTAATAATTTAAATACAGTAATATTTTGAATACTGTAATAATTTTAATACTGTAATAATTTAAATACCGTAATAAATTAAATACTGTACAATTGAAACACTGTAATAATTAAAATACTGTAATAAATTAAATACTGTAATGAATAAAATACTGTAATAATTTTATACTGTAATAAATTAAATACTGTAATAATTTAAATAATGCAATGAATTAAATACTGTAATAAATTAAACACTTTTATAATTTAAATACTGTAATAATTTCAATGGTGTAATAATTTAAATACTGTAATAATTTAAATACTGTAATAAATTAAACACTTTATTAATTTAAATACTGTAATAATGCAATATTGTAATAAATAAAGTACTTCTATAAATGAATACTGTAATAATTTAAATACTATAATGATTTAAATACTGTAAATTTAATGCTGTAATCAATTAAAGACTTTAATTAATTAATACTGTAATAATTTAAATACGGTTATATTTTGAATACTGTAATAAATTAAATACTGTAATGATTTAAATATTGTAATATTTTAAATGCTATAATAAATTTAATACTGTAAGAAATTAAATACTGCAGTAATTTAAATACTGTAATACATTAAATACTGAAATATTTTAAATTCTTTAATAATTTAAATTCTTTAATAATTTAAATGCTTTAATAATTTAAATACTGTAATAAATTAAATACTTTAATGAATTAAATACTGTAATCATTAAATGCTGTAATATTTTAAATACTGTAATAAATTAAATACTGTGATAATTAAAATACTGTAATAATTTAAATACTGTAATAATTTAAATACTGTAATAAATTAAAATACTGTAATAATTTTATACAGTAATAATTTAAATACTGTAATAATTTAAATATTGTAATAATTTAAATACTTTAATAAATTAAATATTGTAATAATTTTGATACTGTAATACTTAAAATACTGTAATAATTTAAATACTTTAATAATTTGTATACTGTAATAAATTAAATATTGTAATAATTTAATGCGGTAATAAAGTAAATACTGTAATAAAGTAAATACTGTAATAATTTAAATACCGATATAAATTTAATAGTGTAATAATTAAAATACAGTAATAATTAAAATACTGTAATAATGTAAACACTGTAATAAATTAAATACTGATAATAATTTCATACTGTAATAATTTAAATAATGTAATAATTTAAATACTTTAATAAATCAAGTATTGTAATAATTTAAGTACTGCAGTAATTAAAATACTGTAATAATTTAAATACTGTAATAATTTAAATACTGTCATAATTTTAATACTGTAATAAATTAAATACTGTAATAATTTTATACTGTAATAATTTACATACTGTAATAATTCAAATAATGTAATAAATTAAATACGTTAATAAATTAAATATTGTAATAATTTTATACTGCAATAATTTAAATACTGTAATAATTTAAATGCTGTAGTAAATTAAATACTGTATTAATTTAAATACTGTAATAAATTACATACTGCAATATCTGATAAGAAGATCATTCTTAACAGATATTACTTCCGCTTCAAGCACCATTATTTTACATTCTCCCTAACTAGTTATGAAATAATACGATTTTAAAATGTTCATTTCATTTTGAATGCCGATAAAACACTACGATTCATATCTATAGGTAGGTAGAAAACTCGAATAAAATACTTATATCCGATTCAGAGTTTCTTAAATTTTATCGGGCAATGTCGTGCATAGATCTTGCTATTCTTCTATAAGGTAAATTAAAGACAGTATCCCCATTCATTTAACTGGGAGAGTTACATAAACAAAGGCTAGATTTGTGCTCAATATCTATTTAATACGCATTTTTCAGTTTTCCATTCGTAACGTAATTTCAGCACAAGAGTAAGAATAGAACCATCTTCGAGTCAGAACAGCATGAAAGAAATACGATAGAAATTTAACTAAAGTCGCTTTTTCCTGTATTATACCGTCTGTCAACAATTATGCAGCTGATAAAAATACTTTCAAAATTACGTTTTCAGATTAAAAATAATACGCAACTACTCAAGTTTCAATTACGTGTTTTTAGTATAAGCAACCAATTCTTCAGCTCACTCTTAAAAGGATCTATTTTCACGTTCGATTAAAAAATAATGAAGGTTTAGAGTTTTGTTTGATTATAAAATGGTATTCTGCAAGTACTAATATACGCGTGGGCGAGGCTCATATGCTGGTATGCGCAGTAAAACAATTCTTACTTATTAGTACAAGCAGGTACTTCACCATGTAAATATCACTTGAATTAGGCTTAATGCTTTTCCCTTATAAATACTACATAGAAAATTACTTTATTTTCAAAATACACCTAATCATCTAACATAGTATCTCATTCCTACTATTAATTTATTTTATTAGATATTTAATTTCGATTAAGTTTCCATGTTAAGAGTTGTTTTTCGCATAAAATACTCACTTTTATGTCTCTTTAAAATTGAAAATACTAAAATTGCTCCGTGTTTCGTTTTATATACGAGAACACAGTGCTGGATGGCATATGGACATTTTTTCTGTCTCACTCAGATGAAGCTTGTTTCAGAAAGGTATTTTCTCTTGCTTAATGCATAATGTATCTTAAATTAGCAAGAACTCGGCTCTTTGAAAATGTTCTATTATAAACATGATAAATCTGATAAAAATTAATAAATCTACTTAACCGAACATGTCTGAAATGACGTAGAAATTGTGCTAAAATATCGGAAAAAAATTGTCTTTACAACAAACAAGTTGAATGTTGTTTAAGACATAAACAAACGATACAGGTAATCCAGCATAGGAGATGATCCAATGTAACATTCTATTTCTTATAAAAACAAAATAAAATACTAAAAAAATAACATAACAAAACTCTGGTTAAAAAATTGTATCATTCAACAGTTACCATTAAGCGAGTAGTCCAATAATCTTAACGTTGCTGGGTTTATACACGTACAGAAAAAAAAAAGGCTGAAGATGATACATGTGCGGAGGCAGCTATGGAACTCCTGCGAAAAAGTGCGTTCATTGTAATATCGGAATTTCTCGCTCTTCGTTATTTCATATCTGCTTAATCCACGTAAATTATGGACTAAACCATGGCCAACAAGATAAAACTAGACGGTGGCGACTAAATCAACTGTCAGCGCAATTCATCTTTCGACATAGCTCAAGGCAGATTGTTTCCAGCGTCTTATATGTTGCGTGAAATCTTTTTGTTGTCGAGATTTATATGATATGTGGATCTGCTTGTTTTTCTGTACGTATTTTGTTCAATCTGGGATGGGCATCCTACCGGATGCCAAAATATTCACCCATTCTCACGCATAGGAGAGATCTTTTTAAATGTCAAGCGTCCCTTTAGTTTTTTAAATACTTTTTAACGAGTCCGATTGCTCATATAATTTACTAGCATAATGAATATCATTTACAATTGTGTATGTGTGTGTGTGTGTGTGTGTGAGAGAGAAAGAGAGAGAGAGAGAGAGAGAGAGAGAGAGAGAGAGAGAGAGAGAGAGAGAGAGAGAGAGAGAGAGAGCTGGATATATTATTTACAAGACGAAACTGAACTAGCGTGTTTCAAATGTGCCAAACATGTTTATTGCGATTCTATATATGTATGCGTCTGATTATACATGTCATAGTGGTGGTACACACCAGAAATCTTAAGTTTCATTTTTGTTTTAAATTTACTGTGCTGCTTTTTTTATTTGTATTATCTCGGTTCATCGGATTATAGTTCTCATCTTGAGTGTCATTTTCACAACGTTTCAAGCGATATAAACTCCGACTCATTTAGATTGATTTTGTCGAACTCGGGAGTTTCGACGGAATTTCGACCGGAACTCTTTATTACTCACGGGGTAGCATGATCTCGTTCCGTCAACTATGGCTGCATAGAGGGTTGATCTTCCTCTAATTGTACTTTTTTGATCTTCCTCTAATTGTAATTTTTGATCTTCCTTTAATTGTACTATTTTGGTCTTCCTTTAATTGTACTATTTTTGATCTTCATTTAATTGTAATTTTTCTGATCTTCCTTTAATTATTCTATTTTTGTACTTCTTTGATCTTCCTCTAATTGTGCTTTTTCGATCTTCCTTTAATGGCATTATGTTTTATATTGCTTTAATTGTACTATTTTCATCTTTCTTTAATTGTACTGTTATTGATGTTTCTTTAATTGTGCTATTTTTGATCTTCCTCTAATATTATATTTTTGATCTTCATTTAATTGCACTATTTTTGATCCTTCTTTAATTGTAGCATTTTTGATCTACCTTTAATTGTATATTAAGGATCTTCCTTTAATTTTAGTTTTTTATCTTTCTCTACTTTTTTGATCTTCCTCTAATTGTAATTTTGGATCTTCCTCTTATTATACTTTTTCGACCTTCTTCTAATTGTCCGATTTTTTATCTCTTTCAATTGTACTATTTTTGATCTAGGTTTAATTGTACTTTTTTTTTATCTTCCTTTTATTGTACTTTTTTATCTTCCACTTTTTGTACTTTTTTATCTTCCTCTTATTGTACTTTTTTGATCTTTCTCTAATTGTAATTTTTTTATCTACCTTTAATTGTACTATTTTGATCTATATTTGTACTTTTTTGATCTTCCTCTTAGTGTACTTTTATTGATGTTTCTTTTATTGTACTTTTTGATCTTACTCTAATAGAATTGTTTTGATCTTCATCTAATTAACTATTTTTGATCTTCATTTAATTGCACTATTTTGCTCCTCCCTTAATTGTTGTATTTTTGATCTTCCTCTAATTGTACTTTTTGATGTTCCTTTAATTGTACTTTTTGATGTTCCTATAATTGTACTTTTTTATCTGCCTCTAATTGTACTTGTTCGATCTTCCTTTAATTGTATTATGTTTGATCTTCCTCTAATTGTACTATTTTTATCTTCCTTTAATTGTACTATTTTTGATCTACCTTTAATTGTACTATTTTTATCTTCCTTTAATTGTACTATTTTTGATCTACCTTTAATTGTACTATTTTTGATCTTCCTTTAATTGTACCTTTTCGATCTTCCTTAAATTGTAATTTTTTATCTTCCTTTAATTGTACTTTTTTGATCTCCCTCTAATTGTGCTTATTTAATTTTCCTCTAATTGCACTTTTTTGATATTCCTTTTATTGTACATATCTGATCTTTCTCTAGTTGTAGTTTTTTTCTTTTTCTAATTGTACTATTTTTGATCTTCCTTTAATTGTACTCTTTTTGATCTTACTTTTACATTTTGATCGTCCTTTGATTAGAGTATTTGTATCTTCCTTTAATTGTACTTTTTTACTCTTCCTCTTATTGTAATTTTTTTATCTTTCTCTATTTGTAATATTTTTGATCTTCCTTTAATTGTACATTTTTGATCTTATTCTAATCGCAATTTTGATCTTCCTCTAATCTTACTATTTTTGATCTGAATCTAAATGTACTTGTTTGATCTTCCCCAACTTGTACCATTTTTGATATTCCTTTAATTGTACTTTTAAGATCTTCCTGTAATTGTACTATTTTTGATCTTCCTATATCTATACTTTTTTTATCTTCGTCTAATTGTCCTTTTTATCTTACTCTAATTGTACTTTTTATTTTCCTTTAATTGTACTTTTTTTATCTTCCTGTAATTGTACTATTTTTTATCTTGCTCTAACTGTATTTGTTTGATATTCCTTGGATTGTACTATTTTTGATCTTCCTTTAATCATTCTGTTTTGATCTTCATTTATATGTACGTTTTGTGATCTTCTTTTAATTGTTCTATTTTTGATCTTCCTTTATTTTTTTGATCCTCAGTTAATTGCACTATTTTTTACCTTCCTTTAATTGTACTATTTTGTTATCTATCTCTAATTGTGCTTTTTCGAGCCTTTTCTAATTGTACTTTTTTGATCTTCCTCTACTTGTAGCATTTTGATCCTCCGTTTATTGTACTATTTTTGATCTTTCTAATTGTACTTTTTTGATATTTCTTGAATTGTACTTTTTTGATCTCCGTCTAATTGTACTTTTGTATCTTCCTCTTCTTTTACTATTTTTGATCTTCTACTAATTGTACTTTTTGATCTTCCTCTAATTGTACTATTTTTGATCTTCCTCTAATTGTACTTTTTGATTTTCCTCTAATTGTACTATTTTTGATCTTCCTCTCATTGTACTTTTTGATATATCTTTAATTATACGTGTTTGATCTTCCTTAGCTATACTATTTTTATCTTCATCTTATTGTACTATTTTTATCTTCCTTTAATTGTACTATATTTGATTCTCCTTTAATTGTATTTTTTTGAACATCCTTTAATTGTACTTTTTTATCTTCCTTTAATTGTACTATTTTTGATCTTCCTTTAATTATAGTATTTTAGACGTTCCTTTCATTGTACTTTTTTGTTCTTCCTCCTGTTGTACTTTTTTGATCTTTCCCTAATTGTATTATTTTTTATCTTCCTTTAATTGCACTTTTTTGATCTTCCTTTTATTGTACTATTTTTATCTTCCTTTAATTGTTCTATTTTTGATCTTCCTCTAATTGTACTGTTTTTGATCTTTCCCTAATTGTATTTTTTGATCTTCCTTAACTTGTACTATGTTTGACCTTCCTCTAATTGTACTTTTTTGATCTTCCTCTAATTGTACATTGTTTATCTTCCCTTAATTGTCCTGGTTTGATCTTCGTCTAATTGTAATATTTTTGATCAAAAAGTACGATTACAGATAGGTCAAAAAAGTTAGAGGAAGGCAAAAATTAGAGGAAGGTAAAAATTTTTCATCTTCCTTTAATTGTACCTTTTTGATCTTCGTTTTATTGTAATATTTTTGATCTCTCTCTAATTGTTCTTTTTTGATGTTCCTTTAATTGTACTATTTTCGATCTTCCTTTAATTTTACGGTTTTTGATCTTCCCCTAATTGTACTTTTTTGATCGGCCTTTAATTGTACTTTTTTGATCTTTTTCTAATTGTACATTTTGATCTTCCCCTAATTGTACTATTTTTGATCGTCTTTTAATTTTACTTTTTATCTTCTCTTATTTGTACTTTTTTGATCTTCTTCTTATTGTACTTTTTTGATCGTCTTTTAATTTTACTTTTTTTGATCTTCCCCTAATTGTACTTTTTTTATCTTTTTCTAATTGTACTTTTTTGATCTTCTTCTTATTGTACTTTTTTGATCGTCCTTTAATTGTACTTTTTTTGATCTTCCCCTAATTGTACTTTTTTTATCTTTTTCTAATTGTACTTTTTTGATCTTCTTCTTATTGTACTTTTTTGATCGTCTTTTAATTTTACTTTTTTTGATCTTCCCCTAATTGTACTTTTTTTTATCTTTTTCTAATGGTACTTTTTTGATCTTCTTCTTATTGTACTTTTTTGATCGTCTTTTAATTTTACTTTTTTTGATCTTCCCCTAATTGTACTTTTTTTTATCTTTTTCTAATTGTACTTTTTTGATCTTCTTCTTATTGTACTTTTTTGATCGTCTTTTAATTTTACTTTTTTTGATCTTCCCCTAATTGTACTTTTTTTTATCTTTTTCTAATTGTACTTTTTTGATCTTCTTCTTATTGTACTTTTTTGATCGTCCTTTAATTGTACTTTTTTTGATCTTCCCCTAATTGTACTTTTTTAAAATCTTTTTCTAATTGTACTTTTTTGATCTTAATCTAATTGTACTTTTTTTTATCTTTTTCTAATTGTACTTTTTTGATCTTCCCCTAATTGTACTTTTTTTATCTTAATCTAATTGTACTTTTTTGATCTTCCCCTAATTGTACTTTTTTAAAATCTTTTTCTAATTGTACTTTTTTTATCTTAATCTAATTGTACTATTTTTTATCTTTTTCTAATTGTACTTTTTTGATCTTAATCTAATTGTACTATTTTTTATCTTTTTCTAATTGTACTTTTTTATCTTAATCTAATTGTACTATTTTTGATCGTCTTTTAATTTTACTTTTTATCTTCTCTTATTTGTACTTTTTTGATCTTCTTCTAATTATTATTTTTGATCGTCCGTAATTGTATTCTTGTGGTCTCCCAAAATCAAACATAGCGCAATCAAAATTGTGCTATGTTTGATCTTTAATTGTACTATTTTTGATGTTCCTCTAATTGTATTTTCTTTGATCTTTTTTTTTTTTTACAAAGGCATCACCACATTATCAAGGCCCAGAGGCCACTCAAGGATAAGGGTTAAAGAGTGTACAGTAGAAATTGGTCAATATAGTAATCATTAGTAATGAAAATTTGGTAAATTTAATAACTTATATGGAACGGCTCATCAAGAACTTATTTACTTTAGACTTGAACACAACCATATTGTAGTCAGCCGGAAAGCAGGAAAACGGAAGACAATTCCACAGGCGTGCAGTTCTAATAAAAAAGCTTTGTTCATGGAATCTACGTTTAGGTTTAGGCACAGGTAAAGAGTGGGGGAAATTATTGATAGTGTTTACAGCTAGACGAGTGTTTCTTGTGAAAGTTTGGCGAGGGGGGGACCATAGATTGAAGCTCAGTTGAACACTTTCCATGAAAATAACGATACATCAGAGACAAACTCGCAACATCTCTTCTGTGAGATAGAGGTTGCAAGGAGGAGAAAAGGACATCTCCTACGAGGCTACGAAGTCTATTTTGAACTCTATCAAGGCAGGACAAGTCCTTTCTAGCAGCGCCTGCCCAGATGTGGCAACAGTATTCCATCCTTGGACGTACCTGGCTCTTATATAGATAGAGAATAGCATCAGCAGTGAGATATCTACTGGATCGATAGAAAGATCCCACCATTTTTCCAGCGGCCTTGGCAACAGATTTGATATATGTGTTCCATTTAAGATCAGGAGTAATGGTCAAGCCCAGAAGCTTGTCAAAACTTGAGGCCTCCTGAAGACGAGAGCCATTCATTTCAATTGATGACAAATGTGGATTAGAATGTTGATGATGTAAAGAGAGAAGCTTGGTTTTAGATGATCTTCCTTTAATTGTATTTTTTTGTGATCTTCCTTTAATTGTTCTATTAATTAATATTTAATATTACTTTTTTTATCTTTCTCTAATGGTATTTTTTATCTTCTTTAATCGTACGTTTTTGATCTTCCTCCAATTAAAGAAACATCAATAATAGTACAATTGTACTATTATTGATGTTTCTTTAATTGTACTTTTTTGATCTTACTCTAATTGATTTCTTTTTGATCTTCCTCTAATTTACTATTTTTGATCTTCATTTATTTGCACTCTTTTTGATCTTTCTTTAATTGTAGTATTTTTGATCTTCTATTTATTGTACTTTTAGGAGCTTCTTTAATTTTGTTTATCTTCTTCCTCTAATTGTACTTTTTTGATGTTCCTTTGTACTTTTTGATTTTCCTCGAATTGAAATTTCTTGATCTTCTTCGTATTGTACTATTTTGGATCTTTGTCTAATTGTACGACTTTGTCTCTTTTAATTTATACTATTGTTGATCTTCGTATAATTGTACCTTTTTGATCTTCCTTTTATTGTTCCTTTTTATCTTCCTTTAATTGTACTTTTTTATCTTCTAATCGTAGTTTTTAATCTTAGTTTTATTCTACTTTTTTGATCTTCGTTTGATTGTACTTTATTATGTTAATCTTATTGTACTTTTTATCTTCCTTTAATTGTACTATTTTTGATCTCCCTCTAATTGTACTTTTTTTGATCTCTCTCTAATTGTACTATTTTGATCTGGCTTTAATTGTACTTTTTTTAAAAATCTTCCTCTAATTGTACTTGTTTGGTCTTCCTCTAATTGTCCTTTTTTATCTCACCTTAATTGTACTTTTTATGTTCCTTTGATTGTGCCTTTTTAAAATCTTTCTCTAATGGTACTATTTTGATCTTCCTTAATTCTACTTTATTTATCTTTTAATTGTACTATTTTTGATCTTCCTCTAATTTTAATTCTTTGATCTTTCTCTAATTGTACATTTTGATCTTACTTTAGTTGTACTTTATTGATCTTTCCTTTATTGTACTTTTTTAACTTCCTCCAATTCTACTTTTTTATCTTTCTCTATTCGTACTTTTTGATCTTCTTTTAATTGTGCTTTTCTTGATGTTCCTTTAATTGTACTATTTTGTATCTCTCTCTAATTTTACTTTTTTGATTTTCCTCGTTTGTATTTCTAGTGGACGACATGTCTCATCTTTGTATAGTATTTCACATTTACATGAAATCTCATATAATGTAATCGTGACACATCTAGGGTGTGTGCATATATATACGCGTCAAAGTTCACTATATCTTTTTCTGTTTCGTTTGTCTTCTGTGATCAATTCTTCCTGTCACTGCAACGCCTATTTACTGGCACTTTATTTCGTCTACGAAGGGAAGCCATAGTATTGCTGACTATAGCTTTTTTGCGTTTCTTTCTTCAACGTATTTTTTTTTCGCCAGTTTTGACCGTATCTACTCCGTCTAAAATTGGAAACCAGACTGAACATGCATGCGAGAATAAATATATATTCTTCTCTTTCTTTTATGCTGCCCCTCTTTATTTTCACGTTTTCTTTTATACGAACGGAATTACCTATTTCAGGTGCTATCGATGATCGCCGCCACAAAGTTTTACATAGGTCATCGACTTTACCCTTGAACCTTTCTTGCATGCACAGCAACATCACAATTCTCAACATGCCAGCGTAACCCGAGATAGATTACATATTACTCATATACATCGTTCTTAGTCATGATTTTTCAAAGGAGGCTTCACTCGCATTATATGTTTTTGGAGAGTTGAATCGCTTTTGAATACTATCTAGTTTACATATTCTTTGAAGTTTTTTCCGGTAAGTTTAGTCCATTTATATCTGGTCTAGATTTCTTGGAGCTGATGTCATGCTCTCTGGATTGCTGTTTCAGTGAAGGTTTCTCTGAAACTGTCCATCTCCTCTTGATTTGCATTGCTATTACTACCTATTGCTTTTGTTCGATGCTATGGCAACGAACGATTCCTTTCTTTACATTATATGGATGGTAGGAGTTGAAGTTAAGGTACTGTCCAGCGAAAGTTGGCTTTCACCTTATCTAGGAACAATAATTTGTTGTTATGTTCTTTTTCCATGGTAAACTGTATAGTTGGACGCAGTGATGTTTGAACATCTTCCTAGTGGGGAAAGAGTATGAATGTGCTATCTCAACCACATGGTAGGCTGTAGTGGTGTGTATTCTATCGCCATTTCCTCAAAGTATTCCATGTATGAGGACTGGGGACAACTTCCTGCTTATATATATCAGATCCCATCACGAAGTATGCCGTTTCTACACAGAAGGTCAACATCTCCAATTGTCAATTGGAATGCAAGTACGTTCCTTCAGTTAAATATCAGATATAAACTTGCCCCATACAATTCTCAGGCTCTTATCAGTGGCCACTTTCGTGAACAGACTCATTACATCTAGACTCATTATCTGAGAATAAATGGAAGCATTGTTTATTATTTTCACAAAGTGAGCTGAATTCTTGACGTATGATGAGGATTTGCCGAGGATTGGCGTGATTATATCTATCAGGAATCTGCCCAATGGATTGTATGCAAATTTCTGTGTTCGACGGGAACATTCCCGAGTTCGACAAGATACACATGAAGAAGGTCGGAGGTTACATCGACCGAAACATTGTAAAAACGACACTCAAGATGAGAAGAGTAGTCAGATGAATTCAAACAATACGAATAGTCAATCCGCATCTAAAAAAATTCAGAAACGTTTAACTTATTTTTAACAAGATTTTTGAATGTAATCATAATTACATTATTATTTTGACATTGAATTAAATTGTTATTAAACTATAACTAATTTTATTCGAGTATTACTTTAATCTCTGTTTATTAATGTGATATAACTAATTCAAAAACTTTCAATTTTTTAATACACGAAGAGTTGTTAAAAATTTTAAACTTTCGATTCGATAATTTCAGATCCTGAAAATTTTACGGATCACGACTCGAAGGTTGCAGGGCAAAATAGTTCCTCCGCTTTTTTCTCTCACGCCCATATCTCTCCTCTGCATGTACTTTTTTTTTATTACGTTTTAGTGAAAACCGTTTTTTTCAGTCTTCTTTTTTGTAATTAAGAATTAGTTAAACATTATTCTTTCAATTGGTGGATAATCAAAGTCAGCTATTTTGGTAATATTTTGGTAATATTTTGGTAATATGTTTTTTTGTGATGTTTGCGATTTTTTTTTTCATTTCAGTAATTTGATAATATATTTATTATAAAATTTCAAATAAAATAGAAACTATTATTTTTCAAATTTTTTTTTATTAAAAGTGAAAACAGAAATTGTCTTATTGTATCTGTATAATTTGTTATTTTTTATTGTATAGTTTTCAATACTGCCATTCTTTATTTCAATGAATTGTTTCCAAATTCAAATAATGATTAGCAAAAAAAAAAAAAAAATGATTTGCTTTATCACCGCTTCCGGTACGCTTCGCATTCAGTTATCTGACAATGAACAAGTTTTCATTCAATAATTAACTAAATATTAAAAAAGAAATTAACTTGTTTACGAAGAAGCAAAATGCATTCTGGTAAAATTAATCAGTAATTAAATTGCTTTAAAATAAATCCCCCCACCTCAAATATCGCTTGATTAACTAAAAAAAATCAACCTATTAAAAAGGAAGTAGCTTTCGTGTGGTTGGTGTGGAAGTGGAAGGAAGACTTGGGGCTGCCAAGTTCGATTTTTATCGCACAACGTTCAATTATGGATGTTTGTAACCTTTATGTGGTCTTTGCAGTAAATACTTGATTCTAAAAGTTCACTGGGGAATCAATGCTAACAATAAAACGTCGAGCCAAAAGTAACATGACGATTCATGTGAAAATAGTAAATGAAAAATGTTCAAGCCATGTATTGGCGGGAATTGCAGACACGCGAAATGGTTACAAAAATTAATATCAAGATGAACTCCAAGAATGGTGTGCTGCTGTCTAACAATCGTTATTAAAAGTTTTACATTCTTATTAGTTTGTGTAAGCGTAAATGTGAAAGAACATTTTGAAAAATGACAATCATGAAAAAAATTAAAATGCCGCGACATGGAAATAATAATAGCTCAGTGGTTAACGATGAGGACTGACAACCCGGATGTTCAGAGTTCGAATCCAGTCCGTAAGGACCCGATATAACTCTAGAAAAAATTCTTAATAGAATGATATTGGGTATCCTTACGAATGTAAACAAAAAATAATCATCATAAATGATACTAAACAAACAATGCAACAGCGAAGGAAGAACGACATAATATATATATATATATATATATATATATACATAATATATTTATATACATAATATATATATGCATAATATATATATATATATACATAATATATATATAAACATAATATATATATACATAATATATATATATATATACATAATATATATATATATACATAATATATATATACATAATATATATATATATACATAATATATATATACATAATATATATATATATATACATAATATATATATACATAATATATATATATATACATAATATATATATTATGTATATATATATACATAATATATATATATATATATATACATAATATATATATATACATAATATATATATATATATATATACATAATATATATATATATATATTATGTATATATATATACATAATATATATATATACATAATATATATATATAATATATATATATATATACATAATATATATATATATATAATATATATATACATAATATATATATATATACATAATATATATATACATAATATATATATATATACATAATATATATATATATACATAATATATATATACATAATATATATATACATAATATATATATACATAATATATATATACATAATATATATATACATAATATATATATATACATAATATATATATACATAATATATATATATACATAATATATATATATATATACATAATATATATATATATATACATAATATATATATACATAATATAAATATATATATATACATAATATATATATACATAATATATATATATATACATAATATATATATACATAATATATATATACATAATATATATATATATACATAATATATATATACATAATATATATATACATAATATATATATATACATAATATATATATATATACATAATATATATATATACACATAATATATATATATATACATTATATATATATACATAATATATATATATATACATAATATATATATATATATACATACATAATATATATATATACATAATATACATAATATAAATATATATATATATACATAATATATATATATATATATACATAATATATATATATATTTCTTGAAATGTATATATATATATATATATTTCTTGAAATGTGTGTGCATATATATATATATATATATATATATATATATATATATATATATATATCTTGAAATGCACCAATAGTGCTATATAATGTTCGATCTTTATATTTCTTCGTTTTCCAGGATTACAAAATTTCTGACCCATCCCAAAATACGGAGGCGGAAACATTGCCTGCTAATATTTGTGTTGGACAGTTTTCAACGATGACTGTCCGCAAAGCCAACCGCCGACTTAATTCCAGGTAGAGATGGTTAATCCATGTTTCATCCATTATTACATATGGGCACAAAATCTGATTTTGATTGCGTTGAAACTGTTGCAAACAAATAGTCGACGCAATGTTGTTTTTAATTGACTGAAAGCAAACGCTACACCCACTTTGAACACAGATTTATTTCTACTTGACTGATTTCTACTTGACTGTTCATGCGAAAATAGTGAATGCACTACTTTCTGATCATTATAATTTATCAGATATTTTACGCAACTTCACTTTATTATCGGTCAAAAAGAGGTTTTGATATTTTAACCTCAGTGTCTAGCATCATTTCTACTTATATGACTGCGTTTAAGGTCAGCACATAACCTTAACTATTATTTTACTTCAATGGTATGTTCTTATCAGATTTTCCATGGTTTGAAAACAAAAAAGAGAAAGGATGCATTACTAGATAAAACAATGATACTTCTCTAGGTAGAACGAATAAGTAGATTATGACTGAAAGAAAGAGGGTTAGTAGTTGATTGAAAAAAAAAAAGAAAAAAAAGGTTGATAACACTAGCAGGGAGACCCGACGTTTTCCGAGATTAAATGATGATCAACAAACACTCTCCTATACTAATATTGTCACCGAAATTAGTGAAATCGACATTTTTCTTTTAAAATCAAATCGATTGTCTTTTCTACAGAGGGACCTTTCCCGCAGTATAACGAGAGGAAGTCTTACAATTACTTAGTCATCAATAAATTCTAGTCTACACTGGACTGGAGAGAATCTATTGTTAATTTTATAAAACTAAATAATGGCTTCACTTAAAGTTTAAAATGCAAAAATCAAGTATCATTGTTCAATTGTGATCTAAACAGGAACATTCATTTCGAACGCGCTCCTGTCTTATAAAAGAATCTATAGTTGATTTTATAGGCTTGGCTTATAAAATCAACTTATGTGGTGATAAAATTTCTCCAATGCACTTGTGATGTTGGGTTGAACGTTGGTTAAAATCAGACTTTTTTCTTTAATCAAATGTTTTAAATTATCGAATGTCGATACTTATCGGAGGCATTCTGATGAACAACCTTCTAGGAATACTCCGAGACACATCAAGTACTTTCGTGTGAAATTCCAACAAATCGGCTAGGTCGTTTCTATAGGGAACGAATTCACAAACACAAAGTTCCTTTTATATAATATATATATATATATATATATATATATATATATATATATATATATATATATAGAGAGAGAGAGAGAGAGAGAGAGAGAGAAGTAAATGAATAAGGATCGAGAGAAGGGGAGAAACGCGCTTCTTTTGTGAAAGCATGAATGAATGTATTCTTAGACGTTCTAATGGGATCGTTTTTAGTGACTGTCGCAGTTTTGTATTTGAAGCTTTCATGTATGCGTTTTCCTCTGTCTTTATTATCGCTCATCAAAATGTGTCTGACAAATCTGTTGATTCACTAGGAAGTAATAATAATAAAAAAACAGGAATCGAGAGAAAGAGAAGAAACCTTCCGCGATACGAATCACGTAACTATTGGTAAAAAAGAACAACAACTACGAAGACAATGGCGTCATTCAAAAGAGGCACGCGCGCATTGTGAGCGAGCAATAAGGGAGAATGGAATAAATCAAACAGAGAGGAAGCGAGGGAAATGAACGAGGATAGAGGAGGGAAAGAAGGAAGACATCAAAAGGAGGTGATATTAAGGAGTAGTGATAGTCAGAGGAAGTAGGGAGTGTATATACAGGGAGTAGCACTGCTCGTAAATGTGAGATACTTCTTTTAAATATAGAAGAACGCGAAATGCGACGAACTCATGTGTACGCACAGCGATATTGAAAAAATGAAAAAATGAAATGCAATAATGCATTGAATAATTACAAGATAAAAAATATCCGTTAGTGAAGGAAGACTTCATAAAATATGAAAAGCGACAAACATCGACGTTGTTTACATATACATCTACCTGCCTTTCTCAAACTACTCGTCTGTTCTGGGTGCTTTTCTGCGTGTGTTACAAAATAAATAACACCAACCATGATGATTCAAACGACGTGAACAATAGGGACACTTTTTGTTATATAACAAAAGGCCAACAAAAGAGGCGGAGACACAACGAATGGGGGCAGAGCGTAATACAATAAGCAGAAAATTGCGCTGGCGAACACACACAACTACACACATATATACTTGGATTTATATAGGTAGGTTGTGAGTACGTATACATGTTTATAGATGTGTATATGTAGATCACATCTAAACTAATTAACTGATCATCATGAATTTTGGAAAATACCTGCGAGGTGTAAGGTTTCGTGTTCTTTTTTTTTTTTTTTACTTTTATGCAAAGGGTTTAGGGTTAGGGTTAAAAGCGGCTAAAAACTTCACGTGAAAATTAAGAGATATCCAAGTTTTATGAAATATTAACAGTGAAAGATTTTCCAAATTTTAGTTGCTTTGAAGTATTTTAAAGAACTTTAATAGAATATAAGTGTGCAAACCACCATTACAAAATTTAAATATTTCAAATTTGCATTAAATTTGACCCAGAGGCATTAAATTTGACCCAAGGGCTTATAACACCTATTAAGCATGTAATGTTATGACCCTTTAGGCTGTGATCATAGCGTAGTATCTGTTAACTGTGGCAAGCGGGAGCAATGGTCAAAACATTATTATTATTGTTGTTATTGTATTCTTATTAATTGATTTGAGCGACGGATGTTCGCTGGATCAGTTATTATGATTAGAAGAATAAACAATTAAATTGAGGAATAAATGATTGACGTGTAAATCGCAAAAGGAATGCGAAAATAGAAAATAGATGTAAACATTCTTTTGGATTTAGATAAACAAATAACTAGATGGAAACATTAGGTTGGTCTGAGACACGTAATTAGGTGACGTGGGAGAACACTTGAGGTAGTTAGTTTTGGAGAGATTGAGAGAGTTGAGGATTAACCACCAGAGCGGACAGACGTCTAGACAGAGGTGGACAGACAGCTAGGAGCGGGCTGTATGAACAGAAAATGTAGACTAACTGCAGATCCTGTGAAAACCATTTAAGACAACTGTAATAAATTTATATTACAAAAATATAAAGAGTTGTTTTAATGGTTTCACAAATAAGAACAGATGTCTCAATTGGTTGGTGCTGATCGCTTCATGGTTCGTCACGGAGCAGCGGGAAGATACAGAAGAACTCTTCAAGAACAAAAGGTATGAAGCATATATTATTCTTCTTATATATGAACTGTAAAAATATCCCGTGTGATAAGTCTGATACAACATGACTCGGTTTTCATGTCAATATCATGTCCCCTGGCTAACAACATACATACGATTTATACGTTTATTATCTGTCTGTTAAAAGAACAATATCTTACATCCACTAGATAACACATGACGCGTTTTAATATATCATCTCCTCCATTAAAAATTAATATACAACAAGCATAGCAGTCCATTACTTGAATTGGACTCTAACAAATATCTAAAATACAAGTGTCTTAAATCAAGTAATAGATTTTTATCAAAATGGAACTAAGGATTTGAGATATAAGGTTTCGCATCATTATATACTGTTTTATTCGGAGAATTCATTTTACCAGTCCTGGGACGAGTATTCTTCTAAGATTATAGAATATTCTATCTTCTTAATCTAATTATTATTTATTTATTTTATCCACTAGGGGTCGTCACACAATATCTTTGAAAACAACTTGTGGTGTTCTCTGGAGTCTGAGTGAGCCTCATCAACTCACTTGTCTTTCTATCCTCATTGACCCTCATCACTTATTTGGTGTAGCGTTAATTTATGGTAACACACACACACACACACACACACACACACACACACACACACACACACACACACACACAAAAGACAAAACAAAACAGAGGGAAGCAGAGGCGCAGGGGGGAGGTGTTAACTCACAATTATACAGTTTAAGTTTTCATGATTCCATGTGATATCCCTTTGTGTTTTATATCTGTGGCATTTTCGTACGTGCATGTTAGTCTACGCATTAAAAAGGTTTCCTTAATATTTCGGCCAAAACTCCCAAATATTTGTAGCTATCATGTTCACTAATACTTTCGCCTCCGTTTGGTTGAGTAGTTTCATCCTTCCCGTTGCTTTCAGTTTCCCTGTCTCATGATTAACAGTGCACACTTTTCCATCAGATATCCTGCATGAATTCTTCCAAGTGTGGTTTTGTTCTTAAAGTGGATAAAAATGCTATGAACTATATTGTTTTAGTAATAATGTCTTCCCGAGCATATAGAGCGAATATTTAGTTCATATGATAGCTTGTAGCGTCTATTCTTGAAAATGTGATCTGCTTTGAGTCAAAATTCGATGTGATGGAACTGGATTCAAACGTAGTACAGATCGTCAATCCGTTGGCGTTATTCACCACGTTGATCTCACGAAACTTCTGCACGTATTAGGCCTTTGCCGAAACATGTACGCACATATGTAACCAGAAATGTTTGTAAAATTAATTGCACAAAACATTAAACGAAATATTTGTAAAGCTGTAACCCGAAAGAGTAGCGATAGGTGATTGTGTGATTGTGTATGATATGTAGTTGATAAGCATTTTCCAGAGGAAGTTAGTTTAGGTGGGTGGAAGCTTGAAACGACAACATACACTGTGCAATAATCAGCCGTTGTGACAGAAACCACTTTAATCTAAGCAGCAACAGTCAAGTCAGTTGAGCGCATCACCCATTGTCAGGTTTCCTTTGCGCCCCAGCCTCCCTTATACAGTGACGCTCCGTCACCTGTTTACGATACGCGTTTCGTCCCCCCATTTACGCTTTTCAGACGCACCCCTCAACCCAGCCATACATAAATATATAGTAATGTAGATACTAATTATATAACTAATCAGTTTTTCTCTTCGACGCACATGTACATACATGCACTCACACAATTGTATGCTCATATGCAATATACCGTATCGTGCTTATGCATGATTTGCTATGTATGTACATCATATATGATCATATATGATAACGTAGGCATTCAAACCACGTGCATGCACTTACATTTCTTATGGAAATCGCCCGAGATGAAACATGAGGACACTTGATGTAAAAAGCTAACAACAACGTGAGATGACTATTAGTATTGAAAGCTAACTTTTCTATTATAAAATTAATAAAATAAACTTTTTAATACACTCAGATATGGATATGCGAGTGTAATTTGCATATTCTTTTCATTTTATAGTTTCGTATAAGATGATCGGTTTCGTTTAACTATTACGCTTAAATCATTTTTATCAATCCGGTAAATTATTCTTATTGGCTCACATGGAGCTTTCACACAAGTCAACAATCGATATGATTGGGAACCTGTGGTGTTCTCTGGAAGCTGAGTGACAACAAGTCTCCCCAGACGTCCAGCTTTCTCCACCTCCTTCGATAGCATTTGCAAATGAATTTGCATCATCGCAACAGCCGCTTACCATTGATTATCGCTGGTAGTGGCCATTGGTTTATACTGGAATTTGAGTGGCACTCAGCCTCCGCAAGGTCCCAGTTCTCTTTGTGCTTGTCCAGCCGAGGTCTGGTTAGCGCTCGCTCCTCGGTCTTTCAATCCTTATTGACCCTTCTCGGCCCTTTGGTATTACTTTTTTATTGGGGGGGAACGGTGATGAAACAATGGGGGGTATGCATGATGGGGGTGTAGAACGTAGATATGCAGCTTCGGTGTTCTTCATTCCCTGTAATGCTTATTCGTTATATTGTCTTCTTGTATTATTCTCCGCATTCAAGGGTTTTCTTAATATTTCAGTCGTTTTCATTATCGTTAGTCGTTGTACTTTTGCAGTTATTCTTCTGATTCCAATTTCTGACATTCTTTTTTCCGAAGTTTTTCGGAATTGTTCCTAGTGCCCGTACTATTATCGGCACTATTTTGATTTTCTTCATCATCCAAATCCCTTCTAACTCTTTGGCTAGCTCTTTGTATTTGCTTCGTTTTTCCTTTTCTTTCATACTCACCTTGTGGTTAGCTGGGACTGCAAAGTCTACGATTTGACAGGATTTTTCTTTCTTACGACATCTGGTCTTCTTGCTTGGATGGGTTTGTCCGTCTGTATGTCCATGTCCCATAGGATTTTGTGGTTCTCGTTTTCGAGTGCTGTTGCGGTTTATGCTTGTACCATTTGTCTGTACGCTCAAAATGCAGTCGTTTGCAAAATTTCCAGTGTACCACCCTCCCCACTTGGTCATGCCTGTTTTTGTATTCCTTTTGGACCAGTTTTATTATTATCATTATTATTATTATTATTATCATTATTATTATTATTATTATTATTATTATTATTTTTATTACTATCATTATTATTATCATTATTATATCTTTTAAGTTAATACACATTGTTAATATATACAATATTTCACAGATTAATCAAACTCTAATATTTCAGTTACATATCATTAGGTATATACGTTGGATTTTATTTTAAATTTCAACTTTATATGTTAAGAGCAAGCAGACAGAAGTTTTTCCTTTTTCTTTTTCTTTTATTGTCTTTCCCGCCTTTTTAACTTTTAAATCTTAGCTTGAACGTTGATCTATTTTTTGAATCGTGTCAAAGCCTGTCTAGACATTCCATATGCAAGATTGATAAATTAGACGCTAATTTATATTTGCTAATATTTTCTTCCGATTATATTTGCTAATATTTTCTTCCGATTATATTTGCTAATATTTTCTTCCGAGCAGATGTATAAACATCGAAAACTCATGGGTTAAGGAAATATATTTTACTATACTGTATTCTTTGTCTTGCATACAATAAAAGTCCTATATTTGAAATTTAGCTTTTTCAAATCACAAATTTTAAATTCCTAAATTATGATTTATTGACTCTATCTAGTAGATTGAGTATTTTTATTTAGCTGGGATAGTCTTATATATATATAAAATATTACAGCCAATAATATTTTGTAAGACTGATATAACTCGATTTGCACACGAGTAGACTTATTGTATTTCGTTATTCTGAATCATATATATATATATATATATATATATATATATATATATATATACATATATATACGTATGTCAATATATATATATAAATATAAATAAATATATATATATATAAATATATATATTAAATATAAATAAATAAATAAATATATATATATATATATATATATATATATATATATATATATATATATATATATATATATATATATATGTGTGTATATAATAGGCTTCCCATGATCAGTTGAGTTAGTATGTTATATTAGCTATGGAATTCATGTGTGAGCGTGACACTTGTGACGTAAAGAAAATAGTTTTTTGAGAAAACAGAAACATCTCTATGAAAGTATATTAAAATGAAAAAAGAATGTAGATTTCTATGAGTCGTTCTGTTTATTATAATTTATTATTTTTGAAAAAATTTCAGTTACTGAATGATAAGTGATTGGCCATACTTATAGAAAAATGTGCACTGAACAGATACCATAACACTTATTATAGTAAAATTAAAATTTTGATATATCTGCTTTTTTTTTACATCGTTAATTTCTGTATTACGTTTAAGTTATTTTAAACCCCACTCTTCGAACGTTAAATGATAATTTCAAAATGATAACGTTATATTTCAGCATCCCAATTGTTGTTTTGTTTTTTGTTTATTTTAAACTCCACCCTTCCACGTTTAATAATAATTTCACGATAACACCATTAATATTTCAGCGTCCCAATTGATCTTTTTTTTTTTTTTTCAAACTCCATTCTTCTCATATTAAATAATAATTTCGAAAAAATAACGATAATATTTCAGCGTCCCAATTGTTCTTTGGTTTTTTATTTATTTAAAACTCCACTCCTCCCATGTTAAATAATAATTTCCAAATAATAAAATTTATATTTCAGCGTCCTAATTGTTGTTTTGTTTTTTGTTTATTTTAAACGCCACTGTTCCCAGGTTATACATTAATTTCAAAATAATGCTGTCAATATATCAGCGTCACAATTTTTTTTTTAATATTTTATTTTAAACTCCACTCTTCCCAAATTAAATAATAATTTAAAAATAATAACGTTAATAGTTCAGCGTCCCAATTATTCTTTTTTGTTGTTTATTTAAACTCCACTCTTCCCACGTTAGATAATAATTTCAAAATAAAAAAGTTGGCACTTCAGCGGCCCAATTATTTTTTGTGTTTTGTTTATTTTAAACTCCACTCTGCTCATATTAAATAATAATTACGAAATAATAACGTTAATATTTAAGCGTCCCAATTGTTCTTTTTTTGTTCAGATAAAATTCCACTTTTTCCACGTTAATTATCGAAATAATAACGTACATATTTCAGCGTCCCAATTGTTCTTTTGTTTTTTGTTTATTTTATACTCGACTCTTCCAACGTTAAATAATAATTTCGAAATGATAACTTTAATATTTAAGCGTCCGAATAATTTT